>NC_088099.1:0-317500 GCF_036370855.1 Dromaius novaehollandiae | reverse complement strand
TCACACTGTCAGACATCAGTAAAGCAACATAAAATGCGGCAGCTACGCTTCCCTAATGAGCAAAAAGCAAACTCCAACAGCTCGTGCTCACCTGCTGCTTCCCCGTCAGACCGTATCTACCAATGATTTTTCTCATCTCCTCCTTTTCCTTGATCTCTGGGTAGCATTTCATCATGTACTCCAGGGGCGAGAGGTCTAAGTCCAACTGCTCTTGTAAGTGCTGACAGAGAAAAAAAGTCAGCTTCAGGCTATGCAGGGCATCACCTCACGACTGAGAGCACCTCCCCACTCACACCTCTGACACCAGCTGAGCAGCAGAAAACAAGGGATGGCAACCCCACCCCCAGTGAATTCACTGTGCTGAACTACTAGGGAAGGAGTCTCTGTCTCAGGGTGCTGCTTCAGAACAGCAAGCTTATTCTCCACCAGTCACAGGGTACCCTCTCTCCCATGAAAGGTGAGAGGCTGAACAGAAAGGACCACAGCAAGCCTCTTTTCAGTGGAGGGACACTGACTAGAGCCCATTCAGCCAACAGAGCAGTTGTTTCCCTTGACTCCAGGAAGAGAATGACAGCAGTGGGAGAAGCTTAGGCAGAAGCAGAAACGGAAGGGCAAGGTTCCTTATTCCTGGCAGCTTTTTCCTCAGTATTTCATGTGCCTGGTGTCTGCTGCATGGAGTACCTGGTGGTATCTGCCGATCTTCACATGCGAGTGCTTGCGAATCATCCCATCTGTGGGCAGCAGCTAGAAGGGGAAGAAAAAAGCATTTCACCACGAAATCCCTCCATCTGTGGTACACAACAACAAAGAGACCCCAGCCATCTCTTCCCCAGCACAGAGGAGGCAGTCTGAAAAGCTGGTGTGAGAGAGAAAATTCTGTGCTGCAGCAAGACCTTAGATTTCCAGGGCCTGATTGGGGTGCTTTGGTAAATTAGTGCAGCTTCGCTGGAGACCACCCCAAGACTGGAAGTACAGAACAGAACAGACAACGCAAGGAGCGTACCTCTCCTGTGAGCAGTTTCAGCAGTGTTGACTTTCCAGCTCCATTGGGTCCAACAAGAGCTACACGGGTGTCCAGGTCAATCCCAAACTCCAGGTTATTATAGATGCATGGCTGCAAACCACAAAGATTATGACACATATTATGTCTTTCCACCATCACCCAGAACATTCATGCTGCATCTGAAAAGCTCTGTCCCCAGCAGACTCAGTACGAACACTACCAAGAAGTTTCATCTGCTAGTAATATGCTGCAGCCTGATCGGAGAGCTTAGTCAAAAGCCTCACGTTCAAAAACAAGGCAGAGACAGGAGTAATCTCCATACAACCCATGCAAGAGTTAGGCATTGCTGCACACTCCACATACTCACCCCGTCCTTGGTATATTTGAAGCTGACGTTCTGCACCATGATGACAGGAGGGGGGATTTTCCCACACGGCGGGAAATAGAATGACAAAGTCTGTCAACACAGAATATCCAGTTGTTAGACACCCTGGAGCACAAGACAGCCCAGTTATTCCAGTATATCTGTGCCTCACTACAGTCAGCTGTAGACCAAGGCACCAGCCTGATAATTTATGAGGCCCTCCAGCAACTCATTCAACAGATTTACTCTGATTAGTAGTTTGCAAGCCTGTATACCGGCTAATGATCCCATATTTCTCTCCCCTTGATGCATATGCGGGCTTGTCCTCTTCATACAAGAAAGGGTGCTCCGAGCATCTTCCCTGATCTTCTCCAATCTTTAAACATTCATTTCTGTGTCTGCAAAATGCCCCTATTTGTATGACAAATCTCCTTCTCTTCCCTGGAAGATTCAGACTCCTCTTTCCACTCTTCAACCTTACACTATCCTCATTGCAATCACCCTTCTGGCATTATAAAGCGTATCTCATTCTTGCTCCCAGGTCTGTCAGCCATTCTTGCTGTCGGCTAAAGCTCATTTTATTTATCCAGCCCACGTTCACAATTCTGATCTCTATACACAATATCGTGTCTGATCTTACCTTATCATTCACCACTCTCTCTGTTAGGCCAGAAGCCATCATTTTTTGAAGGGTCTTCTCCTTGCTCTGGGCTTGCCTGGCCAGCTTGGCACTGCCATGACCAAATCGTGCAATGTAATTCTGCAACAGAACACGAGGTTAGCCTGAAAGCCACAACGCCAAGGCTGAGGAGGTACAGGGTTGCTCACATGTATGGTCAGAAAGATGTTCATGCAGCTGGGCAGATACCTTCATGTGGGCAATCTGATCTTGCTCCCAGTGGAAACGCTTCATTTGGTTTTCCTCTAGCTCCAAGCGGGTCTTTACATACTGATCATAATTTCCCTAGAGAAAGAGACCACAGAAACATCAGACATGCCCCAGAGGTCAGCTCCCCTGTTTTTGCTGGTTGCTGGGTGCCATTCACTCACTGTGTAGTACTTCAGTTTGCGGTTGTGCATATGGATGATGTTGGTGCAGACACCATTCAAGAAGTCCTGGGAGTGGGATATCAGCACAAGGATCCGCTTGAACCTGTGGCACCATATAAGGTGTTAGAGACTAAGCTAAGAAAAGGCTTCTTGCTTGGCAGCCCTGACAGTAGCAAAGGATTGACATTCACTAGAACTGCCTTGTCTACAGCCAAATTAGGAACAAAGATAACAGCCTCCGAGAGGCTGTGGGAAGTGTGGAGTAAAGCAGCTACACACAGCTTCAATAAGCAAAGGACACCCATCACTGGGCCGCGACAGTCTTCACCATATATTTAGGGGTCCCAGTCTTCATGAAGAGTCAAGAGCTGGCTACCTGTGCAGTGGATTACTACTGCTGCTGACAGAACTCATGCTGGTGTCACATTTCTAAGAAGTTCCAACCTTTGCTGCTTACTTTCACCTCGCTAGAGCCTACCATCTCTTAGATACAATATGCATGACACCGTCTCTTAGATACAATATGCATGACACCGTCTCTTAGATACAATATGCATGACTCCACTCTAAATCTGTAAAACGACTGTTTAGTGCCTCCGAAAAAGAGAGAAGTTCAAATTACTTTCCTAAAACATCTGATTTAGAAAACAAGCATGCAAAAGTTTCAGCTGATGCAGCTAATGGAATAACCTCTGCAAATGAAAAGCCTTTCTCAAATGCTTGCATCCGGTCCCTTTAACCCACAGCCCAGATAACCTAAGCTTCATAACTATTCCTGAACCCTTTGCCTTAAACATTAATACTTTAACTTTGTTCACTAAAATGTCTCCCTGACATACTAGGAACAGATGAAGCAGGCAGACTCAGATACTCCAGGTCTGCAAAAACTGAGGAACAATATGCAGAAAGGTGAGCAGGCGGCCAGGTCTGTAAAGCTCACACTGCTGGTACGGCACGCAGGGCTGCTCCTGGGGCGGCCAGAGCCCTGCACAGCTCTCAGAAAGTAAGTTTCTCCAGTGAGTACAGACCAGCACTTCTCCCTTCTTCACTGAAGGAGCGACAGGGGCTTATCTTGAATTTGTTACCCTTGCATCAAAACCCCTCTGTAGAAACATGTAGTAGCCAGCGCAGTAAGGCATCACCGGTACCGCAACATAGTCGTGCAGCCACCAGAGCAATGGACCGTTACTCCCGTGGCGCTTGCTTGCTTGCTGAGCAGATGCTCCTGCGGGAAAGCACAACCCGTGGAACCAGCGAACTCCTGCATGCTTACGTTTTCAGCTCTTCCTCCAGCCACACACACGCATCCAAGTCCAGGTGGTTTGTGGGCTCATCTAGCAGCAGCATGAATGGCCGAATGAACAGGGCTCTGCAAGGAGAGGAGAGATGACAGGAAGGGTAAATGCAGGCCCTCAGAGTCTCCCTGCTCTTCTCCGAATTCCCGGAAAGAGTCAGGAGCAGAGAGGCATTCTCCCAGGAGGCAGCAGGCAGCATACCACTCACCTCGCAAGCGCCACCCTCATTCGCCAGCCACCACTAAAGTCCTTCAGCTTCTTCCTCTGCATGGCTGGGGTGAACCCCAAGCCGTGCAGGATACGCGAGGCCCGTGCTTCTGCCTTGTCAGCATCCAGCTCCTCCAGACGTTCATACAGCTCCATGAGCTTCTCACACTCCGCTGAAAGAGAGCCTGCCCGTCAGTGCTTCTGCCAGCTACGGGCTCTCAGCTGCAGCTCCCTACAGCTGGGAGACTCTCAGTCTGTCTGCTTCACTGCTCAGCCCCCTCCACTCCCAAGTCTGAGACTCTCCTTAAGAAGCTGCATGGGATCATTTCATCTAAAGAAGAAATGGAATCCCACAGGAATCTTCAGCTAGTACAGGGCAGCAGGGAGAAAGAGGTACTGTAACATGTAAAAACTCTGCCAAGGAACCCAAATGAAGCCTTTTCTTCAGCGGGGAGGGAAAGTAGAGGAAATATCCCTTGCCTACAGGGACTCTGAGAAGCTTTACCATCTTCATGAGCCAGACGCTCCGCTTCTCGTTCCAACATAGCCCTCTCTGTATCCACCTCCATCACACATTGTAGAGGAGTCTTGTCACTGGGAGGCATCTCCCGGGTCAGGTGGTAGATGTCAATGTGCTCTGGGATGGGGACTTCTCGTTTCCCGATAGCTGACAAGAGCATGGATTTCCCTGTGTGCAGACAGACACGCCACAATTATTCACTGGATTCAATGAGGTACAAGGTAACAGAGCAATGCATGAGATATAGTCAGGTCCCACTGATTCTCTCCCTCTCCAACCCAAGAAAACCTTGGAAGTTCCTTGGTGAAGAAGCCAGAAGAACTAGAGCCTACTGCCTCGCTGCAAAAGGCTGCCCTCCCGGCTCAAGATCACCACCTCAAGGACAGGGCTGAGACATGAAGAAGCTCTTTGAAAACTACTGCACTTCAGCCCCTGCCCTGCTTCAGGGAGTTTTCTCTCTGTTGTGCACTTCCTGCTGTCTAACACCTATTACCAGGGAGACATAACCCCAGCCTCTAAAGACCTCTAATGCAGAAGAAAGCAATGCACTTACCACTAGAGAACTTAAGTATTTTCCTGAAAGTTAAACTAGCTGGTCCCTCTTACTAGCTCTCCTTCAATTACACCCATGTTCTGCATCTCTCCATGTACAACAGTGTCACCTTCTCCAGGGACTGATGAAGTTTTTTTCCCATTCAGGCCAAACCAAATACTCCCTACTCCTCCACTCTGCAAGTTTTTTCACTAGTAGCATTAGCATTAGTGACACTGCTGAAAAAAAGCCTGCGAACAGGTACCGGATGCCAGGCATTTCTTCCTACTCTCCATGGGAACCAGTCTAAATGCATTACTCAAAGCCAGAATGCGACCTCATACCCCTACTAGCAGTCCCTCTTGCGGGTGGGGAGGCAGGCAGGACAGTCAGCATGTCCCAGGCCGGTCTAACAACCTTTCCCCTGGTTTCTAGCATTTACCACCTCCACCTGTCCAGTTTTTCAGCCCCACAGGATCTCCTCCGAGCTCCAAGAAGCCCGTGTCACTGTGCCGCACAGCTCACCAATGCCGTTGAGCCCGATCAGGCCGTAGCGTCTCCCAGAGTTCAGCTCCAGCTTTGTGTCACTCAGCAGCTCCTGACCATGGAAGGTCAGCGAGAGGTTAATGATGTGCACGTCGGTGCTGTTGGGATGGGAAGCCAGCACTCCTGTCACAGCACGGGCAGCAGCTTTCTTTAACTCAAAGTCCTCCAGTTCCTTTGTAAGAGCATCCACCTCTGTATGCAGGGACAGAGCAGAAGTGTTGCTGATTCACAGGCACAAGGGAAGCCACGAGTCCCTATCCAGGCAGGCCCAGGACCCCAAAAACAAACCCCATTTTCCCATTTCTACAGAAACATTAAGGAGGCCCAAAGGTTTTTAATACACTTTTTCAGCTCAACAGATGGATATATATGGTCTAACAGCAAGTTTCACCTAATCTATAAATAAAGTCTGACCATTAGAACTAAGTGAGCTGCCGGAACAGGCAGCCTGTCACCAGTGTGATGGGACGAACGCTGTCTGCAGGAAGGAGCTAAGCAGTGCTGCCTGCAAGCTTCTTAAGGAAAGCACTGGCATAGGGAGAATTTAGCTAGGAAATAAGTGACAGGAAAGAAGAGAGGAGGAGGGAAGCAGCACTGGAAGAGGCCCTACCAATCCTGAAGAAGCAAATCTGTCTGTGTGCAGACTCCCTCTTCCTCTCCTCCTACAATTTAAGCAGATCTTTCCTGCCTTGCTGATCTTCTGTCCTGACGCCCTGAGTTACAGTCCAGTTTTCACTCCCTGGGGAGACCCTGCCATTTGAAGAGGGAAATGCCACTGGGGATCTTAGCAAGCTCCAGCTTCTCAGAGCAGAGACTTGGTGTTCAGACCGCCAGGGTTCAGGTCAGTAAGCGATGCCAGCCTGGCTGTAAAAAACCTAACATTCCTGGCAAAAATCAGCCATGGAGTAAAATCGCTGTCATCTTGGGGCGTGTCAGGCAGGAAGGGGCAGACGCTGCGGACCCAGCTGACACAGGACCCCTTTGGAAGAACTTGCAGCCAAGTAGAGCAGTTGCAGTAACAAGCAAACCAGAGGAGTGCCAAGAGAGGCGAGGAGGTTTTATCTGTGACATGCGGTTATTTCGCAGGGAACCGCCAGGCAGGAACATGCTTTCACCGACCCATTTAACCTGCCCCCCGGTGCACGTGGCGGTTCAACAGCCTCCGAACAACGCTGCAGGCGGGCCAAGGCCGAGCAGCGGCCCGGAGCCGAGCTCCTCCCGGCGCCTGCTCACCCTCCGCTCTCCGGCAGCCTGAACCTCCGGCACCGGCTCCGCTCGCGTTGCCCCGGCCGCGGGCAGGGCGCTCCCGCCCGCCCCCGCCCAGCGCGGCCGCAGCTCCGGGCAGCGGCGCAGACCCCAGGCGCGGCCCCGCCCCCACGTGGCGACCGCGGCGCCCGGCCCCGCCCCTGCCCGGCCCGCGGCCTCCCGGCTCTGCCAATAGGCGGGCGGCATGCAAATGCGCGGCGGGAACGGGCGCCGATTGGCTGGGCCGCGCGGAGCCGCGCCGGGGAGGGGAGGGGAGGGGCGGACGCGGCCCCGGCGCCGGCGGCCGCCGCTCCGGCCCCGCAGAGCTGCGGCCGCCCCCGGGCCCGAGTCCGCCGCCGCGACCACGCTCAGCTGCCAGCCGCGCTCGGGGCTCCCCGAGGTCACGGAGGCCACAGAGGACGGGGCGCGCCGGAGCAGAGCCCTGCCTCGCAGTCCGGCCCTCGGCGGTGCCGGTACCGGTGGGGCCCCGTCCCGCGCAGTCGGCGCCTCTCGAAAACAAACAAAAAGCGCAATGGGGACAGGCCTGGGGGCTGTGCTGCCTGAGCGGAGCAGCTGAACTTGGGGGCCCGGCAGCTAGGCAGGCTAAAATAAGGACAAAAGTAAACTCTCTCTTCAAGCTTCACCTTGCCTGTTTCCCTTAGGAAGATCAACGTTGCTCTGTTGACAAAGTTTCTTTCATTAAGTTACCCAGGCCCCTAGGCTTGGCGAACCAGACACATCCCAGAGAATCAGCCGAATAGAGATTCAGAGCAATAACAGCTTTACAACCGTGAGAGCTGAGGAGAAGAACCAAGACACTACAGCAGTTCCCACAGCAGAAGAGACCCAGGTCAGGGCATCAAATGCCAGAAAACCAGGACAGTATCCGCTTGGGAGGGAAACGGCCCCATCAGCACCATCCATCGTTATTCTGCTAGCCTCGAGAGAGGGTGCAGCAAACACCTGGGTCATCCGGCTTGCGGAAAGCAACCACACACATTGCTCTGGGGTCCTACCGACCGCAAGGAGAGAGAGTGGCCCTAACGGGAGGCACTGCCGCTAGCCCCGTTCAGCACAAGTCCATGCCCACGTGTAATTGCATCTGATGAGGGACAAATGTCCCAGTTTACTAATTTGTGGGCAAAACCAGATGTGCACAGCTGCTATCCGCGGACAGGCCCTGGCTGGACGCTCCCAAGCCCAGAACGCGCGGGGCTGCCAGGCTGACCCCGGGAAAGGGCGCCCTGCCGAGCGCACCAGGCCAAGCCGTGCCGCCCTCCGCAGGCCGCGCCGCGGCGGGCCCGGGCCGCTGCACGGCGGGGCCGCCTCTCACCTGGCGCCGAAGTCCCGTTGGCCTCCGGGGGCCCGGCCTCCTGCGGCTCCGTCCCGGCATCGCCGTTCTCCTCCGTGGCCCGGCGGGGCCGCTGCCGGGCCTTGGCCGCCTCCTTCTTCTTGGCCGCCTTCTTCTTGGCCAGGTCCGAGGGCATGGCGCGACGGCGGGCTGCGGCTGCGGGACGAGACGGGCCGTTAGGCCAGGCCGCGCCGCGCCGCCCGTTGTTCCACGCCCCGGCAGCCCTATGCGCCGCCCGGCCCGGAGCACACGGCGCCCCCGGGCCCGGCCGAGGGTCGCCCGCCCCCCGGGCCGCCTGCGCCGCCCGCCCCGCCGCGCCCCGGCCCCGCCGCCCGCCCGCCCGGCCCGGCGCGGCTCCGCACCGGCTGCTCCGCGCTTTCCTTCTGTCGCAACAGGACAGCTGCTACCGCGTGCGCACGCTCCACCCCCCTCCGGAACCGCAGCCAATAGCAGCGCGGAGCGTCACCCACGCCGGGTCGCTGACGTCACTCTGGGAAACAGAGTCCAAGCTCCCTCTGTCGGCTCGGCCGGGAGCGGGCTCGTGGGGCCCGGGCACTGCAGGTCCCGGCATGCACCGCGCCGCGCGCGCCAGGGGCGGGGCCTGCGCTCGCATCACGTCCACGCACGCCCCCCGCCGTGCCGCGCGCGTGCCGCGGGCAGGGGCCGGGCGCACTCTAGCGAGCGCGCGGAGGGCGGCGGCTCGCCGCACCATAGAGATGGCGGGCGCCAGCGGGTAGAGCGGCGGCCGGGGCACCATAGAGCTGAAAGGGGAAGCGGAAGCGCGCGAGGTGGCGATGAGGCGGCTGAGGTGGCAGCGGCGGGAGCGCGGCCGGGCGGGAGCCGCTGTCTCCCCCCGCGGCCCCGACGCGGAGCTCGGGGCCGGCCGCGCCCGCGGCCTGCGCGCACACGGGCCGCCCTGCCCCCCGGGGACACCGCCGCCGCGGGGGCCGCGCCGCTGCCCGCCCCGCGCCGCCTGACGCGCCCGACGCCCCGCGCCTGCCATGTCCCGCGGCTGCCGGCGCCCTGGGCCTCGGAGCGGCTCCGGGGGCCTGTCCCGGCCGTAGCGGGCCCGCCGCGGCCGCGCTCCCCCCCGCCGGGCGCCGCCATGCGCCTGGCCGCGCTGCTGGCCGCGCTGCGGCCCGTGCTGCCGCTGCTGCTGGGCCTGTCGCTGGGCTGCAGCCTGAGCCTGCTGCGGGCCTCCTGGAGCCAGGCCGCCGGCGAGGACGCCTGCCCGGCGGCGGCGGGGCGGCCCGGGCCGCCCGGCGGCGGAGCAGGGCCGGAGGCAGCGGGCGAGGGGCCGGGCCAGGACCGCGAGGACTTCAGGCCCAGGATCGTGCCGTACTACAGGGACCCCAGCAAGCCGTACAAGAAAGTGCTCAGGTAAAAGCCGCTCCTTCGGCCGAACTCCTCCACGGAAAATAATGCGCGTAGACAGTACTCGGGGTTCTGCGACTTTGCACAAGTTACGAGCTCAGGCTGGAAAATGCCGTTTGAGAGATCTGAGGTGGTATTAAAAAACAGCTGTAGGAGCACGACAGAGCAGGGTAAATGTGGTAAATGCTGTAATGGGCACAACAGAAGTATGTAACCACTGGTCTCTTCCAAAAAAACAAAGAAAAGAAGAAAATTTGAAACTTTTATTCATTCTTTTATTACTTGTGTGTAACAAAAGTTTTGAAGAATGATTTGACATGTTCTAATCGGTCTATTGATTAGTGAAATTCTGAGCAATTAATAAGAATGTGTATAACTTTCCGGTGGTTAGCTCTGAATTTTTTGGGTTTTTTTTTTGGGGGGGGGGTTGTTTTTTGTTTTTTGTTTTTTTTTTTTAAGACTTATACTTGCACAGATTTCTAGCTTGGATGGATAATGTGAGTATCCTTGAAGGAAGAAAGTATTTTTATCAATAAGATTTTTAATAATGAGTCTGCTTTTAAGGCTCTAGACTTAGGTTTAACTGTTTTAACCACTGGTGAACTCTAGCAAGCAAAGACTTCTCTCAAGTTCCCACAAGCATGGAGAGCAATCCTTTTGCTTTGTCACCCAGCTGCTTGTGATGTAGGTGTGTCCTTCCTTTGCAGAACTCGCTACATTCAGACAGAACTGGGATTCCACGAGAGACTCTTTGTGGCTGTGCTGACCTCCAAAACTACCTTGAATACGCTGGCGGTGGCAGTGAACAAGACGGTGGCCCACCACTTCCCACGCCTGCTGTACTTCACGGGGTTGCGCGGCGCCAAGGTGCCCCACGGCATGGTGCTGGTGGCCCACGGGGATGAGCGTCCCATCTGGCTGATGTACGAGACCATGCATTACATCCACCAGCACTTCGGTTCTGACTACGACTGGTTCTACATCATGCAGGATGATACCTACGCGCAGGCAGAGCAGGTCAAGGCTCTGGTGACGCACCTGAGTATTAACCAGGATGTCTACCTGGGGCGAGCGGAGGAGTTCATCGGGGGAGACGAGCAGGCCCGCTACTGCCACGGCGGCTTTGGCTACCTGCTTTCCCGCAGCCTGCTGCTGAAGCTCCACCAGCACCTGGACAGCTGCCGGAATGAGATCCTGAGCGTGCGCCCGGATGAGTGGCTGGGACGCTGCATCATTGATTTCCTTGGCATCGCTTGTGTTTCCCAGCTCCAGGTACTGCCTCCCTCCCCAGGGTTTTGCTAGCGAGGTGTGATACATCCTGTGCCCTCACTAGCCCCTGCTCACGGTGAAGGGGCTTTTCCCTGAGCCTCGGCTGTGAGGTGCAGCGCAGGGAGAGGCCGTGCGGTGTGACAGTGTGGGGGAGGCCATAACCGAAGCGGAGAGGTTGGGGTGGAGACAGGCAACTTCTTTTGCAGCCTCCTGACAAATGATCGTTCTCAGGTTTTTAGAGGCAGCTGGGATAAAGGGCGTGTTGGTACCGAGACACAAACGAGCATGTAGCGTGGGGCAGGGCAGCCCACTGCGTGTTTGTCTCTGGGTATTGCAGCCGGCACAGAGGGGTGGATGCATGCCTGAGGTGAGGGAAGGCTTCGCTGTGAAATCCAGAGTTCCAGGCCAGTCTTTCTGGCTCTCGTCCGCTTCAGGGCCAGCATTATCACACCTACGAACTGGCCAAAAACGCCGAGCCGGAGAAGGAGGACGAGGAGGAGTTCCAAGCAGCTCTTGCTGTGCACCCTGTTCCTGATGTGACGCTCATGTACCGGCTGCACAAGCGCTTCAGCAGGATCCAGCTGGACAGAGCCTACCAGGAGATCCAGGACCTCCAGGTACGTGGGTGAAGGATACCGGTGGAAGGGATTTCTTTACTTTCAGCTTTGTGAGAGGACGTTGTTGCTTGTTATGTAGAATACTGTCAGCCAGGGAGAAACAGCATTTCTGTTACCACGTTAGCCAAAACTGCTGATGTGACACTATCAAGATACAGCTCTAGGTGGTGAGGCGGGTCTGTGTCGGAGATGGACGAGACCTCAGTGATCAGTGCGAGTTCTCTTTTTGTACAGATGCAGATCAGGAACCTGACATCACTGACCCCCGCAGGCAAGGCAGGCTTGACGTGGCCTGTGGGCATTAACGCCCCGTTTCTTCCCAAGTCCCGTTTTGAGGTAATCAGCTGGGACTACTTCACCGAGCAGCACCTCTTCTCCTGTCCTGATGGTTCCCCGAAGTGTGAGCTCTCTGGAGCCAGCAAAGCAGATGTCAGTGATGTTATTGAGTCAGCACTTGAGCAACTTAACAGCCGCTACCAGCCTCTGCTCCGCTTCAGCAAGCGGCAGTTGCTGAACGGCTATCGGCGCTTTGACCCCACGCGGGGCATGGAATATACACTGGATCTCTTGCTGGAGGCGGTGACCCAGAAGGGTCACAGTCACATTCTGGTCAAACGAGTGAGCTTGGTGCGGCCCCTCAGTAAGGTGGAAATTATTCCCATGCCGTATGTAACGGAGGCCACGCGGGTGCAGCTGGTGCTTCCCTTGACCGTGCAGGACCTCGACTTTGTGGCAAACTTCCTGGACATGTTTGCTATGAACACGCTGGACACCCACGACAATGCCTTGCTGACCCTGCTTTTCATCTACCATCCCTACGATGCCCAGAGAGTCAGCCAAGTGGATGTTTTCGCTGGAGTCAAAGCTATGGTAGGAGAGCTGGAGAAACGCTATGCAGAAGTTAAAATCCCCTGGATTAGTGTCAAAACTGAGGTGCCATCTCAAGTGAAACTCATGGATATAGTGTCAAAGAAGCATCCTGTGGACACCCTGTTCTTCCTGGCCAGCGTGTGGACAGAAATCAACACGGAGTTCCTGAACCGCTGCCGCATGAATACCATCAGCAATTGGCAGGTCTTTTTCCCAGTGCATTTCCAAGAGTTCAACCCTGCTTTGGTGTACCGTGGGGAGCAGGCTGCTTCCTCCAGCACCGACTTCCTGAGGGATGGGCACTTTGACAGACATTCCTTTGCTGAAGCCTGCTTTTATAACTCTGACTATATGACAGCACGTACCAAGCTAGCAGCGGATATCCTAGACCGGGATGAGGTGCTGGAGAGCATGGAGGTCTTTGATGTCTTCCTCCACTATTCTGGTCTGCACCTATTTCGGGCTGTGGAACCAGGGTTAGTGCAGAAATATGCATTGAGGAGCTGCAACCCGCGACTGAGTGAGGAGTTGTACCATCGCTGTATGCTCAGTAACTTGGAGGGACTTGCATCTCGCTCACATTTAGCCATGGCCCTCTTTGAGCAGGAACAGGCCAACAGCACTTGAGAGACTGGAGACATCAAGAGCTTCTTAGCACCTTAACACTTGGCACTTTCCACCCTCTTCCCAGCCTGGCCGTGGGAGAAGGGCATGAGAGGTCAAGAGAAGAGGGAGACTTTCACAGCCTCGCTCGGAGGCACAGGCATGGGCTGTGGAGAGAGGCTGTTTGTTTTTTAAAAATAAATAAAAGTTTCTTTCCAAGCAGACTAATGTGATTATTTGCAAATTTTATAGGTTCTTGACTTACAGGGCCCCAATCTGGGACGAAGGATGTAAAACAAGCTGTAGAGCTCAACTTACCTGAAGACACCCAGTTCTGCTGTGCAGTGCAGAGAGGCAGTGAATGAGATTTTTACTGGAACAAGATTAGCTTCGCTGTGCTACAGTCAGCACTGTCCTTGTACCCTCCTGTGCGCTTGTGTGTCTCCGTGTGCTCATAACACAGCTGGCCTGGTTTGCTGCAGGACAGAACTGTTCACTGCGCTTTCCCTTTGCTAGGTCTGACTCCGCTGCAACTGCAGAACACTCGTTCTGCTGTGTAATTCAGGAAGGGGGAGGAACCGTAAGTTCCCTTTCGCGTGCATCAAACTTGTTTCAGTTGTGCTTAACGGCATCGTATCATACCCTGTATGCCCTAGAGAGGAACCAGGTGCTGTCTGAAGGTCCCCAAAAACTACTCTTAAATTCTGCAGATGGAGCAAAGTGTTATCCCTGAAAATAAGACATGTGCCTTCCTCCTCCAGATGAGCAGATAGCAGGGCTAGCAGATTTAACAGTTTAGTTTCAACTTGATTATCTGATTATCTTGATTACCTGTTGAGTCTATCTAGCCCTATTCCACTTTAAGGCAGTGAGCTTGTGCAACTGCTCTAAAGGGCAGAAAGCTCTTCATAGTTATCCCATACATTTTAGTTGTGCTCCTGGTTCTGCGCGACTTCAATGTATGTGGTTTTAGGACCATCAGGTAGATCCCTTTGCTTGCTATGGGCATGTCAGTGGAAGAAGGAAACTGTTAGCTTATCTTCAGTGTTGTCAGTCCCACTTGATGTTCATGTTTTCATGTAGTCTATATAAAATGGATGAAAGGTTGTCTGTTATTCACAGGTACTGATGTAAAGTAATTCATTCTCGCTGGCACGTGTTTACAGCAAGCTCCTGCAGGAACAGAGTCTTGGGTCAATATCACTCATTATATTTGATTACTTAAGAGGAAGATAGCTGGCAGAGTTTGCAGATGGTATATGTTAGCTTGGTGGGACAAAATGAGGACAGGTCTGTTATACAGAATGATTCAGAAAGCTTGATAAGATGTGCTTGTACATAATATAGCTACCTAAAATGATTTACCCAACAATTAAGCAAACAGGTCGTGTTTTGCATTTCCCTGTTCTGAATCAGAACGGTTAAGGGTGGAAGGGACCTCTGGAGTTTGTCTAGTCCCTTGAGCAAAGCAGGGTCAGCCAGAGCAGGTTGCTCAGGACTGTTTCCAGTCGTGTTTGGAGACTCTCAAAGGATGGAGGCTCCACAACACCCCGGGGTACCCTGTTCCAGTGTTTGATCACCCTCACAGCAAAGAAGTTTTTTTCTCATGTTTAAATGTTCTATATGTCAATTTGTGCTCATTGCCTCTTGCCTTGTCACTGGGTGCCACCAAGAAGAGTCTGGCTCTGTCTTCCTCACGCCCTGCCATCGGGTATTTATACACGTTGGTGAGATTCCCCGAGCCTGGCAGCGCTGCCCTGCCGCCAACGCTGCTCCCAGGGCAGCCAGGATGCTGCTGGCTGCCTTCGCCACCAGGGCCCATTGCTGGCTCACGTTCAGCGTGGCCACCAGCACCTCCAGGTCTTTTTCTGCAAAGCTGCTTTCCAGCCCTTCTCCTCGAAAGCAAAGGCCAAAGCCGTGGTATAAATCTGTTAACTTCAGTATGATGAGCTAGTGAAGATGACTAACCCATGAACTCATGGCTGTGTAAGCAGTGCATAAGGAGAGATGGTATTTGCTATATGCATGAGGAGTATCAGCTAGAGGGCCGTTGTCCTTGCTTCCGCAGGGATGCTAAAAGATTAGAAAAGATTCAAAAGAAGTATTCAATGTCTGACAAAATGCTTCAAATGGGAGAAAAAGCTTACATTTGTTTATTTTAAAAGTGAGAGATGTCTTGATTACATTTACATAGCAAGAAGTCAGATCTCTGGTGAATGTCTTACTGTGATGCATGTCTGTTGCTAAGCAAACCTTCAAAGAGTTGCAGGAGAAACTAACTGGGAAACAGTTTCTTCTCCTGTGAGTAGCAAAGATGGACAGTGTAAGAATCCTGCTGCTATTTGCTTTCAGTGTGTTGTGTTTTTCTTCTTCAAGACAAAAGAGATTCTGATGCATGAAATACGAGCTGCTGGCTTTAGAGAGGATGCATGTATGAATGCAAGTTCAGTATGGTATAATCCCCAAGGAGTCCTTGTATCAGTGGTCTAGATCACACATGTTGAAGGACTGGCAGTGAGCATTGTTTTTTACAGCCTCCAATGTGAGCAAGGCAAGCCGTCTGGTAATTTATGATTGAGGGGAAAAAGGGCACTGTACAATCAAACTGAAATATTAATTGACAGAGATGTAGCAAGTCAGCTGTCAGAAAATCTCTCTGTTGTAATGAGACTGAAAGCTGTGAGGATCATACCAGTTGGGGATATCCGTGATGTAAAACAAGCTGCTATGGAAAAGCTATGAAAAATGACACAGGGGAAGCAAGAGTCCTTATTAGAGTAGGAGAATCACGGGAGGCAAGACGGTGAGATGTCACCCTTGTCGTTTAAGTAGAACAAAGATGCAAAACAAACTAGAAATGAAACATTGTTTAGCCAGTCAGTACTAGTGTATCTTGGGACAAAACTGAAGGAAGCTGATTCTGGGGGGGAAATCCAGCTCTGTGGGAAAGAAAAGGCAGGAAATACTGATAATGAACTGTTGAGTCCGTGAGCTGAAGATTCTGGTTTTGTTGATCAAATGTCTGCATTCCTGGGTGAGATTAGGCTACGCAAAAGGAACTGCTCGCATCTTGCAGGGAGACAGTTAACCTTCACGGTTAAGCTCTAGTAGGAGTAGCCATGGGATATTAAACCACAAGTGCAATAGTAAGATGCTAATAAAGCAAATGCTGTAAAGAAGAAAGAAAAAGTCAAGTTAAATGTTGAGTGAATTCATACAATGTTACACAAAACAAAACAAATGTTAAGCACTTCATTGATTCCTAGCATTAGACTGTAAGCAGTTGAAATCAGAAATGCTAACCGATAAGAAATTTGGTGTAGCTGGCACTACTGTATAACTAATACCAGTCAAGGTTGTGGTATAGCAAATAGGACTTGGCAAACAGCTTCGTTTCAGTCCTTTAAATTGAAAGCTGAGTTAAGGATGATCATACGGCCTTTACAGACTTAAAAATCGTTTGATTTAGGGCAATGCTCTAACTTTTAGACAGGAAGTTACATAACTGCAAATGTATCAAGTGAGGATGGGTTGACATATGAAAAAGTGCCATTTGCTGAATATGGGCACTTCCAGTTAGGTCCTGGGGGGGGCCAGTTCTCCACCCAGTGTTGTGCAACACTTTAATTGATGATTTGAAAGCACGTGTAAGATTTCTACTGATAAAATCTGCAGATGGCATAGAAATGAGGAAGGCAGAAAACAGCGATTAAGATAAGATAACCACAGAGCGCCCTGTGTAAGGCTATTCAAATGCTTTTTCTTTCAAAGCAGTCAAGCGCAAACTTACACCCCTGGGGAAAATGAAGGCATGCCACTCCTCCAGAGAGGCCTGTGTCATGAGGAAAAGTCTGAATAGGATCTGACCATGTTAATGGGAAAGCAGCTTAATCTGACCAGGACTCATTATATTGGGCACTAAAATACAGAGCTACCCCAGTCTCCAGAAGTTCACCATTTAAGGTTAAGACATGAGATAACAGATCTACACAGATGGACAAACTTGGGCAAACACGCGCTGTTGACTGGAGAGGCAGCAGTAAGGCCCCGGCAGCTGAGCTCTTCTTGAAGGCTTGAAGGAAACAACAACAAAAAAGAACAAGAGGTTCGCAAAATTTATCTGAAGATTGGAAAAATATTTCACAGTGTAAGGTGCAGAACTCTAATTGCTTAGAAAGAAGGTTCTGAGGTGATTTGGTTGCAGTGATAAGTACAATCACTGAGGAAAAAATACTGGATTCTGTAGAGATTTTTAATCAGGTGGATGTAAGGCGTAAGAACAGCAACACCAAAGCCAACAGCTTTACACTGAAACAGGTGATTCCAAATGAAAACAGGCACGTGCTTTTAGTGATAAAAGTGATTAGCCTCTGAAATCACAGAGCAGTAGCTTTCTCAAGAAGTCATAATTTTGGGGTTTGTGTTACTGGAGGTCTGTGTGAAATGACTTGTCATACGTAAGTAGGCAAACTGGATGGTCCTCCGAGGCCTTAAATTTCGTGACTGTGAATACACAGCGGATGAAAGCTGCAAAAGAGAAACCCATAAGAGGCTCCGGAATGCAAAGCCCCCACTTCCATCGCAGGAGGTCTCTGAATCACAAATCACCGTGAGCTGGGAGGGCGTTCAGGGCAGTACCGCTTGTACCTCTGCCCTATTTTCACGGTCTGTTTCTAGGCATTCGGTGTTGGCCACTGTCAGAAACAGGGTGAGTGGGTCCGGTGGACTTACGATTTGACCCTGAACCACCATTTTTATGTCACTGGCTGCAAAGCAGGAAAGGATCTTTCTCAAGGACATGCGTTAGTTCAGCCAGACACGATGGACTCGGTATGAGGATCGTGACACCGAACCCTTGGCCTGTATTGAGTGTGGATAGGCCAGGAAGAGAAATTATTTTTGGCCTTACAAAACTGAGAAGATACAAGGCCTTATTAGTAGTCTGGTGTGTCTCTTCTGGCTGCGATTACTCTGTCGTGTTCCAGGTTTGCGTACTTCTGTGTGTACTTAACTTTCTTTAGGCTGCACGTATCCTTGGATATATTTCTTTCTCTTCCTTAAGTCTGGTGTGGGTGGCTTGGTCCTCTGGAGGTCCTAGACGGGCTTGCCGAACCTGTTGGAACGGTCTTTGCTGATCGCAGAGAAATGCAGGGTTCAAACCCAAACCGCGTACCTGATCTTGGTGTCTGCCGTCCTCTCCACGGCTCTGCGATGTCACCCCCAGCGCGGGGGGACGTGCAGCCCGTCCCGCGTGGGCGGCTCCCCCCTCCTGCCGCCGCGGTGCCCGTGGGTCGGTGCTGCGGACCCCTGGGACGGCCGCGCGTACTGCGCTCGCAGCCGGCGGGACGCTGGGTTCGCTCGCTCCCGCGTGGTCCGCGGCAGACCGCCGGCACCGGGGGGAGAGGGAGGGGACGGCAGGCTGCCGAGGGCCGCGGTGACCCTCCCGTCCAAAGGGACAGGGCGCGACGGGCTGCGGGGTGCAAGCAGCCGCGGGCGGACGGTCTGGGCCGTCCCAGGGGGATGCTGCGGAGCGGCTGCTGGCAGGTCAGTGAGCAGGTACAGAGGGCAGCGCAGGCCCGTCCCCAGGCGCCCGTTTCTCCAGGAAAACTACAGCGTTCTTTCCCGGCAGAGCCCTCCACCCTTCGCTCCAGGACGCAGACGTGTTTTCCGAAGAACTCGCTCTCTGCTGTGTGGCCCTGAGCGTTACTTCTGCACAGACCTGTCCTAAGTCGTGGCACAGCAACTCCCCCGCGGCTGCTCCCTGCTCCGGCCCTTGACCGATCCCTTCCTCAGCTCCCCCCAAACCACGCAGCGCGCTCCCTCCGTTGCCGTCCGCCACGGGGCAGCCACTAACAATCTCCCTTTTTTGACACAGCGACCGGGGCAGCGCACCCGGCCCGCAGCCCTCCACGTCCGGCACCCCGGGGCCGCGGCCGCGGCGGGGGCGGGCGGCGGGGGGGCGCCGAGGGCAGCTCTGCCCGCCGCTCTCCGGGGCCGCCGCGGCCCCAGCCGGGGCGCGAGAGGAGGCGGGCGCAGGGACCGCGGGGCCGCCGTCCTCCCCGCCGCAGCGGCGCCGGGCGCGAGGGGCCGGGGCGCGGCGGGACCCGCTGGCCGGGGCCGGGCGCTGCGGGCAGCCCGCCCCGCGCCGCCCCGCGCCTCGCCTCGCCTCGCCTCGCCCGCGGCCCTGCGCCGCTCTCCGCAGCGCCGCGCAGGCGCCCGGCGCGGGGACGGCGGCGGCGGAGCGAGCGGGAGAGCGGCGCGGCGGGGAGCAGCATGGACGGGACGGTGAGCCGCGCCCCGCGCCGGGACCGCTCCTCCGGCCCGGCCCGGCCCGGCCCGACCCGGCCCCGCCCGGCCCGCGGGGCTCCGGCCGCAGGGGCCGCGCCCGGGCCGCCCCCGCCCCGCCGCCCGCCGCAGGCCCCGCCGCCCCCGAGGGCCCCGCGCGCCGCCCCGTCCGCGCGGCTCCCGGCTGGCCCGGCGCCGCCCCCCGCCCCGGCCCCGTCCCCGGCCCCGGCCCCGGCCCCGGTCGGGCCTGGCCGCCTCGCGGGGGGGGAGGGGGGGGCGCTTCCCGCCCGGGCCTCCCCAGTGCGGACCGCGACCCCCCTCGGGACCCCCCTCCCCCGGGACCCCCCTCGGACCCCCCCCCCCGCAGCACCGCCCGTGCGGCCGCGTCTGTCCTGCCGCCCCCGGGGCGCCTTCGGGGGGGGGGGGGGGACGCGGGTCCCAGCTGCCCCCCGCCCTCGGCGGAGCTGACCCGTGTCCGCAGCGGACCGATGCTCCCCGCGGCCTTCCAGAGGGTCCCGGGACCCCTCCTGTTCCTGGGGGCACACCGGCCCCCGGCACCGCTCGGTGCTGCTCCCTCCCTGCCCCCCTCCCCGGGTCCTGAGCTCCCCCGCGCTGTCCCCGCCAGCGGGGCCACGGAGACCCTGCCGAGTTGCTGCTGGGAGAGACCGAAGCCGGAATCGGCGGACGGACCGAGGAGAGCAGCTGCTGGCGGGGTCCGGGGGGCGTCTGCGGTGCGCCGCTCTCCTGCCCGTGGTCACGTCCGACCGCTGGAGCCGGTCTCCTGCTGGTGCCTCCGGGGCCTTCCCTGGATGGGACCGATCCTTCCCCTTTGGAAGCACCGACACCCCTCAGCAGAGGTGCAGGTGTTCCGCACCCTGCCCTGGGACGACGGTGGCTTCGAGCATCTCCGCTCGGGGGTACGTGTGCTCCGGAGCTGCGTTCCGGGAGAGACCAGCTCCGGACCTGCGAGACACCAGCCGCCTTGCTGCCTTCCCCGGGGTGGGGGACTGTTCCTGTCCTCCTTTCCTCCTCCCCGGGAAGGACAGACCCCTCGGGACAGACAAGTGCCTGGGGGGACGGATAAGCCACTGCCTGCTGCAGGGACCTGCCTCCTTGCCCAGGGCAGCTCTGCTTGGCTCGGGGGCTAGGACCTTCCCAGCACCAGCACTAGCCACCACTTACCCGCCGCTGGCTGTCCCAGCCGGGCCCTGCCCCTTGGGCGACGGCTGATGTCCCCCACGTTGCCAGCCGGCGGTTGCCTCCTTTCCCACGGCGTTGCAATGATGGCCCTTCCTAACACCTCGTGTGCTGGTTGCTCCGCTCCCCGGCCCATCCCTTCTCCCCTGCACTGCCGCGTTCTGCGTCAGCCGCTGCTTTCCTGGACACTCTCCTTGCTCGACTTCTCCCTTTTAGCACAATTCACCGTGCTCCTCTCTTCTTCCTGCCCTTTGGTTTTTGCCTTCTCTTGACCCTGCTGGACCCGCGGCCTCGTTGCTGTCGCTGGTGGAGCCGTCTCTGCCGTGTTGACCAGCGCTGCCTGGTCTGGCACCGTCGTGCTCGTATTTCCCTTTCTCACCTACCTGCTCTTTGAGCATCTGCCCCTGACCCGACCAGGCGTGAGCTTGCACGCGTGGATGCTGCGAATGCCGGTGCTCACATCTGTTCTGCTGTAAAGCCGCTTTCCTTCATCAGCTGCCGCGCAGAGCTGTCAGAAGCAGCGGTGCGCTGTGTACCCAGGTGCCGCTGGCTCAGCGCTTCCCAGAGAGCCGCTGCCTTTTCCTTCCTACCCTCTCTCGTCCTCTCGGGACTTGTCACGGCGATGCAGCCATTGGGCTACGTGGCTGCGCGCTGGACCTGTGGGATCTCCCGGTCTGCCGAGCTCTCCCCAGCCAGCAGTGCTGCTGAAACGCTGCGGTGCTCTGACGGCCTTCACGGATTCCCCTTCTGAAGCCTGAAAGCGAGCTAACTTGGTTAAAGCTCCTGAACTAGCCTGCTCTCACAAGGGTCATCGGAGATGTCCAGCAGCAGAAATACAGTGGAGTACTTCTGTGTGAGAAGATATCCGCGCTTCTTGGTTGAACTAGGGAGTCTCTGGAAGCCCCTTCCAACCTTAACTATTCTGTGAATATAGAAGTCTTATTAGAGCACGTTTCTCTTTACAGGTAGAGACAAGTGTTGTATTTTCTTCATCTTTTCTCCAGCTTCCCCAAACACAAGCTGGTTCCAGTCTGGAAGTTGAATAACCCGTTAGAGTGGCCTGGTGCCCGAGCAGAAGTACCGTGCCTTGGCAGCACGGAGCTGTGTCTGTCTGCAAGTGTCTGTGCAGAGATGTCCTTAATCACTGTCATCCGCAACTTTTCTGTGTTGCTCTTTCTCTCTTTTTATTTCAGTTGTGGTGTTTGTGGTGCCACGTGGGTTGGTGCTGCACTAGCAGGTTTTACTTATATGGGATATTGCGTCTCTCACACTCAGTATCTGCTTTGTCCTTTCAGAGCTGGATCCAAATGCATCCTGGGCCTGCTGTCTTAGAGCCGCTCCTGCTTCGCTTCAATTAGAGTATCCCCTGCGAATTCATCATGACATAGTACCTGCTCTCCTGCCCCATCCTGCTGGATAAGCTTCCCCTTTCCTCTTGGTCCACACACATGTGACGCCCGGCGTTCATCCTCTACCTCGGGTGGTACAGGTAGGTTCAGCCCTGTGAAAAGTGACCGCTTCTGGGTGGGAAGAAGGTGAGTCGCTTTTATTGGGATTGGAAAATGTTTGGCTTTGGACATCTGGGAAATATTGGTATCATCTGAAGTAAGTCCTGACCTGGCTGCGTGCTGTTACTGACCTTAGCTTGTCCTTAACCAGCCGGCTGCTTGGCTCGTCCTTTTGCTGGGCCTGCTGCTTCTCCGTGACCGTGCTGTCAGGGAGGGGACGATTCGGGCTCGGAGAGGAGAAGGGGAGGGAACGCGGTAGCTAAAGCAGGCCTGGTAGAGAAAAGGATGGAGAAGAGAAGCGGTATTCTGTGCAGGAATTCATACTCGTTGGCTAAGAGTAAACGTGATTAGTTCTTGTCAGAGGACTGTTGATTTGTGAGGTTACCGTGCTGCTCACGGCAGATGTAAATTAACAGTTAGCTCTTCCCAGCTGCTGGGCTTCTCCAGTGCCTGCTTCGCTGGATGTGCATTGGTCATCTCTGTGATGAAGCACTCGAATCTGCTGTTCCAGTCTTTATTTTTTACTGTTCATTCCTCTGTCCAGCTGCATCCACCTATCTTTTCTCGGTCAATACACAACGTGTCTGTACGGGATACCTTTCCCACAGCTGAGTTGGTGCCTTTTTGCCTTTCAGAGCCTGCGCAGGTCATTTCACTGGTTGAGTAAATTGTCTGGTGGAAGAATGCAGTCCATTTTGAATGGGAAATAGCACAGGTTATAGCTTTTTTGATTTTAAGAAATGTTAGCCCGGTCGTTGCCATCTGGCTTGGCCTGTTGCAAACACATCGCTTAGTTTGCTTCAGCACAGGTAAGAACTTTGCCTAGTGCCTGCTACATCTGGCTTTTCACTTCTGGCTGAGCTAAAGAAAGCCTGTTACAGAGAGATACCAGCACCAATTTACTGATTATGCCTTATATGAAGATAAGAACTCTGTTGTAGTGAATCGGACCAAAGTATCCTGTCTCTGGCTAGTAATGGATGTGTGGAAAAGCTTAGAAAAATGAGGACAATACTGAAAGTTTTTTTCTTCTGTATACCTTTTCAGTCTTTGCAGTCAGCTAATCAGGGAATCAGCAATTTGGGGTAAACAGTTTTAGAAAATCCTCCAAATTCTTAGGTTTGCTATTTTAACGTTAAGTGAAAGCTCATTGGGAGGAATTGTTCCAATTTTCTGATCTGGACTAGTCTGGCTATGTTTCCCATCCCTTGATTCTTCTGCGGTTATGTTTCTCTATTACCATTCTGTCCTTTTCTCTTCAGCTGAACGCTCTCTTGGATTTTGAGTCCGGGAAGGACTGCAAGGCCACTCACTTTGGCCTTTTCCTAGAGGTAGTGGGTACCTGTGTTCAGCTCTCAGCTGCTGCTGAGGGGTAGAAAGGCAGTTCTTGTCACTCCAGCTTCAAATGAAAGAGCAAGACTGAGATATGGGTGAGAGCTGGCTGGCAGAGGTAGAGACAGAAGTGGGAGAACTGCAGATGCTTGGTCAAAGAAACTGGAAATAATGAGAACGATAACCTGCTAAGCCCAGGAAATGCACTTGTGGTTTTTGACTTGTGTTTGGACTGATGCTTGTCATTTGGTTCAAGGTGACCACTGAATACCAGGCCGTGAGTGCGGCAAAAGGCCTTTTCTGTCACCTAGAGAGATTTCTTTCCTTTTCAGCTCTGACACTCAGCAATACCTCTCTGCTGCTGTAGTCTGACTTTCTGCAGCAAATCTGTGCAGAAAGCAACTCTCACTGGAATCAGAATAGTTCCCGGATTAAAACTCCTTTAGTTTCTCGATGAAAAGTAAGGTGGTGAATTTAACCTTTGTTTGGGGGCTGCAGAATCCGGTAACTGGTGGGTCTCCTGGGACAGCCCTGGAAGGGGCTCGGGCAGGTATTATCTGGGTTCCCCCCTGTATCACTGTTGCTCTGCGCTCCTCTGTGCGAGTGCAGACAAGCTCTTTATCACATAACTAACAGCCTTCAGCACTCTGCATCACTCGGGGCTCGCTGCTCTCTCGGTACGATAGTGCCACAGCCTCTTTCACACAGGTGCTTGTGCTCACACCTGGAATTTGCTGATCTCCCAGCAAACTGAATAGCGTTCAAGGCATTTAAGCTTTTCTGGAAAGGTGGGGTTGGATGAGTGGAAAGGTCCTTACTTTAAAACGTAAAGGATAGAGAGTTCTGGTATTGTACAGTGGGGGTTACCCAGGTTTTTTATTTATACAGAAGTGTCAAAAGTGCCTAGAAATGGGCAAATAACTACTACATGCATACTTTTGTTTCTAGCTCACAGGGAAATGGCTGTATTCTCCATAATGCTTTCGTAGCATCGATAGCGGTTAGTAGGTCTTCCTGTCTAGGCCATCGTGTTACTCAGAGGTCATAAGGTGAGATACAGCTGGATTTCACGCACTGACAGCCTGAGATGCTCTTCTGAAGCGTTTCTGAGCGAGCACAGAAGTGACAGTGGTCACTCTCTTACCTGGACGTATTGGTAGCACTGGCACCACAATACTGGACAAGGGTCCCATGGATTTTTTGGAAAACTGTTTTGGTGTCCCTTCCATTTTTTTAAAACCGTCTCTTCATTGGCTCTGATACTTGAGACACAAATTTCCTGTCCTTTCCTCTATGGCCTTTGATAGTCCGAGAGCCTTCACTGTTCTGTGCTCTTCTTACAATGACCATGTCTGTCTTTGCCCATGGCAGTTGTCCCAAGCTATGGATACAGGCATTCTTCTTTGAGTGTATCTGTCACCGTTTTTAAATGAGGCCTCTAGGTGAAACTGAAGAATTTGCCTGCTGCGTGGATGTCAGCGTCAGTCCATCCACAGCCTGTCTTTTGCTTTGGACTCAGAAATTTGACACACACATTCTCTGCCTGCGAATGAATTTTTAAAATATTTGTTGAAAGATGGTTCAGCTCCTTTTAAGATCCTGGACTGCAGATCAGAAAATATAATTTACCAATTATGTGTTTTTAAATTTATAGGCTCAACTACAGCATCGAAGTGGGAAACAGTATAAACGTGACTTTTGCTGAGCACAAGGCCTTCAGTTTGCAAATGTGCTTTGACCTGAGTCCGTGAACTTGTAAGGCTTAACAAGACATAAAGTTCAGAGTGTTTTAATTCACATTTTTAAAGACTTAAAACAGTCATTCCTCCCCTGGCAAAATAAATATGTTTCATTGAAACTGAAGGATTTGTAGTTACAAGGTGATGTCCAGATGGAGAGCGAGAGCTGTTTTTGCCACCATTAGGCCAGTGAAGAATGATTTTTAAAAGTGAGCTGTAGATAATTTTGTAAATCTTGTCAGTTGTGTGGCAGAGAAATGAGATGCTGCAAGGTTATTTAAGGCTTTTTTTATTCTTGCTTTTTCTTCTTTGAGGTCATAGGGATAAACACATGGAGTCTGATCAACATAGCAGCCAGTTCAGTTACTACACAGACAGTGGCAATGTTAGTAGTTGCAAGAGAAAGTGGAAAGCTTGTGCTTTGGGCGATTATTTACAGGTTAATGGATCTTATGACTAAAAGAGGCCTTTGGACCATCTATCTGACACCTGCATTTTGCAGGGCACTAATGGACCTCCCTTTGTGAGCCCAATGACTTACTTCTTTCAGAAAGACAAGATGCAATTTGTCCTCGCAGTTTGGTTAGGTATCGTAACTTAAAAATGGGATATATTGCCTGCAGAGTCTCCATCGCTGGAGATTTTAAGAACTTAGAGAAACATCTGTTAAGAACGGTTTGGGCAGGTCAAGACTGTCCTGGGGCAAGGAAGGATCTGAAGATTTTCTGACGGCCACGCTAGCCGCTTTCTTTGTTTCTGTAGGCATCTTGTTTGCGACGGGCTGTCCCGAGCGCAAGGGATGGAGGCTGCAGCGGTGCCGCTGCGTTTGCACGGAGACAGTGCCGCGGTGACTGTGCGTTAGGAGCGCGGGGTTTCTTCCGTGCTCCTAGCTGACACGTTACGTGGTCGTGCTCTGCAGGGTCGTTTGTCTGGCATCAGCTTTGGGCCACTGTCTCCTGTTCTGTCCTTTCTGCTTTCATTAAAAAGCTTTTCACAGTTGGTATTTTTTGAATGTGTTTGTACATACATTGAATATACTTAAACATCATAACTGTGTCATCCCCCAACATTAGGTTTTGTTCATTAAACATGTTGAATTATTCACATCCTTCACGGACAACATTTCTCAGCCATCTGAACTGCTTCCTTGGCTCTTTTGTAAATTGAACGTGGCACAACTTTATTCAGTATTCAAATGTGCATTTCACTAGTGCAGAAACCATATAAAGAAAATCATCCTGCTGGTCCTACTCGCTTGTCTCTGTAAGTCCGAGGGCTGCTCTGGCTCTCTGTGGCTCCGTGCGGCACAGACCGTTCAGACTGAGTTGTTTTCCCACCGTGATCCCTATTCCCGTTTCAGAATTTCTGCTTTTCAAGATACGACCTCCCACTTTATGGGGATTTTCTCTGTTCTTTGTTCCCGGATTGATCTATGCATTTAAAAACAGACTTTGTTTAAATGGATCCATCTTAATACAAGGTCTTTATGTCCTGATCTGGCAGTTGTGTCCTGCGCTGCAGTTGATTTTATGAGAGGTGACTTTGTGTTCATTCCCAGGCTCTGAATGATGCTGTTGAATGTTGTTGCACTAGTTACCATCCCTGTAAATGTACCTTCGTTTTGAACTGTTTCCCTATTGGCATCTGCTGTTTGATTTGTGCCGGCAAACTGGGTGCATTATTTATATGTCGTAGTGCTTATTTGTAATCAGAAAAAACCAGTCCCGTCACCAGTCACCTTGCAGATCCCTCACGGTTAATGCAGGGCAGTGAGCTGCCCTCGCAAAGGTTCCTGTTGGTTCCCGGGGCAGTTTGCTTTCTTCTGTGGTCTTTGGTCTTTCCAGACTTTATCTTGTTCTTTTTATATTTAATATTAAGTAAGTGTCTAGTGCAAGGTTGCCTGTGTGCGATTTGTAAGTAATACCGGTGCCCTTTTGTGCCTGGGAGCCCAGGTCTCGCTTCGGAAGGAAGCAGGCGGGTGGCCCTGCCACGAGCGCCGTCGCTAGGTCTCCCGGGATTTAGAGGTGCCCGTGGACCGGCTTCGGCCCGAGGCCGGGTGAAGGATCCGTGAGGTATCTGCTGCCGTGGCACTGCCGCGGGCTGCCCGGCGCTTCCCCTCCCTGCCGCTGGAGTTACGGGCGACGTCCCTCGCGGCTCTCGGCCACGTAAGGGTTTTGCTGTGTGGCTCACAGGGGCAAGCAAAGCCAATGGCCCTTGCCGCGGTGCTTCCTTCTGCGTCTTCCAAGTCCTTGTCAAGCCCTGTGCAGTTACTGCCTCAGGCTAACTATTTACATGAAAAAGCTTTTCTTGCTTTCACATTTGTCGCCTTGTGTTTTCCTTGGTGGACCCCTCGTTCTCCTGTTACAAGATAATGTGCTCCTAATTTTGTCTTAGTGCTAACGTTAATTTTGTACATTTTCCCTCTCCTTTGTAATGTAAACAAGCCCTTTTTCAGTTCCTCTTATTTCATTCCTATTTTTTCCATTTCTGGATCTCTGTTAATTCTGCTGGATACGTATTTGGGATGTGACCAGCATTGGCTGCAGTGGGATGGAAGGGTGAGAAAACTACCAACGGACATCGTGTTCTGTAGTATCTTCTGTCAGGCTTTTTATACTTCTTTCACATTTTATTTCTGAGTGAATGCTTCTGGCGAGAGCTGCCGTTTTCCTCCTGTGTTTGTATTTAGCACTGTAAATCGCACACGAAGTGGTAATTAGTGACGTGAGTCCCGCTTTCCGC
The DNA here is from genome assembly GCF_036370855.1 of Dromaius novaehollandiae. Classification (NCBI taxonomy): domain Eukaryota; kingdom Metazoa; phylum Chordata; class Aves; order Casuariiformes; family Dromaiidae; genus Dromaius; species Dromaius novaehollandiae. The sequence goes on along the minus strand of NC_088099.1, from coordinate 289,851 downwards.
GGTGCGTGGGTTCCAAGGGTTGGTGTCCTCTCCGTGCTGTAATCGTGCCTTCGTGGGGAAGGAGTCAGCGCGTCTTCTGCGGAGCCCAGCTCTGCCCACAGACCTGCTGTGCCCTGTTCTGTTACCTGTTGTGCCCGTTTTCCGTGAGGATTAGCTTCTTTGGAGGATCCCGTGAACAAGAGTGGGTCTGTCAGCGCGTTGCACTTGCATGTTTTTAAAATGCTCTCAGCAAGGTTTCTACAAACTATAAAGGTTAATAAAGAAAGTATGTAGTCAACAAGGAAATTCCTCAAAGGCAATAGGGAAAGGTAGGAAGCAGAAGTAGGAATAAATGTTCAGTTTTCGTAGTGGGAGGAGTGAGAGTTTGGTCCCCCGTTGGTGTTCAGTGTATTCCTAAATGATTTGGAAAGAGGTAAATGATGAAGCAACAAAATTAGCTGCTGATGTGACATTAGGTCGTAGGACCTAACCCTGTCTCTCAAGAATCGTGCAAGAATCTCCCAAAACCGGATGATGATATGGCAGATTAAGCTGAATGTTGATGAGTTCAGATATAATGCATGTGGGGAAAATAAGCATACTAGTGTAGACACGTTGCTGTTGAAATTACCTCTTTTGGCTCAGGAAAGATACCTCAGCGTCTTTATAGATAGTTGTCTGCAAATATTAACAGCTTAACACCCAGTAGCAATTAAAATGGAAAATGTGCTATTATAGGTGTTACAGGAAAAGAATTAACAAAACTGAAGTTCTTATTGTACAGCTGTATAAAACTGTGGTTCACCCATGCCCTGAAAAGTGCGTGCAGTTCTGGATCCTTTGTGGTGCAGTGACTAGTAAAACTGGAAGAATTATAGAAAAGGTGATGAGCACAGTGAGATATGGAGAGGAGGCATGTGAAAATTTTTAGGAGAAGATAGGCAAAGAAGACTGTATTAGAGATTATCATGGGGGAAAGGCAAAGTACAGTTTATAGAACATGCGGACATGGGACGTACAGAACATGTGGGTGTGTGATGAAATTATCAGGCAGCAGGTTTGAAACAAAACAAAGAAGTATTTTTCTTAAAGCACCAGATCAGATTGTAGAGTTCATTACTAGAGGATGTTTTAGCAGTCTGTAGTGCAGATGGGTTCAAAGATATTAGACAAGTCCATTAGTGGCTGTTAAACATGGTAGTGCAGATTAAGTCTGGCTCAGGGTGTCAGTAAACCGTGACTGTTGGAAACAGAAGGTCACACAAGGGGAATACGCATGCCTTGCTCCTTACAGTAGTAGTGTTTTGTGGCTATGATGCTCTACACATGTATGCAAAAGATAAATGTTTTGATGTACAGGAATTCGCTTTATTAGAACATCTGATATAGTTGTAAATAATAGAGAAGATTTGGGGGACATAAGCCCCTCCTCAGATTTTCTTTTTACTTGTTTTCTTACAGTCTTTCTTCAAACATCTATTACATAATGTTGATGGAGAGAGGATTGTGAACTGAGTGAGCCTTTCGTCTGAGATCTGATGGTGTTAGAAATGTGAATTTTTCACACTCTTATTAAGTATAAGGGTAATAAATTATAAAGGCTACTTTTATTCCAGATGCCAGTCATTGACTTTAAACAGCTTTTAAGAGAGAGAAAAAATAGACTTTTAAATAGTCTGGCTGAAACTCCCTTCCCATCTTAATATAAAATACTTTGTTTCTGTTTATAGAGTATGCTTTGGGTGAGGAGAGGAGTGAGGATAGGAGAACTTTTTTGGAAAGCCAGTTTTCGTCAAAAGGAATTAAAACTTCACAAGCCCAGTTGTCTTTTTCCTAGCAAGTCGTGTTGTCGGTGTTCTGCACGGTGCCGGGAGAAGAGAGGCCCCTGGGAGCAGGTGGTGAGGTCAGGGTTTTCCTTGAGTCCTAGGCGAGGATGAAGGTGTCCTGGGGAGAAGCAGAGCACAGATGTCGGATCCTACCACCCAGGAGGTCGGGGTGCTGTGGGATGGAGGAGGATTTACAGAGCAGGGAGCGAGGACTAACAGGACTGTTACGCTGCTCTCTGGCGAGTGCTGTGCATGGCGGAGTACCGTCATCTTTAATTTGAAAAACAAACGTAGGAAGTGCCAAACAAAAACACTACTTAGAAAATTAAACTGAAATCCCCTGAAGTCTATAACGCTTAATTCAGATGTAAAAGAGTGGGAAATTTCCAAATATTTTAGGAAGCATGTATCTGCACTTACTGCTACTCTGCTGGCTTGCTCCCTGTTTAGGTCTGCACTCTTCTGTACGCCTCTTGTCCCTTCTTTCCTTTGCTTTCCCTGCTGGGCCGCCTTGAGCTGCTCCGGGGAAGCCTGCTCTGCACACCAGGCCGGGCCTGCGCCGGGCCCTGCCTGTGCGGCGCGGAAGGCGGCTGCCGCTTGCCGTAGCCGAGAGCCGAGCGCGCCTTGGCGTCGGGGCGGTGCAGACACGCGAGTGAGGGCTGGAGCACGCCGTCCGGGGAGGAGGCGAGGGCAGGGGAGCAGCGGTGGCCGGGGAGCAGTGCCTGGGAGGTGGCAGAGGAAGAGGGTGAGAGGTTTTGCAGTGCCGCTGAGGGAATCCACAGGGAGCTCTGGTGAAGGACGGAGCCGGAGCTGGGCATGGCTGTCAGGAGGTGAAAGGCAGATGGGGAAACGAACGCCAGCTGCAGAGTATATAAAAAGTGGTGGGGGAAAGAGCAGTAGATATGGTGAGCTTTCTTCATCCAGGACAACTTAACCTCCTTTTCGTGCCTGCGATCTGCTTTGCTCCTGTTAGGAAAGAGTTGCAAAGGAAATGGTGTGAACTGGTTTCAGGTGGTTGGGGATAAATTCTCATGAGCTGTACGTGACGTCTAGGTGGGAGGAAACGGACTTGACCTGAGCACTTGGCTTTTGGAGAATCTCACATTTTTTGTTATCATAGTGGCAGAACTTGCAATTGTGGAGAGAAATACTATTATGCATATTAGAATGCACATTAATATTAAACATTGTCTTTATGAAAGACATTTAATTCTACAACAGAAGTATTACATATTAAGGTGGGTAATAGTACTTACGGTTATATGATAAAGTACTTGCTTATCTTCTCTTTAAGTCTTTCAGGTCACTTCTTATTTACAGGCTTTCATACTAGTTCCTTTGAGCATCTATAGGTTATTACCAAACTTTCCCATAGCATTGATACCATCTGATACAACTTGTCTCCTGCTTCTCTGTCCTGCAACTGTTTTTCCTTCTCCTCAGTCACTGCTGTACTCTCACGGATTTTCCTTCTTGCCTGTCTTTCCATACGCACTTATCCGTGCCCCATCTGGACTTCCTTCTTGTCTCAGTAATGTAGTTGCCCCCTCTTCCCGGGTCTCTGATGTCACTTTTAGCTAATGCTTCCTGTACATCCTTAACGCCTTCCTCAAGCCCTTCTTGTCTGGTCCTACCATGTCTTTCTCCTCCCCTTCATGTTTTTGTACTAAGCGTATTTTTTTCTAGAGTTTCTATTGCTGTTTCCCTTCCTCCTGTTTCCCCGCTTACACCTGTGCTTTGGCTTCGTTCCCCATGGCTGTTACCGCACACCACGGTGACGCTCGTGCTGCAGAAGTGCACAGCAGCCGCTTGTACCAGGTAGTTCCTGGCTCACGCACCCAGAATTGCATCAACTCCTTGACTCTTGCCTTGCATGTGCATTTTCTGTCCATGGTTTCTTCCAAGTTTGGGAAGACCTTCTCAGGTTAGGGCTTCTTGGGAAGCAACAATTTCAGGCTCTCTGAATGCACGTTTATATATATATTTTTTGTTCCCAGTTCACTACGTGGCTTGGATAACTGTGTAAGTGGCTCGTCCTCTCTCCTTGTGTCTTACGCAGACGTAATTAGGATCCATTTCCATTTCATACTTCTCCTGTATTATTGATAAATATATTAAATGACATTAACCAGACGACAGGTCCTATCTACCACCAATTCTTCATTTAGCTGTTATTATTTAGGATTTTTTTCTTTTTTGACATATATTAAATATGTGATGTGTTGATTTTGTGGAGGGTTGAATATTTTATTCAAAATGCTGTAGGGTACAGCAGATACCTCAGCATTGTATGCGTGAGTCAAAATAGAGTTTCACTTAACCAGGCCAGCACTTAAACTATTGAAGTCCTGAGACTGTCCCCTGGGTTTCCTTGGTCCTTTATTTCAAAACCCGCTGTTCCTGGAGTGCCAGCACTGAGCCAGCAACACGTGGCAATCTTGCATTTACTCTTTTTCTGATTATATTGCATTAATCCAAATTAGTTTGTTTCAAATACCTACAAACTCAGCTAGTTACAAGTGATTTATTGTGAATTTTCTTCACCTTTCCTGCTTCCTATTTGAAAAACATGTTTCCCACTGCTCTACTTCTTTCTTATCTTGGAAAACATTTAAGTCATATTCTTATGTAAATCGGATGTATTGGTAAAGCTCATTTAAGAAGCTCTCACTCTGCTCTGGCTGCTTACTCCTGCTCCCTGCAGAAGTTTTTTTCTCCCCTTCACTGTTTTGCCATAACAACTTTTGGGACCTGTAAATGAGGTGAACGCTGGTTCTCAACCTGAACAGTACTCTTCGGTCATTTCCTAACTTCTAAAGAAATTCCTGAAAAATGGGAAAAACAAGAACTCTGTAGCTCAGCTCAAGATAGTGAGACAAAGTTCTTCAGCTCACGCTGATCTCGGCATAGTCGTTGTGCCCGGAGTTTGCTCAGCAATTCATTATCACAGCAACTAATTGAAGAACAGCAGGTTGCACACACCAGTCACTTGTACCTCAGAGCACTCGTTAAGTAGTTAGGTTATTTAAAATGCCTCTGTTATACTATTCTGTGATTTCTCCGCTCAGATTCTGGCGCCATGCATTACAAACGGATAGAAAAGAAGTGGTTGGTTTGGTTAACCGTGCACGTCCACATCTGAGCTAGTCATCACAGACTCTCCTTACAGTGAGTAGAGGGTTTGACGCACCACACTGTAATGTAGAGGCTGAATATAGGTCATCCTGTGATCTCCCGAAACGGCCCTGGACGTGCCTGTTCCTCTCCATCGATCGAGGGTGCTCAGCCCATCCATGGGTGCATTTGTATCGCGCACCTCCGCAGCGAGCCGGGACGAGACCTGCCAAGCGCCTCGTGCTACCGGCTGGCCGGGTCGGAGCCTCGGCTCCGACCTCAGCTACAGTCACAGCACGACTGTCCCCGCGCAGCCGGTGGTTTGTGGAGAGCTGTACGGACAGCGTGGCTGGGTTTTTTTTGTAAATAGCCTTATGAAAATTTATCACCTTAGTTTGACAAGATATGTTTTCCGTAAAACTAATTTGGTCTGTGTTAACTATAAAAACATTCTTCAGTAGCACCAGTGTTTACTGAGTCGTATATCAGCAATACTGTTAGACTGTCAGACTCACTGGCTCATAATTAATCAAGTCATCCAGTTCGTAGTTCTTAATTATCTGGTACAATATTACGTTTCTTCTATTCTTCTCCAGTGTTTCAAGATTTCTTAAAAATCCACAGTGATGGTCTGAGGAGCACGTAAGGCATCTCTTGCAGCGCTGCTGAATGGCAGCATCGAGCAGATGATTTAAAACTCTCTGCCTTTAGCACCTTTGTATAGGAACAGTTGTGGTAATAAGCATTTTGTCATCAATACAAAGTGTGAACATATCCTCTGACTTCTTTCTAAATACTTAATAGATATGTTTAGTGTCAACAGTTACACAGCTTCTTGATATTGAGTCAGTCATGAATAATTTCTAAGAATTTTTTGTTATTGAAATACTTTTAAAATCTTTTCACATCTTTTGTGACTTTGCATCATTATGGATGTTGAATCAATTACACTAAGTTCTGTAACTGAACTTTAGATACTGCAGTAACTGCAATGTAAAGGTTATGAATACTGGCCTCATTATTTATTATATTTTGTTGCCTTTTTATTTTTGATTCTGTTGTTACTCTCCCCTCTAAAGGAGTGTATCGTTTTGATTCTGTTGTTATTGTTTGTCATTATGTTTTTTTGAGTATCTGATAAAGTGCTCTTAAACAAAGAGCTCCCCAGTATTGCTCACATTTTTCTTCTTAAAAACTCTGTCATTTTTGTTCAACATTCACTATTTAGTATTTTTGATTTGATTAATTTTTACTATTTCAATTTGGAATAATCTGCCCTTTTTAAAAAGTACTGTGCATATGTATTTTCATGAAGACTGCTCATATATTTAGGATATATGTGCATGAAAGGAGTGTTACTTTATGTCAGTGAAATAATGTATGCACGAGTACTGCAGTCTGTATTCATGTTAAGTGTGTAAGATAAGTCTGTAAGATAAGAAGACTGCTTTCTGCCTCTGGGCCAGGCACTGTTCCTGCAGAAACAAAGCGGTGCGTTGAGCGGGGAGCCTGTGGGTCAGGCAGCTTCTTGTTCCTGCCATTAAGCAGTGCAAGGACTTGCCTTGCTGCTAGTTTTATCTTCTTCCTTAAGGCTTTTCCCTGCCATTATCTCCCAACATCTGCCCTCCGCCAAAAGGTCCTTCACTTTGAACTTCGTAGAAAGTCAGATTAATAATTAGACACCTATATGCAATATAGGGCATGTAACAGAAATAGTGTCAGTGAAGACACATATAGGGTTGTGGCTCCATGTTGACAGACATAATTCCATTGGCCAGGAACGCAGAAGTCTGTCCCTTCAGCTTGACTCTTACTTTGAGTGGAGGTAAATAATATTATCTTTACTTTGCGAGCGGAGACGTTTGGGTGCCCAGGAAGGGAATGATGCTTGATGATCTTGTGTTCTGTGGCTCGTGACTGTAGAAACACAATTTAGAGGCACCGCAGGTCTGGCATTCGCTTTTGTCTTCCTAACAGATTACTTGGGTTTCACAGGTCCAAATCAGATGATGTAGAAAAGGTCAAGCCCCACCTTCCATTCCAGTGTTAAATATGGTAAGTACTAGGTAGTGACAACACCCTTCACAGATTGGCAGTTTGTTGTAGATTTAAGTTATCTTGCCACCCACTTCTGTATTTTCTGTTATTGTCCACCTGTACATCGTTCCTGCTCTCCCTTGTCCCTCTGGCTTCCTTGGTACGCATCTTTTGGCTCTTGAGTCGTTGAAGACTTGTATACGCATCGCAGCGTTAGGAACTTCAGCAGAAGCCCAGCTAGTCCATCCTCTGTCTCAAGGCAATCAGCCGTACCGCTCTTTCTTGACAAGTGTTTGTCTAAAAACCGCCAGCGGTGATCTTTAAACCTCCTCCCCAAGCACGCTGTTCCGCCGTCTCTCTGCCAGACCTGAATCTTCTCCGATGCTATTTAAAAGCGTTGCTGCTTGTGCTGTCTCCGATGGACATGGAAGACAGATTAATTCCTCATCCTTTGCCACAACCTTTATGTTTTTAGGTCCTTTTCAGTCTTCTCTTCTTTAGGATAAGCCACCCTAATTCTCTCATAATTTCCATGTGAGTTATATTTTTCTGTTCCTGAAGTGCAGAACCAAAGGCTGCAGAGTGTCCCAGATGAGGCTGTACTGTTCCACCTGTGTCTTGCAGGCTGTACATCCTGCAAGAGTATTTGCTGCTGCTTTTTTTTTTTTTTCTTCAGACAACATATCATTGTTGATTCATGATTTTGTGCTCTATGATGGTGTCAGAGCATCAAAGCAATGGTAAGAATTAGCATCATCAAGACTTTCTCAAAGAAGAATACTCCTTAAAAACAGGCAATGCTGGATTTTCCTGATCTTTTTAGAAAGTTTTTTCTACAGCTGGTTCCTGTTTGCAGAGAATATTCTGTCCCATGATCTGTCTTTCTAGGGCATGGTTAACTTGCATTATCCCAGAACAGTACAGCTCTTGTAATATTTCAAACATCAGGGTGGGATTCAATTATCACATTAAAACACCTACATTTAGGTATAGATATGTAGGTGTCTATGTATGAATAGGTGTCTAAGCTCCCAATATTTTAAGTGGAAATCTCTGTAAAGCCACTTTGAAAAATACTTCTCTATTCTGAATAGGCCTATATTTTCATGATTGTGATGTTAAGAAAACAAGTACTTGAGAGGCAAAAATAAAACCCTATAAAGATCTGGAAGGAGATATCAGATGATAAAATTAGTGCAGTGATGAATAATTGAGGGGGAGACAGTTTAAATATACACCAACAAATTTGGACTGTTTATATTGTTCATTTATATGCTATTTCCTTTCTAACACCCATCATTTTTAGTAGAGTAATATACATGGATCATATATGGAAAAACAAACATAGATCAATTTGTGTAGAGGGAGTGGTTGTAGCTGGTCTTTGGGATCATGGTAGGAGAAAAATGAAAACGGTGTCCTGGAATGATGCTGCTCAAGGAACATTACTACCTATTACTGTAATACTTGTTCCCTTTCAGGTGTCTGCACTTCAGAAGGCTGATGGACTATGAAAAAGTGTTCAGAAGAGACCTCTAAAGAGATCTTGTGTAGTGCAGAAAAGCTGTCTTATGATGAGCAACCGCAAGGACTCAGTATTAGTTTACCCAAGAGAAGGTTGACAGGGATTCGGTCCTGATCTGAAAGACCCTGTATGGGGAGTCTGGTCTGTTAGCAAGGCCATTTTATCTGAAAGCAGGGATTCCTGGTCTGATGTGTATTGCACTGATGAACATTGCCTCTTGCTGTATATGAATTTAGGAATTATTGCTGCTACTGCCCTTAGTTAAGGCATGTGGCCATGCTCAGCCCAGGACTTGGCAAGTCCCCCCCCAACCCCCCCCCAGCTCCCCACTGGTGCACAGAGTTATTCCTCCCCAGGTGGAGGACTGTGCATTTCCCTTTGCTGAACTTCGTGAGATTAACTCTTAGGCTGTTTGCATCCTGCTCCGTTGCCCTTCCGGCGGATGTCAGGGAGGTTTAAGTCTCCCATAAGAACCAGGGTCCACGATCTGGATACTTTCTGAAGTTGCTTGAAGGTTTCATCCACTTTCTCACCCTTTTTGGGTGGTCTGTAACAGAATCCCACCACCACGTTGCCTTTTTTAGCCTCTTCTGACCCTAAACCACAGGCTCTCAACCACCCTATTGTATGTCCCATATAGGACCTCCAAACGTTCAAGCTGCTGGTGCGGCACATAAAGGGCGTTCTCCCTCCTTGTCTTCCCTGCCTGTCTTTCCTGATGATCCTGCACTCCAGCCGTGCAGGGTATCCCTCATTTCGGTCATTCCAGCAATGCCATCGCTCTGCATCTGCGCGTGGAGCTGTGGCTCCCTCTCCGTATTTCCCAGGCTGTGTGCATTTGTGTGTAGGCACTTTGAGGTGGCCTTTAACAGGCCGTTTTTGACCTGTTTTATCCTTCTCAGGGGCTCTCTCGCTCTCATCACCCTGCCCCATCTCTGTTCCCTCACTTACCTGCAAGCTGTTGTCACCATCCCCGACACGGGTTGTTACCACAGTCCTTCCTCGCTAGGTTGGCAAGCCTTTAAGCAAAGATGCTTCTCTACCACTTCGTCAAATGAATCCTGCTTCTTGCTAGCAGCCCTCATTCCTCAAAGAGGGGACCACGGTCACGAAAGCCAACCTCTGTTTTTCTGTAACACCAGGCACACAGCTAGTTGCTGACTTGTAGGATGCCTCTTCTCCTGCCGGAGCCTTTCCTCTGCACCTGTAAGATCAGAGGAATTGCCCGGGCTCCCCTGCTCTACCTCTTTGCCCCCAGAGCAGCCCCTCTGCAGTCCCCCTTGATTTGCTCCGGGACTCCCTGGGCAGTATTACTGTTGCCCGGGTGGATGAGCAGCAGGGGCTGGGCGAGCCTCAGTAGTCTCCATGTGACCCCCAGTGATAGCAGATGCCTGGCTGGCTGCAGGGGAGTGCCTCCACCCCCTGCCGAAGTCTCCACCACTGTCGTGTGCCCTTTTCTCTGGGTGCTGATGCACGTTTCACACCCAGATGGGTCTAAAGCCTCTTGCAGTGAACGGTACTTGTTCCCCCGGACTGTTAGGGCACTGCACCGATTCTGTAAATTAGGATCTCAGGGTGGAGAAGGGCCCTTCTGCTGCCAGAAATTGCAGGCTTCCAGGCTGCTCCGCGGTGGGAGACCATGCCTCACTCCTGTGAGCGTAGTCTCTAGCTGCCCCTCCGTCCCCGCAGCAGATAAACGGGAGCCCAGCGCTCCATAATCAGTTCTCCTTCCCCAAACTGCTGATCCTCCACTTCCAAGCACCTCGGTGGTGGGTCTGTGCTCCATCTGTGCCAGAAAGGATGGGAAAAAGATGGTGCGAGGGAGGGGAGGATGTGAACGGAGAGTCTGCGGCATCAGCGGTCGGGGGGTGCTGCCTGCCCGCGGCCCCACGGACCCGCCGACCCGCCTTCGCCTCTCCGCAGCAGCCCGAGGAACGGCGTGCCGAGCTGCAGCGCTGCTCCTCCGCGGCCGCCCCACAGGTCCGTCCTCCGCCGCGGTCCCGCGCTGCAGAGCTGCTCCGCGGTCGCTGGGGACGGCCGCCGCACAGGGGCAGCAGGAAGCTGCACGGGCACCGTCGCCCTGCCGCCCGCCGCTCCGCTCACACGCCTGGCAGCGAAGCTGGGAAACACTGGAGGAATCCTCCTCCTCCTCCTCCTCCTCCTCCTCCTCCTGCTCTTCCGTGCCCGTGCCGCCATCCAGCACCACCGCCATCCCGAGGCCTCGAGTGCACAGAGAGCCCTTGGATTTTACAAACGTGTTTTCTATTTAAAAGCAGTGGAAGTGGGGAAGGTGGAGCAGGGAGTGCCACTGGCTTTGCCCGCCAGCTTTATTTTAAGTGCAGATCGATACCAAAGGGAGGAAGGAATCGGTTTTACTGCAAGCTTGGTCGTGAGAGCAACTCAAAAGACTTGCCAGAACAATAGCAGGAAAGATGTCATTTTAAATTTCGGTGTCAAAACCAGCTATTGGGAATAATCTGACATATCAAAGTGCCCAAAATAGGTTCTGAGAAACAGGAGCGGGGAGAGCGGTTGGTCTGTTTATCTGGGGGGAAGTGCTTAGGTTTGTGTGAAACTCCTTATGATCCCAAAGACGCTGAAATGCTCCAGAGACAGCGTTCCTGGCCCCGGAAAGCCGTGGCGGTGTCTCCCGGGCAACGGGAGAGGCACCGGTCCGTTGCCATGGAAATGCGCTGCGGAGGGAGGATGCTGTTGGGGCTGGGCAGCGCAGGCTCCGCGCTCTCCGCCGACGGCTCCTGACGGAGGCTGCCCAGGCTGCCCGGGCGCCCCGGCGCTCCGCTTCCGCGCCGGACGGCGGAGGGAGCTGGGAGCAGCGTGGGGCTGCAGCGTGGGGCTGGTCCTGCCTCCCCGCAAAGTGCATCGCTTGTGCGCCCTTGTTCCTGGCTCAGGAACTGCTCCGCCTGTCGCTCCCTGCCTGCATGGAAGACCTGGTTGCAGCTCTTCATAAGGAAAGCAGTATTCGTGCTAGCCAGAGGCATCAGGGCTTCTGATACTAATTCTTTCAAAGGAATAGACAGAACCAATTAAAAACAGAAAAAAAGTGTATACAGGGAGTCTGTGTCTCAGCAAACCCTTCTGATACCTGAAGGGCGAAATGGAGAGCTATGCAGGAGCAGTGGCAGGTCTGTTTGCGTGACATCCACCAGATAAGAAACTGATAATACAATAAAGAAATTATATATAGTAGGAAAAATTAGACTTAGCAGGGGCCAGAAGTAGGATCTAAACATCGTTTATTCTTCTTGGTTTTCTTTTTAAATCTGAGGTGTGGGATGCAGAAGCATTAGTGGAGCAGTGATGATTTCAAAGTGAGGGACTCAGAAAATGATTTTAAAAGCAGCATTTTGTATGCATAGAAAGAAAAGGAAGGAATATGTATTACTGAGCAGGTGTCTGGCTGTGCAGTATGTTTGTTCTTTTGTTTATAAGTTTCTTGAGGAACAGCCTGCTTTTAATTCCACTGACTGTCTTCCTAGTCTTGCATCATGAGATGGTAAAGGAAACACATTATTCATCTTATTTATCCTTGCATTGTATCCCCTAATATACAGTTTACAAGGTAAAAAAAAAAGCCTAGTATTTTCAATCTCTCCTCTTGAAGTGGCCTCTCTAACCCCTGATTCTTCCTTTTCTGTATCTCTGTGCCCTTTAATTTTGCTATGCTTACAAAAAGACAGTAGCTAGCTCTGCACACGTGTTTTCAGGTAAGGGGCAGTGTGTCATGGGCTTGTTTCTGGTGTCACTCTCCACTCCGTTGTTCTTCATCTGAACCTACTGCATGTTGAATGAAGGTGTATTTGAGTTATTTGCAGTGCTTGAGTTTTTTCTCAGTAGAATCCTAGAATCACAGAATAATTGATGTCAGAAGAGACCTCTGGAGATCATCTAGTCCAACCTCCCTGCTCAAAGCAGAGTCAACTAGAGCAGGATGCTCAGTATCACATCCAGTCAAGTTTTGAATATCTCCAGGGATGGGATAAGTTGCTCACTGGGCAACGTGTTCCAGTGTTTGACCACCCTCACAATAAAGAAGGGTTTTCTTCTTAAGTTTAAATGAGATTTCCTATATTTCAGTTTGTGCTTATTGCTTCTTTTCCTGTCACTGGATGCCACTGAGAAGAGTCTGGCTCTGTCTTCTTTACACCCTCCCATCAGATATTTATACACATTAATAAGATCCCCCCCAAGCCTTCTGTTCTCCAGGCTAAGCAATCCCAGTTGTCTCAGCTGGGAGGTCCTGTCTGGACCCTCATCAGGGACCCTCATCCCATCAGCTCTCCTTGTATGATAGATGCTCCAGTCCCTTAATCACCTTTGTGACCCTTTGCTGGACCCACTCCAGTTTGTCCATGTCTTACTGGACACATCACTCCAGGTGTGGTCTCACCAGTGCTGGGTGGAGAGGAAGGATCACCTCCCTTTACCTGCTGGCAACGTTCTTCCCAAGGCAGCCCCGGATGCCCTTGGCCTTCTTTGCAGCAAGGGCACGCTGCTGGCTGCTGTTCACCTTTTTGTCCACCAGCACCTCCAGGGCTTCTGCAAGGCCGCTTTCAGGCTAATCAGCCCCCAGCGTGTACTGCTGCGTGGGCGTTATTCCTCCCCAGGTGCAGGACTTTGCACTTCTCTTTGTTCAGCTTCATGAAGCTCCTCTCTGCCCACTTCTGTGGTCCGTCAAGGTCCCGCTGAATGGTGAAACAACCATCTGGCATATCAAACACTCCCCTCAGTTTTGTATCTACAGTCTTGCTTAGGGTGCACTGTGTCCCTTCATCTAGGTCATTAATGAAGATATTAAGCAGTATTGGGCTCAGTATTGACCTCTGGGGTACTCCACTCGTGAATGGCCTGCAGCTGGACTTTTTGCTGCTGATCGCAACTCTTTGAGCCCAGCAGTTCAGCCAGTTTGCGGTCCACCTCACTGTCCACTTATCTAATCCATACTTCATCAGCTTGTCTATGAGGAAGTTATGGGAGACATATCAAAAGCTTAACTAAAGTCAAGAAAAATAACATCCATTGCTATCCTCTCACCCACCAAGCCAGTCATCTCATCGTAGAGAGCACAATTTCCCCCTCATAAATCCATGCTGACTACTCCCAGTCACGTTCTTGTCCTTCATGTGCTTGGAAATGCTTTCCAGGAGGATTCGCTTCATTCTTCCCAGGGATCAAGATGAGGCTGAGCAGCCTGTAGTTCCCCAGATCCTCTTCATTGTCCTTGAAGATAGGAGAGACATTTGCTTTCTTCCAGTCCTCAAGAACCTCTCCCCGTTGTCATGACCTTTCAAAGGTAACTGAGAGTGGCCTCACAATATGTATATCAGTTTGTTTGAGGTTCCCTAACTGGATTCTTTTCCACCGAGGGTAGGTCTTCCTTGCTCCGGACCTTCCCACTGGTCTAAGGGGCCTGGGTGTGCTGAAGATCAGTCTTACCAGTAATAATTGAGATGAAAAAGGCATTGAGTACCTCAGCCTTTTCCATGCCGTTTTTCACCAGGGCCCCTTCCCCATTCAGCAGTGGGCCCTGATATACGTGCAGAATCCTTTCTTGTTGCCCTTCACATCCCTCGCCAGATTCAACTCCAGATGGGCTTTGGCTTTCCTAATTCCACCCTGCATGCTCAGATAGTGTCTGAATATTCCTCCTAGGTCACGTGTCCCTTCTTCCACCTCTTGTATGCTTCCTTTTTATGGTCAGGAGCTCCTTGTTCATCCCTGCAGGCCTCCTGCTGCCTTTGCTTGATTTTCTGGTCATTGGGATGGACCAATCTTGAACTTGGAGGAGAAGATCTTTGAAAATCAACCAGCTTTCCTGGACCCCTCTTTTCTCCAGCGCCATATCCCAAGGGATTCTTCCCAGTAAATTCCCAAATAGGCCAAAGTCTGTTCTCCCAGAAGGTTGTAATCCTGTTTTCTGCTTTGTTCCCTCATTTCATGATCCTGAACTCCACCAGCTCATGCTCACTGCAGCCAAAGCTGCCCCCGACCATCGCATCCCTGGCCAGTTCTTCCTTGTTTGTAAGAATCGAGTCCAGCAGAGCCTCTCTCCTCGTCGGCTCCTCCATCACCTGTGTTAGGATGTTGTCACCAATGCTCTCCAGAAACCTCCTGGGTTGCTTGTGCCCTGCGATGTTGTCCCTCCAGCAGATGTTGGGTGGGTCAAGTCCCCCATGAGGACCTGTGAACACCAGGCTTCTTCCGGTTGTCTGAAGAAAGCCTCATCTTCTTCCTCCTCATTGGGGGTTCTGTGGCAGACATCGGTGTTGGTCTGCCTGCTCATCATGACCATAAACGCTCAGCTGGTTCCTCATCCATCCCAGGCAGAGTTTCACGCATTCCAGCCGCTCCCTCCCATAGAGGTAGCTCCCCTTCCTCGCCTTCCTGGCCTGTCCGTCCTAGAGAGCTTATGTACATCCGTGCAGCCCTTCCAGTCATGCGAGCAGATCTTAGCGTTCAGTGTGTGTATAGGATGGGAAAGGAAACGGGGAGGAGCACGTCAGTTTTAGTGTGCAGAGAGGATCCTGCAGCTTTCTGGGAGGAGAGAGAAAAGGCCTGTCCACCGAGGAGCAGATGTGGGACTGTTGCTATGGGGGTCAAGAGAGTAAGTCACGTCTTTATAAGCCTTAGGAGAGTGTCTTCTGTCCTTTAGCCAGAACTAAGTGACTGAAAGAGCACGGAGTATGACTGACTCCTGCGCTCGTTCGTGCTGTGTCCTTGGGTCCCTGCTGCGGTGAGGAGCCTAAGCATTTTTATTTTGTGAGACTGCAACAAGATTAGAAGTTGAAAGACTGTTAACTGTGTTAACTGTATGTGGTCCATTCTTCTCCAGCTGCCAGACAGGATGGAGATGTTTCCCAGAGGTATCTTCAGGGCTTCGTCTCGTTTGAAGTACCAGAGCTGTGTCCCATAAGCATGCAAGAGCGTCCACAGAACCGGTTCTTTGATAAATAATGGAGTTAACATAATAAAGGGGGAAATAGGGAAAAGAAATGATAAGCATAATGGTAAGGCCATAACAAGGGGGAGAGGCATAGGCCTGCAACTGATTCTTCATTAAATTATTTCTAATGAAGAACTGTGATTGTTGGCATACTTCTTGCAGCCCTGAGGCATGATAAATGCACAACAAAGTTGTGGCAGGATGGGGTAAAACCAGCAAACATAAGCGGGCACTTTCTTACTCCTTTATTTGGCATCTGAGACAGTTTCAGAGCAAATTTTTGTCAGTAACCTTCCAAGTGGATTTAATCAGAGTCAAAAAAGTATTTGCCAAGTTCAGAAAAGACCTGTCTGATCGCAGGAAGGAAGGATTGGCTGGAAAGGCAGAAGTAGGTGGGAAACTGAAAAAAAACATTGGTTGGAAAGAAGGAAGTTAATGATGGAAAAAATCCGAAAGGTAGCAGTGTTGGTTGAAGGCAAAATCAGATAAGTGGAAGAGCTGTTATTGATCCGATAAAGTAGCAAAGGAATCAGTTATGTTACAGACAAAGAAACTTTTATAAAGAGCAGAGATTTGGCAAGCTTTTTTATGTTTGTAGGTTTTTATTCTTCCAGTGCTCTGCTCCCCATATTCCTTATGGCTGGAGTATTAGTCATTTAACTTCAGTTACATAAAATTCTCACCAGCTTTTTAACTTTTTAATGTTTGCTTGCTTGCAGTAGGTGACTATCCTACTCCAGATTTAATATCTGGAATAATAACTACCCAGGTTTAGTGACATAACTAACAGTCTAGAAGGCCTTTCTCTCTATCATCTTAGCAGAGACTTATGCCTTATTATTTGCCATCATATTTATAACCAGCAGTCAGCGTTGCTGTATCATATGGGCATGTGCTAGTTGGGTGCAACATCTGAGCACTGGCGAGTCTCTCCCAGGAATGAAGCACACTGGTTTCCCAAGGGAGAGCAGGGCAGTCAAAAATCCCCCACCAGTACCTTGTTTCTGTGGTTTCAAGTTGCAGGCTGGGTATAAATGGGTCAGAAAACAGGTGCCGAGGGTGGGGTGCACGGAGCAGGAATTTGGTGGCTATTCAAAATAAGCCTAGCTGGACAGCTGGTGTGCCAGGTCCGCTGCCTGTCACCGTGACTAGGGCTGTCTCTGTCACATTGTGCTCTTTCCATTTCCATCTGTTAACTTCGCCTGTAAGCTGTAAAGGACAGTGACCATATTGTCTGTATCTGTACCACGTAGTGCTGCTGGGCCCGAGACACGACCCAGTACCAGGACCAGTGAAATGTCACCGATAACGCGACATAAGGCACAGCACGTGCTCTTTTCCCTCGCACAGTCCACATCCGCACACACACACACACATTCCCCGTGCCATTTGCGTTTTTCCAGTGCATCCCTGTAAATTCTGTTTGTTTTGCAAAGCACTCAGTGCCCTAATGACTCGGCTTAGGTTTCTTCTACCCCCTACATACATCTCGAGGTCCATTTATGTTTCATAAGTAATCATAAGTGCCACCTTTTGCGTCCCTTGCCGCTAGACCCGTTTCTTCTGGGACCACACGCAGTGCGTTGCCGTGCACGCGGTAGGACTGCCCGACCCACTGCCAGCTGCAGCGCGTTGCCCTGCGCTGTGACCTGCCAACCCGCCGTGCCCGGGCCGTGGCGGGAGGGACGAGGAGAGACGCGACTGGGCTGTGCTGGGGCTCTACTGCTTCTGCAGTACTGTCTTGCTCTAAAAAGATCCTTAGCTGAAAGTCGGCCGTCCCACTTAAGGCCGAGTACTGTCATCATGTCTCCGTGACGTGAGCCGCGGTGCCTGGCACGTCCGTGTTGCTTTGACTTCATACATGGATTTATGTACCAGGAGAATGGAAAGCTGAACAGATTAGAAAACTGTCTAGTCTGCTTCTATAGACGTATCACACCGCAGACATTCCTCCACCTCGGGATTTATCTTCCACTTGCGTTTTCCAGCCTGAGTCTTATGTCTAACATTAGGCCCATTTGACTTTTTCCCCCTGTCCTCACTGGCTATGAAACTCCCCCAAAATCTTGTCATTTGAGGACTTAATCTACATGCCTTTTACTGCCCTCTTTTAGATCTTTAAGGAAGATGGTTAAAAAGATCTGGATATAAGACTTATCCTTGGAGCCCTTAATAGCCACTTCCTTTGCACTTGATTTTATCATTTGAAATCCCCTTTTGTTTATAACCTTTCAGCTAACATCTATTTTGCCTATCATTACATACAAATTATGTTCATGTTAAGAATTTCAGACATATAATAACATTTTACTAAATTGCATTTAAATTGCATCTGTCATTTTCCCACTGGCTGCCATTTTCCCAAAATTCACTGATTTTCGCTCTAATTATATATTGTTTGAGATTAACATTTACTTTTTGGGGATAATCTCTTTGCAATTTTTGTAATTATTCTGCAAAATAAAATCTTTTAAAAAGACACTTGGGCTTGTCTGGCAACACAGTTCTTTTATGATGACCAATATTACTTACTGGTCTCAGTTCCACTGTGCTCTAATTCTGTTGCAGTTTTATTCACCTAATAATTGTTCTACTAGTTTAGCTGAAATGGGAGGTGGATTTATTAGTCCATGCCAAGATTGCTCTGCTTTCCTTCTTTGGTTATGTGCTTTCTCCAGTCTCCTAGCGCTTTCTGCTAGTGCTTTCTCACTTCTTCCTTAGCTGTGTATATTAATACTTCCTTCAGTCAGTACTTATTATTGATTTGCTCAAACTAAAGATCTTTTTCAAGCTGCATTTTGAGTAAGAACTGGATATAATCTTAGCATTATTAATATTAATCAAAATGGGGTTTTAGAAATTCTTTTTTCCTGATAAAGAAACAGAAAATCCTGTTGGCTTTCCTACATTAGAGAAGGGTGAAGGTGCTCCAGGCAGTTACATTAGTCTGATCCCAACTGCATGCGATACTGAAGAATGAATTTTGAAAGAGAAAATAACAGAACATGACAAGGACATAAATGGTAGATGGGATAAAAGGCAGCATGAGTTTACTAACCTAATATCCTTCTTGGATAAATAATTTTTTAGGCAAGGGAAACAGTATATCTAATTTATCTAGACTTCAGTGAAGCCTTTAATACAGTGCTACTTGAAAATTTCATTGAGCTTCAGAAGACATACTAACAGAAGAAATGCAGGGCAGTTGTTGATAGTTTCCACACCAGACTGTCACACCAGAAGGCTAGGATGTAATCTTGGGGAAGAACTTAAACCCGTGGTGGATGCTAAAGGCTTGAGCAACCAAGTGTTCCTTTATTTCTGCCACTTTTGAAAAATGAAAATCTATTCCAGGACAGTCCCCTTGCCTTGCCTTGCCTTGCCTTGCCTCATTCTCCTTCCAGAATCCAAGTCTTCCTACTAACTTCTTACAGTCGGCAGCCCTGCTCTGGCCCTTGCCTGGAAAAGAAAGGAGGGTTGTGGGCTGCCTGTAGCACTCTGCTTCTCTGCTAAGTGAAGGAGAGGAGCCATGCACAGGTGTCACTGCACAACCTACGGAAAGTGGTTTTGGTGAGGATGGAAGAGTGGAGGCAGAGCCATAGTGGGACTGGACAGCTACTGAGAGGTCACACAGGGTTGCGCAGAGTTGGATAAAACGAGTATGGTTGATATGGCTGAAATATGGAAGTACGGAAATACGGTTGACTGATAACTCATCATTTTGCACCCTATAGTATTACATATCTTTTTCTCCATCTTTTGACATCCCTGCTGTTGTCTTTGTTTGCTTTTAAAAATAATCAGGATGTAAGCTTGTAATTATCCCTGCACCTCTGTAGAAGGACGTTTGGAACCTCTGGAGATAGACACAAATGCTTTTTTGCCCACACTTATTCTTTCTTGCCTTTGTTTTGTATACTCTTTCTTATGGTATTTCTTCACTGCAGGTAGGGTTGAAAAATAGTGCAATCTGCATATTTAGATTCCTTATTGTAATATTGTTTTAGCAATCAGATACTTATTCTTTTTCCAGCTGTCCTCTTCTAGGACAGACTCAATACCACCTACATCACCCTGGACTGCTTGTCCAGATCACTCTGTGTCCAACCTGTTCTTAAAAGCCTTCAGCGATGGACATTGCACATCCTTGCTGAGAAGCTGTTCCAGGACATCTCTACATTTACTGCTGTACTCTTTAATATGTAACCTAAATGTCCTTGGGTGCAACTTCAGCCCATTATTTCTTGTGCTATGGAGAAGTTTTTTCCCTTATTTGCACCAGCTTTTGGATATTTGAAGACTGCTGTTTCCTCTTCCCCTCTTCAGGCTTTACAGTCCTGACCACACTTACTGTTCTCTGAACCATCTTTATCCCCTTCCACTACATTTTTGTTGTTGCACAGAGCCCCAAACTGAAACATGAACGATTCTTGCCACAGCAGGATTAGTTCAGGAGGGTTCCTCAGCTCTATTACAATTGTGCCGTGACTGCTTGTGCCATGAAAAGGAGGAAGGATGGGAAAGAAGCAGAGACAGAACGAGAGGAGGAGAATAAGAAGAATCTAGAGTGTCATCGTCACTGCTTCTGCTGCCACCAAGGGGAAGAGAGATGTGGGGCAGCATTCACTGCTGATGCTCTTACGGTTTGTCTGCTTATTTTGTGTGGGTGTAATGTTGTTGATTCACATTCAGCTTATGATCTGTTACTCCCCAAACATTTTTCTCAAAAACTATTATTTGACCAATTGTTCTCCATCCTGTATTTATGTAGCTGATTATTCCTACCTTGATGTGGAACCTTGCAGTATTTCTTAATGAACTATACCTGGTTTTTCAAACTACTTCTCCAGCTTCTCAGGATTTTAATTTTAATCTTCTCTCCCAGTATACCTATAATTCCCCCCCCAACACTTTATGCTGCTCGCAAATTTAATAAGCATGTTCTCTTGTTCGTTATTGAGATTGTTAATGAGAATATTGAATAATTCTGAACTCAGGACCTAGTTGTTATTTCTTTCCCCAAGCCTTTTCTTTTTCTTGAAAAAACATTATTATAATAAGCAAAAGTTCAGCCTTGTCAGTACTTTTTCTATGCCATATGACATCAGTTCTAAAACTGTAGAGAATATTTTAAGTTATTTTAAGGTTATTTTAATATTTCAGTGGACAGAGCCCTGTTGACTTGAGTGAAAAATTGGATGAGAGAAACCGTGCCTCTTTAGGATGACCAGCAGTTTCATCTACTTCTTTAATTACCTGTAGATCAGAAAATTGAAGGCAGCTACAAACATATCCTCAAAAAACACCACCTCATCTTTTCCAGCTTTTACAGCCTGATCACTATAGTTTAAAAATATTAAAAGCTTGAAAAATAACACAGAATTAAAAAAAGAAAAATAAAGCAAACAAGCTGGTTGGACAGAGGTGACCTCCGGAGCCCCGAGAGGTGGAGGAAGAATTTCAGGCTTTCCTTGAAATAAAATGAGTCGGGAGTATGAGCTCGAAGGGAGCAAGAGGGACTGAAGGAGCTCCACAGTCTGCTCAGCCTTCAAGGACTAGTAGAGGGAACGCAACCGTCCGGGAGCCGTCCGTGCTGCTGACATGTCCTGGACCAGAGACGTCCAGGAGCTGCCCAGGGAGCTGTAGCAGTTGGGGAAGAGAAAGATATTTGGGTTGAATCAGGCACTTTTCAAACACACTTATTTTCTACATTTTATGAGAAAACGTGGGGAAAATAGACAAAAAGGAGAGATTTAACATAAAATTATTTAATTTACGAAGTGAATCAGCTGTAATTTGGGGGACGTCGTCCTTGCGCTGTGACCCTTGTCCTCTGTGCGCAGGCCTTGCGCACTGGTTCTTCTCTGCAGCATCGTGGTGAGCGAAGAACCACAGGAAACGGGTTTAATCCCTCGCTAGGTGAGGCTGGGCAGGTCACCTCCATTCATCTGTGCCTTGGTTTCCATTTGCAAAAAAAGGGGTAGTCACACTGACTTCTTTTCTGAAGCACTTTGAGAACTATCAGTAATGCCAAGAGCCGAGTTTTATTATTGCATGAACATTTATTTTTAATACTTCAGGACTTCTACTGATTCTGTCTATGGCAGCAGTGAACCCGCCACCCCTGATTTCAAGCGGTTGACCTTGTTACGGGATGCTCTTTTAAGGAAATCTTTATGTACTTCCTGTTGAGAACATGCAGCTAAATGCGATTCATACGGTATTGTACTGAACTGAAATTCAGTAACGCTTGGTAACAAACCCCCCTGCCTCGGCGCGTAGCAAAGACACCCACTGATGGAGCTGGGGCAGCTGCCGCTCGTTACCTGCAGCTCATTAGAGAGGCAGAAATCCCCCAGGCCTGCGCCCCCGGGGCGAGCCTCCGCCCGGCCGCCGCGCCCGCTCCTCCGCCAGAGCCCCGGCCGGCGCCGCCGCCCCGTTGCGGTGGGACGCGACCGGACCGGACCGGACCGGACCGGACCGGGCCAAGCAGGGCGGCCGCCTGCCGCCCCCGCCCGCCGCAGCGCCCCCCGCGCGGCGCGGAAGGGGTTAAGGCCGCGCTGCCGCCCGCGCGCCCGGCCGCCCCTGCGCGCGTCCCCGCTAGGCCGCGCGCTGACCTTCACGGGAGCCGCGCCGGGCGTGCGCGCCGCCGCGCTGGGGCTCGCGGGACCCGGCGGCCGCTGCGGCCCGCCCGCCTCGGGGCGGCCCGGTTCGGCGCGGCGCGGGTCCGTCCGCCCGCGGCGCGCCCGGGGCCGCGGCTGGCGCGCGCCCTGCCCGTGCCGGGCGCGCCGTTGCCATTCGGTGCCGTTGGTGCTGCTGGCGGAGGAGCGCGGGGGGACGCGAGGGGGGACTGCGCGCCGCGCCGCAGCCCGGAGCCGCGCCCGCCGCGGCGGGGGGCTGGGGCGGCCGCCCGGCGGCCCAGCGCCGTCCCGCTCCGCGGCGCCGGGAGCGCGGGCCGGGCCGGGCCGGGCCGGGCGGCCGCCGAGAGGCCCCGGGGCCTCCCGGTGCGCGGGGCCCGGGCCGCTGGGGCGGGGGCGGGGGGGGGGGGGCGCTCCCCGGGCTGGTGTCTGCGGCCGGGTCGGAGCCGCGCGGAGGCCGGGTCGAGCCCGGCAGTGGTTGTCTAAAGCCCTCCACGAGCTGCCCTGGGTTTGGGCAGCTCTTCGGCTGTTTGTGCTGTTCTCACAAAATCGGGACTGCAATCCAACACCTGCACAAAGGCGTGTGTCAGTAACCCCACTGCAGTGGAAGCTGCGGCGCTCCAGCAAGTGCGGCAGCCAGCAATCGGCGCGATGTCTAAAGAAAAACCAGCACGTTGTGCTGGGAGCAGGGGAAGGGGCTTGCAAGGCAGGGGCTGGGGGTGGTGTGTGCTTTGGGGATCTAAAAGAAATTGCAGACAGGCCCATTGCCACCTTGCCAAGCACGCTGGCGCCACACAGCCTGGTTCCAGATAAAGTGCATTTAATTCAAGCCAGCCAGAATCTCAGGGAGGGATTTTGCACAAAATAAGGCCATGTCGCTTTACTGGGTGTATTTCTTATGAATAGACCAGACTGAGGGGGGAGGGGGGATGGGCAGCAATGCCCACCATCCCAAAATTTCTGTAATTCCCATGGGTATCCTCAGAGAGCAGTGCTTGGGTGGGGTCACCCTGAAAATCAGCGGAGGTTGTCGCCTTCATCCTCATGTGCAAGGGGCTGCGTGATGTTCCTGCTTGCTGTTCACTGCTAGCTGATTCAGTGTCTTCTCTGCGCTTGTTCTTAGTACTGGCTGAGGGCAGAAATTTATTTATTTAATTGTTTCAGGTCTGATTCTCTTCTGCTCGTGGCCTTGCTAGAAAATTCACAGCCCCTAGACAAGAATTTCAAGCAGAGGAGTAAGATAAAACCCTCCTGTAACCTGGCAACATCTCCGTTGCTGCGGCGGGCAGACGGAGCCGTGAGCCCTCGCCAGCGCAGACGCGGAGGAGCTGTCAGCAGGCAGCTCGCCGCCCCGGGCCGCTGCCGCCTGCTCTGCCATTACGGAGGAGCCGGCGCCGCTGTGCGGAATGGCCGCCGCCGCCCTGGGCCTGCGCCAGGCTGCCGGCGGCTGGGCCGCACGGCCAGGGCACCGCGGCCCTGCTTCGCCCTCCCGGCGCCGGCGCGGCCGCGGGCTCCGCGGTGCCAGCAGGGCCCTGGGACCGGGACCTGGTCGCGTGCGGGGCTTTGTGTGAGCGGCAGCGACCAGCCCCGGCGCGTAATGGCAGCCGTGGTGTTAACAGCGCGTCTGCATCCGTCGGTCCCCGGGGTCTCTGACGGCCCCGTCGCAGCGGTACCGAACGGTCCGGAGAGCCGTTGCCGGGAGCGGCTGCGGGGAGGCGGCGGTGGTGGAAGCCAAGCCACCGCCGCGCTGCGCCCCGCCGCCATGCTGCCCCCCGCCCCCTCCTCTGCCGCTCCCGCACTCTTTCTTTCCCCTCGCGCTCACAGCCGTCCCTCCCTGCTCCCGGCTTCCTGCTGCTCCTCTCTCCCCTCCAAAGGGGTTAGTGCTCGTCTCATGCGCTGGAAATGCTGCCAGTGAACGTTTCTGTGTGCTGCCTGCCAGGTCCCTGGGGAAAAGGCCTGGAAAGGCAGTGCGGGAGGAGCAGTGGGAGCAAGGGAAAACCATTGTTTCTCACTGCTCGCCTGCTGCATTTTCTAGTGGGAAAAGTCTCTCCGCGAGGCACCGAGTTTGTCATTGCCGGAGTTGCCCCCTCCCCCTTCCCCTTGCCCCAGAATTTACCATCCCCTCACGCCGAGCAGGAGCGGTTGCAGCACTGCTACTAAAAGGCTGAGACGTGTTTTCAATTTGCCTCCTGCTTATCTCTGGTGTTTGGACAGAGAGGTTTAAAAAGCTGGATTTTCTGTCCCTGCAGAGTAAACACACAGAACCCGGCAGCACAAACTATTTCTGGCTTATCAGTGGAGGAATGCAGCAGCTGAGGCTTAGCGCGAGTGGGCCGTCAGCAAGGCCCTGAAGGGGCCCCCTCCCCACTCCGCGCTATTAGAAGTGTGAGAGCCCAGCAGGACTCAGAGGGGAGAGTTGGAGAAAAAGGCAGAAAAGGGAAAGAAAGAGGAAGAGAGAGAGTGAGAGAGGCTGAGCAGACCCTGATGGCTACAGACGAAGTTACAGGAGGGGCTCGCAAAGCTACGAAAAGCAAACTTTTTGAGTTTCTGGTCCATGGGGTGGTGAGTCGGGAAAGTTAGTGAGCTGGCTGGCTCTGAATAGAGGGATGAGTGGAAACTGGAGGCTCTGTGCTGGGCTGGACTGGCGCCTGCAGCGTGCTCTTGGGGCGCTGGTGACTGCCGTGCCAGGAGGGCACCGGGGTCTGCGCGGCCCCCAGAATATGCACTGATTCATTGATGATACAGGCTTGTGTCTGGGGGGATGTGTGCTGTGATTTTTGCTTTGATTCTCCATGAATGGTGAATAGCGTCCTTTTGAGCCTGTTCTCAGCGCAGAATCTGCACTGGATCTGACCCAGATGGGCTTGTAGGACACTTTGTTCTGTAATCAAACTTGTGTTTTGCAAAACAATTCTGATGAAAGCCTGAGGAAGCCTTGTGGTGCTGCCTCTGGTTCTTGTCTCCAGACTTGGCTCTTGTGTATCCTCTGGCTACTTAACAGGTGACTTTCAGGGGCTTGGAGAGATTAGCTCTGCGGATCTGAAGCGGTCTATAGGCACTTGCCCACAAGAGAATTTCAGGGTGCCATGGTTAATTAAAGGAATCCTTCAGGTCTTTAACATTTTTCTAGCTTTTGTTTAAGAAGCGGGTCTTCAATCTCCTTTTAAGGGGAAATGCTAACCCCTGTTTTGCTGTCATTGGAAACCATATTTTTTAGATGATTCTCTAATGGTTGAATGCAGTCACCATTTATGACATGTGGATTTCTTATCTAGATATACATTGAAGAAAAATAAGATTACTGAAAAGTCCAAAAGAATGCGGGTATTGTTTGGTTACCAGTAGTGTTTTCTCTCCTGAGGATTCTGGCACCTTCTGCGACACCTTCTTTTTGAAGACGTCGGGTGGGGGTTCTTGTGCGATGATAACAGGTATCTGGAGAGCTCACCGCAGGCTGCAGAACTGTCTCCGCAATTCAGGCTTACTCCAGATGCGTAGAATCTGGCCGGTGCCCTGCGGGTCCTGGATGTGGTGAGACCTGCAGGGCTGAGGACTTCCAGGTGACGTTCTGTTTTTGGAGAGCCGTGAGCAGATGACATGGTGCGAATGTGCAGGAGCACTCTGCTCCTAGATTGGCAGATGCGCAGAGATGATCAAGTAGCTGGTGTGCAGGTCTGCGGCAGTGGTTTTGTTGTGGACACGTGGGGTCGTTAAGATGTTGTGGCTCAGGATGACTGTAGCTAGGCTGAAGCATAGGCAAGTTGGGAGGTGTTGGCATATGGAATGCTTTTTGCTTTTCCAAGGTTTCTGTTGGCATTTGCACACCAACGAACTTCCTTCAGTATCAAGAAGAGTGGCTAAAATAGTTACGTGAATGTATTTCTTCTACATCTAGCTGGACTTCATGTGAAATGAGCATGCTGTCCTCTTAAGCACTGGAATTTTTAATTTATACCAGAATGAATGCGGCAGAACTGGTTTCCATTAGTTATTTGGATGCTAAAAAAGTCTGTCTTGCACTGGGAATTCAGCTGCTAGTGGCATCTTACTTGAATATCTGAATTTGCATGGAATATCTGCATTTGTGTGCCATCTTCTTGCTAGCTGTTGGTGAGGCTGGGGCTTCTTGTCTGTTACTGTCTTGCCTGAACATCTCCTGTATGACCCTACGCTTACCTACCCTACGCTCACCTACCCTACCCTCCATGTTGATCTTTGGTTTGGCTTTTGCTTCCTCATTTGTTCTTTCCATCAGTCTTTTCCTCATCTCAGGTATCTCTTAATCAAAGCACAAGTTGAGGTAGTCAGTCTTCCATTACTTAAAAAAGAGAAAAAAAATTATACTTTGTTTTACCTCTTCAGGTCCTGTGTTCTCCCAAATAAATGAATGTGCCATCACAGCCGTTGCCTTGTGTTCACATCTTGCTCGCTATTCAGTTTTATTACCACATACAGTGTGGCAGTATGTGAATTAAGTCCTTGAAAAATTAAAGTTTATCAGAATTCCTTGGAGTCAGAGGCTGCTCTCACTTCAGGAAAAACCTCCTCTTCAAGTTATTTATTTTTTTATTTTATCTTTGTACTTATTTGATTATTGCAGGAATTATTTTTTTTGGCAAAGATAGGGGGGATGTAAATAGAGGTAGAATGTTGTGAGAAAAATTTTTGCTATGTGAACACTTTAATGAAAAGGAAAATTTTGCAGCATTTCCTGAGGGCAGTTAGAATTTGGATTCACTTGATCTTTCTGGAAACATATTCTCCTTTGCTGAGGTCACTTTGCCCTTTGCTCTTGTATACTTCATCTTGCCTTTGTTCTTCTTTTCCATATTGCCAGCTTAGAAGAAGTCTTCTTCCCTCTTTGTCCCATTCAAATGGGTCACCCCTGTAATGTGAAATATCTTAACGATTAAAAAATCTCAAGGGCGATACTTCGTCCTCATCCTGCTTGAATTCTTGATAGTTCGTTATATCTCTGGTTAGCCCTTTGTTATTTAAACAAGGTTAGATTTTTTTTTTTGTTTTATGTATTTTTATAATTGTCTTATTCCTATTTTGTTTCATCAGGGTCTTGTGTGTTGTTTCTGTGGGAGGAAGGAAAGGTTTTTTTCCTGAGGCTTCATCTTTCACTTTGTTCTTTTTTGCTCTGTGCTCCATTTCTAGCATTTTTATGGATAAACATGGCTTTAATGACCATTTTTATGCTGATTTATCTCCTTACTGATGTTTTTTCTACTGTCCAGTAGTACGTTTCAGCCCATCTTTATGACATCTCCCTCTGGGTGTCCAGCTGTTGCCTTAGATTTTGTTGACCCAAACCGAGCTATTAATCTTCCTGCTGGCCCCTCCTCCTCTTGTGTTTTTTTTTTTTTTTTTTTTTTTTTTTTTTTTCTCCACGCAGTAGACCTCATCATAGGCCTCCCTGTTGGTTGGACCTCTTGCCTGGATAGCATCTTTGTGTCTCTCTCTCTCTCTCTCTCTCTTTTTTTTTTTCTTACCCAAACAGTTATCTTTCCATATAGCCTTGAGAAGATCAATGGTGCAGATCTTGTCAAAGCTCTTCTCCGAATATCTATCCTCTTATGACTCAATTGCAGGAATCTTTTCCTCTTTGGTACTTCGTACTGTTGACCTCATCTGTGTCTCCTTCACATGGGAAGCTGCTGAGAGGTTCATTTTCTTGTCCTGTTGTTCTGACCTCTTTAATCTGCTTCTGTGTCCTTTTTCTGTTCCCCCTTTATCTTTCTTTCAAAACCAATCTTCTTGCCTTTTATGCACAAGGTATATGTATAAAAGTCTATGTCCTTTTCTTAACTATCAAGTTGTATCTGTATTTACAATATACCTGGTGCCAGTTCAGATCACCTTTTTCCCATAGTGATCTTGTTCTTTGTCCCCTGTGCTGTGCTTAGGGAGCTCTTGCTGTTAAAATAAGTCCTTATTCGTATTTATTTTCTCTTAATATATGTTTTTCTCATAGTTCCTGCTAATCTCTGCTGTTTAATGTCAGTTTCACGTCAAGACTGCTAATTTATAGAAACTCATGTATCCCTTATACCTTTACTGATCCTGTTGTCTATTTGTTTGCTTATCTGCCTCCCAAATCTGGTGATAGATGCTTGCGGTAAGTACAGAAACTGCATTATGTGGAACAGCATTTATTACAGTGAAGGAAGGGTTTCAAGCATACCATGGTGTAAACAAATATATGATATAATGATAAATAACACATTGCCAATGTGAAAACAGACTGAAAGACAGGTCTGGTGCCCTGAAGATGTGTATGGCGTATCTGATAGATTTATCAGTGACCTGGAGAAGAGGATGAGCAATGAGTTTCATAAACAAACGTTGCAGTGCATCTCCTCATACACTGCTGGGTTTTAAATGGAGTGTAACCGCTTAGGAAGAAGGCCTGAATGTCATTGTGGGCTGCCTAGTGCGTAGCAGCAGCCACTGCCAGTAAGAATGCAAGTAAAATGTTGGCCTGATGAAGAGATGGGGCAGAGAGTAATGCAGAAGACATTGTGTATCAGTAGCGTATACTTACAGGATTATTGTTTTGGTCATCTGCATGACTGATAAGCAAAAAGAAAAGCATTTCAGAGGACAGTGGTAGTGGGAGGCCTGTGAAGACTGCGTCAGTAAGAAAATGGAAGATTGAGGGTGGTTAGGTTTGGAAGGAAGTGATTTCTTTTTCATAATACCTAAGTTTGGAGATTGATTGGGAAAGTTGTAAAATCAGTGGAGGCTCTTAGGAACTGGTTAAAGTAGTAAACATGCGTCAAAGGTGATGGAGATACTGGTGACCCTTCTTTGAGACAAGTGGAAGGCCTGAATGACCTGTCAAGGGCTCTTCCAGCCCTGTTTCCTCATACTTCCGTATATTAAAAAAATGCTACTTGTTTTACTATAATGGGAAGAACTAAAGCTATTCGCCCCCAAATCAAATGGTGATCTACTTTAAGTGGATAAAAGTGATTTTTTTCAGCAAGTCATCTCTCTGTAGAGATGACTACTAGAAGATATCACTGAGGCGAGGAGAATATTAGGTAGGAGAAAGTGTAACTTTACTAATGAATAATATCATACTAATTTTGTATTTTCATGGATATAAATATTATCTTGTCAGAGCATAAATCAGCTAACACTAATGGGCAGAAAGGAGCCTCATGAACATTCATTTTTAGACAGTTTTATCCACTTCCCTGATACAGGGCTCTCTGTGTGGCTGCCTGTGTTAGGACTTTATCAGAGGAAGGGTTCAAGAATGGAGTCACTGGTTTACTTCATGTCTAGTTCCTGTTTCGTCATGTTAAGGAAGGAGATGGTTGGAGTGAGTGTAGAGCAGGCTGGAGAAATAAAGTGATCTGGCCTCGGTGAGCCAGTTTGATTGGGAAGATACTTGCGGAAGTCTGGTAGAGTGATAACGTTGTACAGTGCTGAAAAGAGTACGCAAGGCGACAACAGAAACTGTGGATTTGTCCTGCCTGAACCCTGGACTAGCTGCGGGCTAGCAAATGCAGAAAAGATCACACACAATTAAGAAAAAAAATCACATTCATTCTATCTAAGGTTTTAATAGTGTTCAGTGTGATTTTATGCAAAATGGGCTTCTTAAACAAATATGAATGACTTTTCTGTGTTTTAAAAAAGAAATTTTGTAGGAACATGAAAACACTCATATTGGTCATCTCACCCTGCGTCCCCAATTAAGGGCAGCAGCAGCAGACTGCATTAAAGCATAGGAGCAAGACAAAAACATAGTGATGCTTCCTCCAAACACTCTGCCTGCACTTAGTAGCGGAGAGTAGCAGTAGAGTTTTCTGAACTACAGGTACCCCCTGTTCAGTACCTGTGTGGGGGTTTGCTTTCTGTAGGTTAGTACAATTACTGTTTCCTTGAAACCGTGTAAACTTTAGCAATCACAGTGTTCTGTGTCAAGAATTTCTGCAGGTTATAGTATATAAAAAAGTACCTCCTTCTGCCGCCTGCTAGCTGTTGTCTAGGTCTTGTGCTGGAAGAGACACTGGGCAGCTGATGAGCCTCCGCACTCTCCATTGAGCTCATGACACTGGAGAGCTCTGTTGTTCTCACTCCCATCCCTTGTAAAGAGTGAGGAGACCTAGTTTAATCAGTTGTTCTTCACGCAAAATCCATTCCATGCAGTGGATCGCAGTAGCTTATGTGATCGGGTCTATTAAAACCAGCACGCTGATGGAACTCAAAAATGGTGTATAGGGTTTGTTAGGTACAATTTTAATGGCTTTTTAAAAATTTTTTCATTTTGTTACATCTAAGTAGGTTGAAGTTGAGATTGGGTATCTAATTGTTCTGAGCTGTGCGTGGACATGCATGAAATAAAAAGGTCATCACTGACTTGAGCTTTGTCTTAAGTTACAGTTCACAGTTACGTAAATGTAGTGTTTCCTAAATTAAAGACTTTTATTTCATGATGGGTGGAACCTGGCAGTCACAGCTGTGGAACACCTGGACCCTGAGTCTGGGATCTTGGGAAATAGATAAGAACTGAAATACTGGCATTCCTGCTTGCTAACTCTCAGAGATTCATAGACATTGAAAATGGAAACCGCTATGAGATCATATCTGTGGTTATCTTAGGAGAGGAGAGAAGCTGTGCAGCTCTTTTTCTTGCACTTCTACAAGTCCCTTTTAAATGAGACACTCGGTAGGACATTGCTGTTGGGAGACCCCTTGTGCGGTCAGGCACCTGTTGCCATCAGGGAATATCAGCTTACCCTAAATTTCTTAACTGTTCCGGTTACTTCTGGTTACTTCTACCCCCTCGCATGTCCACACAGCATCTGACATCTCTTTGTGCTTACGTTTACACCTTATAGATGTTAGTGACTACTGTAACGCCTTGACACTGTATGTTGTCTGGCCAAGGTAGCTTCTTTTTCAGTTTCTGTTACAAATACACCACTGACATACTTGGTAATTTTTGTTGCTTTTTCTCAAAATCTGTCAGTTTCTGTGTTAACCGGGAGCCTCGGGCTGTTCCCTGTGTGTCGTCAGGATCCTCCTGTGTGGTACCAAGACGGAGAGTGTCTTTGTCTTCCGGAGCAGGAAACAGCTGTGTGTACAACCCGATGCCGTATTACACTGCGGTGACTCCCAGCCTGCTGCTCAGTCCCTTCCCTAAGGCTTGTGCAGATGTTCTGCTTTTCCTGAGACTTCCTTTTACCTATGAGTTCTCCAGGTTATTGTCCTCCGGTTGGTATGTTCAGTCAGGAACCCTGGTTTTTTCTGCTGCAGCATTTTGGCTGCTGTGATGTTGATGTCCCTTGAGAAGGGACTGCAGTAGAAATATACAGAAAAGGACCACTCCGCTGTTGTCTCATTTCTGCCGTCAGACAGGAGAAGTCCGCTTGAAGGATGGCAAAGAGGAGGAGGAAAGAGGCAGCCATCTGATGTGACAGGAGGTTTGGTCAGGAAGGGAAGAAAATAGAAGAGCCAAATTGGTGGCTTGAGAGAGTGCAGTAGAAGGTAGTGAGAGGGACTTGGCAGCAGCTGTTGTGGAGGTGGTGTGCTTGCCGCACTGACGATGTGTGCAGCGTTGGAAAGGGGCAGCTGGGCAGCCGTGGACCGCTCGCCGATACAGAAGTGGTGAGGCGGTGCAGCAACCAGCAGAATGGTTGGGGACCAGTGCCGTGACCAGTGTGGTGGTTCTGGCTGCGGTTAGTTGTGCGCCTTTCTCTGTGCGCTGCTCTGCTGGGCCTTGCCCAGCTGCTGCACACGCAGCAGCTCATTGCTTCGTCTTCTCGTAGCTGGGAGGGCGTTCCCTCTCTGGCCCAAGGGCTGTAGCCCCAGCTGGAGGCATACCCTGTTCTTCCTCGTTTCCTGCACCTGGCAGTGTTTTGCCTTCTGTTCAGTTAAACCCTTGGGGTAATGCAGAGCAATGCATGTATGTGAGATCACTGGAGGGAAAAGAGGGGCAGGTCTGCGGGTGAGACAGTTCGGCTGGGTAGGCAGGTCTGGGGTGCAGGATTTCCTGGGAAGGAGGATGTGCCAGGACTGTTTTGCTCTGCAGCCTTCACCATGGATGATATTTGTTCAAGACAGATCCCGTTCCTCTACTAAAATAACATGAGAAAGAGGGGAAAAGACAGATCCTAACCCATAGCCACGGGTACCTCACAGATCTCTTTCAAAAGATATACTAGTACTGTATTACTTTTCAGGATGGTGGCATTTTCTTGATGTCAGCATTGTGAAAGACAGTGTGAAGTATTGTCTGTCACTGTCTGCTCTTGCATCTGTGTTTGAAAGAGAAAGAAGCTTTCGGGAAGGTACTGCTCATGTTCTTCTGTTAGATACGTTTAGGTAGAGAAAGCGTTTCTGTCTATCTGCTGGGAGTCTGGTGGGCTTGCAACAAGGAGACGGCACTTGCGTTGCGGGTGATATTTTATTTACAGACAGTACAGGAGACAGGAGTATGGGAAGAGAAGAAATGAGGCAGGCCAAAGGGTAGGATTGAATACATTGTCTGCAATGTTGCTTCGTTTGCTTGAGTGGTCTCCTTTTCCTCTGTTTCATCCTTTCTCTACCTTTCTCTATTTTAATGCCTAACAAAGAGAAGTGAAGGAAGTTCAAAGATGTCAAACCTAGATCAAAAGTAGGTTTGGCTTGCTGGCCTTGTTCTCCAGGCCTTAAGGTTCCTTTGTAGAGTCAGAAAAGCGGGCCTGCAGTTCGATCCTTTGGCCAGTGTCCATCAGAGATGAGCATGAGGTGACTGTGCCCAGGATCCTGTCTTTTCTGAATGGCTGTCAAATGTCCCAGGATGATGGACAGGCAACAACAGGCCCCGTGGTCTGATCTCTGCTGGAAGAAGGCCACAGTTTGTGGATTGGCAGGCAACAGAAAGAGCTTAAACACAAGCTCAAGTGGGAAGTATTTTCTGGGCCATTTGTTTCTGCTGCCTCTGCCTGGGTCAGAGGGTGGGGGTGAGTATGGGGGAAAGGAGAGAGCTGCTTTGTCCCAGCAGTTTTCATATTTCCATATTTACGTGAGAAAATGTTTTCAGCCCTGCACAAAGCCTCTGTTTTGCCTGTTTGCTGCCTCCTGCTTCTCTCTGCTCAGTGGCCATACTTGAGGCCGTTATTGCGACTGCGTGTGACCAGTTTCTTACACCAATACTTGCTGTTTCCACCCACTTGGCTTCCTGTGCTGGTCTCTCTTCTACCTCGACCTTCCTTCTCTATCCACGCCAGTTATCGCCATTGATTCTTTACTGGTCATTTCCTTCTCCCATTTCCTTCATGCATCCAAGCCCAAGGACTGTCTAAGACTTGTGATGATCAGGGTGAACTGATGATGATCATCAGGGCTTTGGGGACTGTGGTGGATTTGGGTGGTTAATTTGGAGATGCAGCTAAGTGCTGTTGCCTGAAGTTTTCAGCCAGAACAGGTGCTTCATTACTGGGAAATGTAGGAGTCGGGACATCAGGTAGGAGAAGCTTTACTGGGTCAGAGGAAGGGTTCTTCTGGCCTACAGTGCTGTCTCTAACAGCAACCATAGCAGATGGCTACAACAGACGAAGAATAGACAGGGCATCTGTATTGAGTACTTCTCCCAGGTGCTTTCACAGCCTCTAACTGTGGACAACTCAGGGGAGTGTCTGAGCCAAATATATGTTCCACGTATTTAGCAGCCCTCCATGCCCCTCTTCAGACTGCTTGTGCAGTCTCCTCTTGAGCCCATGGAGACTCTCAGCTTCTGCAGCATCCTTCGGAAAGGGGTTCCACAGGTTGACTGTCCCTGGGTGAGGAACCACCTCCTTTTGTCGTCCATGAGCCTGGCTCCTCCTGGTTTTCTCTGTTGGCCCTGGCTTGTGTGCAGGAAGGGGCAGTGGACAGTCGGTCCCCATCTGCCCTCTCCAGGCCGCTCGTGGTTTTGCAGAGCTCTTGCAAATGCCCCCTTAGATTACCTTGGACCACCTGTGTCCAGGTGGAAGAGTCCTAGTGTGCTTAATTTTACTTGTGTTCCATATCTTAATCATCTTTGTGCTCTTCTGTGTACTTTTTCCGGATCTACTCTACCATTACTGAGCTGCATGAACCAGAACTGCATAAAACATTCAGCGTGTGGACAAACCATGGAGAGTGGCACAGTGATGTTCTCTGTTCTCTTCCCTGAGGTTTCTAGTGTTTAATATTGGGCTTTTTTTTTTTTTTTTTCCACCTCCTGGTAAGCAGTGAGCTGATGATTTTTCTGGAAATGTCTGCTCTAACTCCAGGATCTTGTTCCTGTTAGGCAACAGTCAGCTTACAGCTCATTTTTTTGTATATGACAGTTCGATTCTTTTTTCCCGTGTAAATCACTCTGTATGTGATGATACTTAATTTCATTTGCCACGTAATTGCACGGGCAGTCTCATAAAGTTCTTCTGCAGTTCTTCGAAGCTGGCCTTCGTCCTTGCTGCCTTGAATAACCTAGCATCATCAACAAACTTTCTCAGTTCCTTGCTTTTTCTCTTTCTCCAGACTGCTCATGACTATGTTGAACAGCACAGGTCCCAGCAGAACTCTGCATATGCCTTCCCTCTGTTGTCAGAACCATTTGCTTTTACCCCATTTCCTATCTTTTAACCAATTATTTGTCCTTAATGGATGCTAATGGCTTCTTGGTTTCCTTAAAAGTCTTTGGAGAGGGACTTGAGACTTTCAGAAGACTTTTGTGTAGGATCATTCTTATTTACATATTGGTTCAAATGAAAATAGTGTGTCTGTGCATGTGTGTATATTTTCATAAGTACGTAGGCATATATAATAAACATTTTGATAATTCTTAGAGTGGAGCTAAGCTCTTCTCTCTGTTTTGAGTTATATTTTATAGGTGGGAATTATTTTACTGGTGTTTTTCCTTGACAGCTATAAATTTTTAGGCTTAGAATTGAGTTTACTGTGTGTCTTACACAGCATTAAGCTTGTGGGCTGACCCAAAATGTCTGTTCCAGAGCACACGGAAGTCAACATAAATGTCAGAACTTCAGAATGCCTAAAGGCAGTGCTGAAAAACTATCACTTCTTTTATTTTATTTATTTTTTTTTTTGGTGGAGGCTTGATCAAAGAGATGAGCTTTTCTTAAAGGATTCTTGTCACTTTATGAACTTGCACTGCTCTCCAGTGTAAGTAGAAGAGAGGGCTCTCAGTGGAAAATGCTTTGCCATAGTCTTTTCGTGATTCACCTTTGCTTGTTGCAACGTACCTACCGATCAGCGCAGCCCGCCAGTCAGTGCAAAGTCTGCAGCACTGGAGATGCGGTCTTGCTTGCAGCTCTGAGTCGCAGGTGACCACACCGTCTTGGGCTGCACGTAGCCTCCGTGGAACTTTTTGTTCAGTCTTAAGGTAGAGCTTTCTGCTGTAAGCTGGCCTGGATTTGTTACTGACCACTGTTTTCCCAAGCCTCGTATTTTTCATCCATGTTTCCTGCCTACTCTGTCACCGAGTTCCTCTTTCTGATGGCTGGGAAATACCAGGCCAGAGCTCTTCTGCTCAGTGTTGCTCCTTAGTGCTTATCAGGATGGCCAAAACTGGGAGCTTGCCTGAGCTGGTGTCTGATTACGTACAAATATCTTTTCTGCGGAGGAAGCAGTGACCAAACTGGCTCTTTCTTCTGTATTGCTTCTTCCCTAGCGTCCTGGGATGCCATCAGGAGCTCGAATGCCCCATCAGGGGGCTCCCATGGGTCCCCCAGGCCCCCCCTATGTCGGAAGCCCCTCGGTGCGACCTGGGATGCCCCAGACGGTGATGGAGACGACAAGGAAGCGCACGGCCCCGCAGCAGGTCCAGCAGCAGCAGGTCCAGCAGCAAGTGCAGCAGCAGCAGCAAGCCACCCAGAACCGAACCAGGAGGTGAGTGTGCCAGAAAGGAAACGTGGGAGAACAGTTTGAGGAAGAAAAACTGGTCTCTTTATCAGTAGGTAAGACCTTTTAGTTTGAGTGAGACAGACAAGAAGATGTAGAGATTGTCAGTTTCTTAAAGGAGGAAAAAACACTAGTAAATTTTGCTTTCTACCCTGTTTGAGAATGGTCTCTGAACACACTGACCTTTACTAATGTTTGGTTTTGCAGTTACAATGTTTTTCCCTTGCATGTGCATCAGGCTATAAATCTGGCCATTATATTCAGCCTATAAAGTACTTGTTAATGAGCAGTTCTCTTCAAATACAGTACAAATACTATACTATTTATCTATTCTTTATAATTGCTCCGTTTTCTGACTGACTAACAAAATGGTTTGTAAACAAGACACAAATGGAAAAGATTTCTAGTTGGTCACGTGAATACTTATTCCATGGTCACTATGGGATAATGTCGGCAGAATGGTCATAAAACTTTCAGTTTTTACAGGCATTCCTATGTATAAAGACACTGGAGAAAGTAATAGGAAATAATTTCCTAGAATTAGAAGATTTTTTAAAGGAATTGTCTTTTCGAAATATGCCCACTTTGTACACTGTGGAATGCATTATCTCGTCAGTAACAGTTCTTTACTTTCTTTTTGCAAATTATGAGACCTCAACGGATTGAATTCCTAAGTGTGAGCGAGTTCCTGACAACTACATAGGATAGAT
The DNA here is from genome assembly GCF_036370855.1 of Dromaius novaehollandiae. Taxonomy (NCBI): domain Eukaryota; kingdom Metazoa; phylum Chordata; class Aves; order Casuariiformes; family Dromaiidae; genus Dromaius; species Dromaius novaehollandiae. The sequence goes on along the minus strand of NC_088099.1, from coordinate 253,171 downwards.
ACAGTCATCTAGTTGGTCTGCCTTTTGCAAAATCATTATAGATATGTATAGACTGTGTTCAGACAGTGCTTTGGTGGTGTCATCACATCTAGTTGTAAGTAAAACATGACTCTCTAAGGTCAGTGCTTCAGGAACCCTGCTCTGTCCAGGTTATATGCCTTGGAACAGCAAGCCAGACTTGGGAACTCTTATATCTGGGATGCATCTGGAAAGGACACCGATCCCAAGAGTATTAATATAATAAGATTGAGTGCAGAAGGAATGTGTGTGGGTGCAGCATATGAGTACAAGAGATGTATGTGCGTCATGGACGCCTTGCCCAGCACTAGCCAAAATGTGCATTCCACAGCACCTCCCAGGAGATCTTTCAGGAAACTGCACAAAATCATGCCTAGCCTTCAAATATACTGGGTAGATACAATCTGATGGACTGCTATTGTTGAATAATTAAGGTATTCTTTAGGCACTTACTGGTTTCCAGGGATCATCAAATGAGAATAATTTGTTCCCTAAAATTTAATGGCATAAATCACAGAAGGAAGCAGTTTTTTCCCCAGCTGCCTTAACTTCACCACATCTAGTTAGGAACCCAACAGTAATCTCTACTGTAGTGAGTCCAGCTTATACCAGTGCTTCCTAGAACTCCGACAAGTTTCTCTGTTTCTCCTGCCGTGCCTTCCCTCCCGGTAATGTGTTGAATGCGTTCCCCTTGTTCACTTCTGCCTCCCTGTCGTCTCCCATTGAACCTTCTCTAGTTTTTCAGGCAGACCTTTCCAACTCCACAGGTCCAGTTCTGGGTTTAATCAAGCCCTATGTTTTATGGTACGAAAGGGCCAAGAAGGTGTAATCTGCCTTTCTTGGCAGGTTTGGTAGAGCCAAAAAGCAAATTAAATCTCCTTTCTGTAACAGACTCTTGGAGAACTGGTTGAAATGAAATTTGCTGGGTTTTCTGTTTTGTTCTGTTTTAACTGCAAGCCTTTGGGGGTGCTGCAGGTGCATATTCCATTTCCCTTGGGGAAAACGTAGCTTGCTCAGACATTGCTTCATGCGTTTTTGTGCAGATTCTGTGAAGTGTGTCAGTGTAGATTTGATTTTGTCAGCTGTGGAAGGTCTCGGAGGTTCACACCATGGAGCTCTCCAGTCCCATTATTCCTGCACTTTTATAAAGGGACATTGTTCACCTGAGAATTGGGTGTGATTGTGTGGATGAATTTTCTGGCCCTAAGGAAGGAGTTCTAGATGTGGTTTGGACCTCCAGCCACAGAGAGTGCCTCAGGCTTGGCTTTTGGGGGGGGGGGGAAAGCATCTGGTATTTCAGGCTAGGCTTATCGCTAGCAGCTGTAGGAGAGGAGTATGCCACCCGATGTGTGTCGAAACAGCTTTTACGTGGACATGGCTGATAAGGGGACTTCCTCTAAAGAAATAGTAAGGCATCCTTCCGCCCTGACAGAGCAGCAGCAGGCGTTTCTTTCTCCCATTTGTCTGTCACAGATTGAGTGATTCATCTCCTGCTTAAGATAAAGGCCTCACAAAATACAGAGGTGAAGAGTTAGGCCTGAATTCCCTCTCGGCCCTGTTAGAGAAAGCTAGGTGACAGTTTGATGGGCACAAATGATTTTTGAGAATCTGAAGAAATCAAAAGGGAATATATTTGGAGATCTTCCTGACAGTGCTATTTCTTAGGCACATATACATTTGTGTGTATGTATATGAGCACAGGCATGTTTCTAAAAGAATACGTATGTATATGTGCTTGTGTATGGGTATGGACATGCTATGCATATGCACTGCAGGCACAGAGATATCTTCCCACATATGCATTCATAAAGGTGAACATAAAACCCACTTACCTTTGTAAAATTACATATGTAAATGTGTTTCAATGAAACAAATGTATGTACACAGAGAAGTGTACGTATGTATGCGTGTTCGCATACGCACGTGAACATTGGCACTCAATTCGGGGTATGAATGAATGCATCCTCTGATCTGTTTGAACAAGTTCGCCTTCGGTCCACAGGCATTCGCCTGCTAAGTGTGCGTATGCATAGGCATGTCTGTGTGCACTCTCAGACACGCGCGCTGTCCTCCTACATGCTCTTTGTGTATCCATAGGTGGCATGTACACATGTACTTGCATACATTGCCAGCCTGCACCATGGAAGATCCTGTGATCAAAGAACTTGCGCACTTCTTTCCAAGATGCCTAACAGACAGCCCTGATTTGTTCTTAGCTAACCATCTCCCCGGGCTGCTGAGAGATGGGGTCCTAGGTCCTGGGCATGGGTGAGACCCTTTTGCTGATGCATGCACAGCTGTGCACCAGCATGTGGAGATGTCAGGATAATTTAGCAGGTGGCCTCGTTACTCCTAGATCTGTCACCATGGTAACGTGTTTTTTTCTTTAAAAAATGTACAGTGCCAAGAGGAGGAAGATGGCTGACAAAATTCTCCCTCAGAGGGTGAGTCGCTTTCATTTCCTATTCCCTTCCCAATCAGTTCAGCATCTTAGTGTAATTAGGGGGATTTTAGCAAATACTTTCACTTTTTGTTTAAAAATCTAATTAAAAAGTAAGTAGGCAGTGGGTGAAAGTCTAGAGAGCAAGGCTGGGGCTGGGGCTGGGGGCTGGGAGTGTGGAGTGCAGCCGGGCCTGTGTCATCCTCGTGCGTTGGGTTAGCTGTGCCAGCAGTGCCACTTGCTGGATGGACAGTGGTGCTGGGCTGCAGAGTACATGACTTGATGCTGGGACCCCCTGGGTTTTAAAGATGTTTTGGATCAATATTTGAGGCTGGTCAAAAGCTGGTTCAGAGTTCAGCTGTGCCTGTAGGAGATGGGCTCCTTCTTAGGTCTCTCTGGCCCAGTAGGGCTGCCAGATTCTAGTTTTTGCAGTTGTGTCCTAGTAGGACCAAAGTGAGTTAATCTAAGTATACAACAGAGTTCAAGGGGCCTGGATTGTCCAGAGAGTTATTAATGCTTCTGTCCCCTGGGGATGTGTCTAGTTTTTAATGTCTCTCTATGCTTGATCTGAACAGCTTCCTTCTCGATGCTTAAATCTTCCACTTCCTTTGCAAACATTGGAATTTCTCTCTGCTCTCCTTCTCTTTCATTATCCCCAGACTTTTCCTTTCCTATGCCCTTTTAAATACAGTTCTCCCATAACATGCTTGGTCCCAAAAGGCAAGCTTCCTTAATCTTCATAACATATTCCCTTGTCACACCCCAGATCCAGTTTCTTTGGCTTCTGGTGCTTTTTCTGGGCTCAGGACTCCTTTGACAGGCATGTAGAGCTCCACTTCCCTTTCAAGGATACCTTTCCTCTGCTGGTGTAAACCCAAGCTTCATGGCAACCTCCAGATTCTCTTCTGTGACCTTCCATAGGTACCTAGTGCCAACCAACCGAAGAAGTGAGCCCACTTTGGTACTCCTGACATCAAATTATCACTTCTTTTTGCAACTCCTGCCACCCTCTGAAAGCACAGGCCCTCATAGGTTAGCCATTAGTTTCCTCATGCTGCTGCCTTGGGAGAACTAAGCTACCATTAAATCCAGCCCCTTTGAACTACTTGCAGCCTTCATGGTGTTTGTGTTAGAGCATCCTTCCTGCTCTGCTTGGAGTCTGTACGTACTTAGAATGAAAGTTACGTTTCTTATGCTTTCAGTTCTGTCTGTCCTGCACGATTTCATGAATCTCGCATTCTCTTCAGAGATAACTGTACATCCTGTATGATGAGACTGTAGCTTTAAACATATGTTCGTTCGAAGGCTTTTTTTGTCCGGTGCTTTCATAAGATAAAAAGTCTCAGATGGAACAGGTGTAACCAAACTTCTCTGGCAATAGGAGACTTATGCCTCTGTTTATCAAATCCATAGTAATTCTTTAATAGGTAGAGCCTTACTCAGCTACATCAAAGTGCTGTACAGACGCTAGCACCTTTCAGAGCCATGCCATCACCAAGTCTTCTTGCTTTTCAGTGTCAGCCAAGTAATTTTAGCTGACAGAGTGATAAGGCACCACAAACGGCTGGAGTTCTGTCTACAGTGGAGTTTCTCAGTACAGTTGAAGTGGTAGTATTAATGATAGGACTTTCTGGATTAAGGTATGCCATTAGTCTGCAATCAGTATATCAGAACCTCCTTGCTGTCACCATTCATGCAATGGGAAAATGCTTTGTACATCAGTGTCCTGTCAAGTGAAAGGTTTGCACTGGTGGCTATGGAATGCTTGCAAAACCTGGGCAAAATCTTGAGCTTTCCAGAGTGACTTCTAGAGCACTTTCCAGCCAGTCAGCATCACAGGCTTTTTGCAGATTCTTGCATATGTTTTCTGCAAACTATGAAGGGGCATGGGGAGGGTATTTAAATAAATTTTACTCTTGAAAACCCTCTTATGTAATAATGGAAAAGGAGGTGGGTTCCCAGCATTTTCTACTGTGATAGAAAGTCAGGCAGTTGGCCAGATAATCTACTAGTAGATTTCCAGGCTTTCTGATCAAACCTGTGCTATGAGGCTGCTTGCATAGGGTCACTCAGCTGCTATAGTTTAGCTATTGGAGCAGGGTGTAATTTCGCACAGATTTAGTTGTACAAGAACAGTTCAGCCTAGCTAACTATTACATATAGGAAGATAGGATTATGGACATCCTGGTGCATCCAGTCCAGTTCCCTGTATCGTAAAGGCCCTGTCATACAATCACTGCCTCAAAACTAGTTAGGGTCCTTAATTCTGAGATATTTCAGATCTGGCAGATTTTTTTTTTCTTCCCTAGTCAAGTGCTTTTCGTTTCCGAAGTAAGAGTGGCTCCCCACACTTCTAATCCTCCTTCATTATATCTATCCCAAGTTAAACTCACCTCTTTTGAACCTCTCTAAATTCACCTCTCAGGAGGCCAGAACTATACATAGTATTCCAGATCGCCAGTCTCACCAATGCTTGAATAGCATTAATGCATTTTTTATCTCTACTGGAAGTAGCTTGAGTGATGCACATTGTGATCATGTTTGTTTGTTTGTTTGTTTTTTAATTTATGGCCTTACCACATTGATATGGCATACAGTCATTCTGTAATTGACTAAAATTCATAGGTATTTCTGCTTTCTGTTGTTTGCAACTGGTGAATTCCCATATTATAGCAAAATTGTTGGTATAGACACTGAGGCACGTGACCTTGTGCTTTGTAATGTTAAATTTCATCCCATTTCTACTGTACAGTTCTCAGCTTCCTCACATTGTCTGTGCTTGTGTTGACAGTGCCACCCAAATATGTCATTATTAAGTTTTGTTAGCATACTTCTCCTTTTTGTGCTTGAGCCATCAATGAAAATGGCATCAGTTTCAAGACCAGTCCACAGTCCTGCTTAATACTTCTTTTTCTGTGCAAGCTGTTGTTGTCCCTCTTTATCCAGTTCTTTACAGCAGTGTTATTTTTCTAATCCCCATTTCTCAGTCTTAAGTAGTGTCTCCCTTTATGACTATGGCAAATGCTTTACTTAAATGATAGTAGATTGGATCTACTGCATATCTTTTGTCTAAAATACAATTTAATTATAAGAAAGAGACTTGCTTAAGCACAGACCGACATACTGTAACATAACAAGGCTTAGAGTTTTTTGGAGTTTATTCAACATTAACTCGAGTTCTGTGCCACATGCTGCGCCCCACCCTGTTTTCCTTACCTTCGGGTCATTCCCCTCTAATCCACCAGTCTGTTTCCCTCTCTTTGCATCTTTGCTGGCCACTGAAACAGTCATTCAATCTCTGAAAAGTTCATTGGCATCTTCATTCATACCTGGAGACCCAGATCTCTTGAACTGACATGGCCTTTGCAGCTCCAGTCTAGCAGTTGTGCCTCCGTTCTGACCGCGTGCCACAGACTGTGCTTAGAGAAACATGACCAGATATCAGGCACTTTTCTCTGAGTTCTGAGTCATTAAGTTTCTTCCCAGGCACCGTTACTGTCACCTGCCCGCCAAATTCCCATGAGGACTTCTTGCCCATCTGTACTGATGGCTTTTTGCACAGCTCTCTTCTCCTTTTCATCCTCTCTTCTTCATTCTCCTATATAAAAACAGTCAACCAACTCCTGCTGCTGTGTGCTGACTACCACATGGGGTTCCTCTGCATTGCTTTCATGCCCTGATACCTGTCCTGTTGTCGTTTGGTCGGTGCATGGCCGTCCTCCAGCCTGTTCTCCTGAGCCAGTCAGAGGCGATGCACAGGTAGTTCTGCTATTCATTAACAAGAAGGAAGTGATTGGGGATGTGATAATCAATGGCAGCCTTGGCTGTAGCAACCATGAAATAGTGGCATTCAAGAGTAGCAGAGTACACACCCTGGACCATGAATAAACGATGCATGACCAGCCTGGTTGTCTTCTACGATGAGATGGCAGGATTTGCAGGCAAGAGAGAAGAGCAGATGCCATTTACTGTGGCTTTAGCCAAGTCTTCAATACTGTTTCCCATAATATCCTTGTATTCAAATTGGGACATTATAGTCTGGGTGGGTGAACAACCAGGCAGGTAAAAAGCTGTTTGGATGATCGGGCTCAGAGGTTAGTGGCTAATGGGTCATACACTACCTGGAGGCCAGTGGCAAGTGGAGTATCGCGGGGATCTGTCCTGGGGCCTGTTCTTTTTAGCACCTTTATCAATGACCTGGAGGAGGAAACAAGAGTGCTCGCTCATAAAATTTGCAGATGACACCTAATCAGGAGGGACCAGTCAATGTGCCCAAGGGAGCAGCTCTTACATGCATCGAGGAGCAGCTCTGCCAGAAGGGCACTGGCGTGAGCCAGCTGTGTGCCCTGGCAGCCTAGTGACTGAGAGCATCCTGGGCTGTGGGAACAGGAGCTCAGCCAGGAGACCGAGCGAAGCAGTTATCCCTCTTCACTCAGTACTCATTAGCTCACATCTGCAACACTGCGTCCCGTTTTGGGGCCTCCAGTACAAGAAGGACATTGGCAGACTGGAGCTAGTTCAGCCGAGGGTCACCAAAGTGGTCAGAGGGCTGGAGCAGCACATGCGCTGTGAGGAGAAGCTGAGGAAGCAGAGCTTGTTCAGCCTGGAGGATGGAAGGCTCTGAGGAGACCTAGTAACAGCCTGCCAGTACCTAAGAGAGCGTTGTCAAGAAGATGGAGCCAGGCTCTTCACAGCGGTGCATGGCAGGAGAATGAGAGGCACTGGGCATAAGTTGGAACATGGAAAGAGCTGACTGGATATAAGGAGAAACTTCTTCACAACAGCACAGTCGAGCATTGGAACCCAGAGAGGTTGTGGGACCGTCACCCTTGGAGGTTTTCAAAACCCAACTGGATAAAGTCCTGAGCAACAGACCTCATTGTTGACCCTGCTTTGAGCAGCAAGTTGGACTTGAGACCTCCCAAGGTCCCTCGCAACCTGCATTATCCTGTGACCTAACCGCTGTGCTGTGGAGCATCTGCAGCAAAAGTCTCCAGAGTATGTTGCTTTTGTATGCTGGCACCCTGCTCTAGAGTTCCTGCTTTTCCATGCTGACTGACGTCGTGGTCACCCCTCCAGCTGTCTCTTTGGACTGCATGCTTCAGAGGACTGGCTTGGCCCAGAGGTGCTGCCCTGCCAGTGAACATAGAGGAACTACTGAACTGCTTTTGCTAGAGCTTTAAGAGTAACTCGTAAGGACCTATGCTGATCCATAGATGTGACCTAGAGCTTTCTTTTCATGTAATTAAGCGCTTACACACAAACAGATAGAGTTTAGCAGATTATATGTATGGCTTACATACGTCCAATTTAGACTGAATTGCTTGTAATGGATTGGTTGCCCTGTCGGACTGGTGAAAGACTTGCTTAAATGCTGCTCGTAGTGTTGCGGGAGCTTTGGAATTTTGAATGGCATCAGTGTGTGGCCATGACATTCAGAATGATGCAGTCTTCAGTTGCTTTTGCCATGTTATTGGACACATTTGTGTGGGATGCCTCTGCGGTGGGATCAGAAATCCTTCTGTGCAGCATTGTCTCTCAGAGATCCAGATTCACTAGGTAGTGTAGAGTCAAGCTTTTAAGGAATGTCAGCCCTCGGCTATTCTTTGACCACTACAGAAGCCTCAAATGTAGCAACATTTTTGTCAGCAAGCTTTAGGTTTAAGTTTATTAGTGACAAAGCTGTTCTTCAGCCCAGTTGCTGATGAGCTAGACTTCAGTCACTGTTGTTTGTAGTATATAAATGCTGGCTTCTGAACACTATTTTTGAAATGCTCAGGTCGTGTTCACCTGCTGCAGCTGGTATAAAATTGGCTCATGATCTAATTGAGCTTGTTAGAGCTGGGAGAGCAAGAGGTACTGGCTTTTGTTACTTCTTCTGAAGATGGTAGTAATAGGCTAGCCTAATTCTAAGGAAGCTGACAGATCGCTAGCAAGTATTACTGCCTGATAATCAGGGTTTTTTTCGTTTTTTTTAACCAAATTTCTGAGACTGCTTTATATGTCCTGCTTAAGTAGGAATTGAAGAATGCAGCTCCAGTTGTTACTTCCTGAATGAAATGGATCAAATTCTAGGAAAATTCTGGACCTAGGAAAGCCAAAGCTCAGTCATAGCTGCAGCTGAACCTACAAGGGATGTGCTGGGCAACAAGAAGGGCTTCTACAAGTGAATCAGCAGCAGAAGGAAGACTAGGGAAAACCTGGGCCTGCCGCTCAGCGGGGCAGGGGATCCAGTAGCAAAAGGCATGGAAAAGGCCAAGGTACTCAGCTCTGTCTTTGCCTCTGTTTTTCCTGGTAAGGCCTGTCCTCAGGCCTCCCAGGTTCCTGAGCCCAGGATCAGAGTCCAGGGGAAGTGAAGATACTCAGAGGGACCTTGACAGGTTGGAGAAATGGGCCGGCAGTTCAACATCATGAAGTTCAATTAAGTCAAATGTGAAGTTCTGCTCCTGGGGTGGAATAACCCCATGCACCAGCGCAGGTGGGCATCAACTGACTAGAAGGCAACTTTGCAGGAAAGGACCTGGGGGTCCTCATGGACAACAAGCAGAGAGTGCACCCGTGGCGTACCCTGGCTATGAAGAAGGCCAACCACAAAATGGGCTGTTTTAGCACGAGTGTTGCCATCAAGTTGAGGAAAGTGGCTATTCCCTGCTATGCCACACCTGTGAGACTGCGTCTGGACTCTGGGTTGAGCTTGGGGCTCCCCAGGACCAGGAGGACAGTGACGTACCAGAGCAGGGCCAGCGGAGGACCACCAGGATGACTGGGGGCTGGAGCACACGATGTACCAGGAGAGGCTGCGACAGCTGGGTTTGTTCAGCCGTGAGAAGAGAAGGTGAAGGGCGAGATCTTATTGCTGTGTGCAGCTGCCTAACGGGATGGTGAAGAGAAGAGGGAGGCAGCCCCTTCCTGGAGGTGCACAGCGATGGATGAGAGGCAATGGAAACAAGCTGCAGCAGGGGGAATCGACTCCATGCAAGGAACGTTGTTGCTGCTGCTGCTTTTGTTTATAAGCCATGACGGTAGTCAGACATTGGAGCAGTTTCCCAAAGGATGTTGTGGGATGTGCATCCTTGGGGATATTCAAAGCCCAACCGAACAATGCCCTGAGCAGCCTGGTGTTGCTCATCAGGTGATGTGATTTGAACCTGCTTTGAGCAGGGGTTGGTCATCATTACCTCATCTTCATTAATGATCTGGATTATGGGACCAAATGCATCCGTAGTAAGTTCACAGACGATACAAAACTGGGAGGAGTGGCTGATATATCAGATGGTTGTGCTGCCATTCAGAGGGACCTCAACAGGCTGGAGATACGGGCAGAGAGGAATCGCATGAAGTTTAACAATGGGAAATGCAAAGTCCTGCACCTGGGAAGAAATAACTCCATGCACCAGAAGAGGCTGAAAGCCAACCAGCTGGAAAGCAGCTTTGCAGAGATGGTCTTGGGGGTCCTGGTGGAGAGTAAGTTAAACGTGGGCCAGCATTGCACCCTGATGGCAAAGGCCAAAGGTATCCTGGGCTGCATTAGGAAGAGTGTTGCCAGCAGGTCAAGGGAGGTGGTCCTTACCCTCTGCACAGCCCTGGTGAGACCACAACTGGAGTACTGTGTCCGGTTCTGGGCTCCCCAGTACAGGAAAGATACGGATCTGCTGGAGCAAGTCCAGCAAAGGGCCACAAAGATGATTAAGGGACTAGAGCATCTATCATAGGAAGAGAGGCTGAGAGAGCTGGGACTATTCAGCCTGGAGAAGATAAGGCTCTGGGGAGATTTTATCAATGTATATAAATATCTGATGTGAGGATATAAAGAAGATGGGACCAGACTCTTCTCCACAGTGTCCAGTGACAGGACAAGAGGCAATGGGCACAAACTGAAACACAGGGGATCTTGTTTAAACATAAGAAAACAATTCTTCACTGTGAGGGTGTTCGAACACTGGAAAAAGTTACCCAGAGAGGTTTTGGAGCTATTTGAAATGTGACTGGACATGGTCCTGGGCAACCTGCTGTAGCTGACCCTGCTTGAGCAGGGGTGTTGGACCAGATGATTTCCAGAGGGATCTTCCAACCCCAACTATTCTGTGATTCTGTGACCTCCAGACCCAGATTATTCTGGGATTGCTGAAGCTTATACAGCTATCTACTCAAATCACTTTTTTTGCAAGCTACTCAGTGACACCTCCGTGTGTTTCAGGACTGTGCCTCAGCATAACCCGGGAAGTTCAGCTTGGTAATTTTGCTTTAGGAGTTCCAAAATGGACTGTTCTCAGAACGTGGGTGACTAGCATTTGTCTGCTGTTGGAAGCAACCGTGGTAGGTGCTTTTGATAGGAGCTGACTAGCACAGAAGGACTGTGGAGGTCAAGGAAGGCTGAGTTGCATTTATATGTGTTTGCAGCCAGCAGTACTCCTATCAGCTCTCAAATGTCCTCCTACTTGAAGAGACCCAAATTCTTTCAGAATTCAATATTGTACAATGTTAAAAGATCATGGCAGAGTGGGATATACCTGGTCACCAGGGAAGATATTGTACACACATCCCATGCTGCAAGTCAATGAGACTGAGAGGGGTATATTTCTTCGGTTTGCTAGGGTCCACGTTTCACCAAGGGATGCCAAAAAAAAGCCAACCCCCCCTTAGAAACTGGTCTGTGGCAAAAATGCACTTCCCAGAATTTATAATCCCTGATGGCAGAAATTGTAGAAATGTTTACTACAATTTTTTCCAAAAGGGAGGAAACAAGAGCTAACCTGTTTGCAATAGGAGAATATTGGAAAGCTGTATTTTGTAGTCTATTTGTGTAGTATTAAGATTATAGAGAGGAAAGGCTTTCTCATACAGAAAGAGGGATTCCCAGAGGTGTTTCTCCTAATACCTCTGATCTGAGACGCGTCAGTGGCAAGGAGGAGTGCAGCTCAGGAACACCTCTAATTCCACCTTGGGCTTCAGTATTCCACCCCTCATGCTCCAGTTTGTCATTCCCGTGGATATTCTGTCACAGTGTTTGGTATAAAGCCAAACTTTAGAAGTGAGCTGTGTTCCTGATTATCTGCCTAACTGTACATTAAGTGCTAATAATTGTATTGAGAGGTCCATTTGATTTTATTAGAGAGTGGAAAGCCTTCTTATGGAGCACTTTGAAAAGAAAAAGAATATATTGGATTTTCAGGGAGAAGAAAAAAATATGATTTTATTTTTTGTATCACACAACTAGACAAGTAGTCTGAAGTCTGACCATACCTTGAGAATTTCCTGCTAATTTTTCTTTTTAGTAGAACTTCTTGTACAAGACAGGCCTGAGGATTTACTTGTAATTAAGAGCATATGTATTTAAAATCACTAGTGATGAATAGTTCCCTGCAGCAGACAGCAATTTTTTTCAGTAGTTGGCTACACTCACTGTTAAACATTTGCACCTTATCTCTAGTCTGAGCTTAACAAGCTCAAGTTCTGTTTCCATTGCATTGTGTTGTCACTTTGATAGACAGATAAACTTTTTTTTTTCCTGTTCATGCAGATATGTATATACTCATCAGCAAAGATAAATGAACTGGCTTCCTGGAGCCTTGCATTTTACAGCATGTTTTCCTGTTTGTTAATCCTCTCAATAGCTTTTCTCAGAATTTTCTCAAATTTTTCAGAAGTTGTCTTACATTGTGACTCTGCTGTTCTTGTACTGATTACGCTATTGACAAACATGGCAGTAGTCATGAAGTCCTTAGTCCTGCTCCAGTATTTCCCTGCTCATGTTTTCAGGAACTGCAGTAGCCTGTTAGGCTACTGTGGTCTTGCTGGGCTGTTGTTTCCTCCCCTAACCTTTCCTGCCACTTCCCAAATCCTTTTAAGACTTCCCTGGGAAGCAGTGGGAATCCCCATGCTGTAAATGTCTCCCATTCTTTGTTTCTAGTTTTTCTGCTTGTACAAATGCCTTCAATAATTCACATAGTTTTCTTGTTCCCTGCTTACCATGGTATAGAGCCATATTGCCCTGTCCTCTTCTGTATTTTCTGTTTCCTTATTCTGTCATTTGCAGGTTGTAGTCATTATGATTTAGTATCTTAACATTAAATTATATAAGCCTCAGGAGCCTTCCTCTTCTTTATATCTTGCATCTTATTTGTTTTCTTGTTGCTGCCCATCATGCAAATTATTTCATTAACTTACCGACAGTCAGTTTTGGTCACTTGCATCAGAAGTTCTTACTAGTACCCAGTAGTATAGATAATTCCTTGCTTTATTGTGCATTTCACTGTATTTGTTTGGTATTGCAGTTCGTCTGCTACCATGCAGCCCCATTTGCAAATTTTACTAGTCTTTTCTGAAGTGTTTCACAGTCGTCTTTTATCTTCATTAACTAAATAATTTTATAGCTTTTAATGTATTTATGTCTCTCTTTCATGCTTTCCTGAATCCTTTTAAAAAGTACCATGTCTGAGTTGATGAAAGCCATAAGGTTCCAGATATATCATTTGGCCATGATGAAAATTGAATCTTTGTCTTACTGTTTTTTTCTGCTTTCTTGGGCAACCCCTGCCCCTTATTTGCTTTTCGTCTGTATGTCACTGTGAATTCATTAAAAAGTTCTCATAAAGGATTGTATCCCTAAAGGCCACTTGAAAGCCTAAGATAGTATCCATTATTTTTGATGTGCTTAAGGAAGGGATGAGATATAATTTTCTTGCAGAAGGGATATAGCTAGGTCTCTTGATTTTTTTAGAAAAATAGTTTTGTGATTCACGTGATCCTTTTTAGTGTTCCTCCAACCACAGCAGGGATGAACTTGGAATGGACGCATTAGGTAGTTTTGACATAATACGTATCTTTCTCTTCAGCCTGGGAGACTATGACAGGGTTGTTTCTTTGGTGTACTTGAAGGAATTTGGTCAGATTTAGTCTAGATACATTAAATTAAAATTTACCTTGCTGTCAGTTTGGAGACATATCAGTGAGTGGGTTATTTCTAGTGGGATTAGGAAGATGAGTTCTTGGCCCAATGCTATGTAGTATTTTTTTTTTTTCAGTGTCACGCATAGTACGAGATATTTGGTGATAATCCTTATAGACGAGATAAGATTAATGGAACAGTAAATGAAGACAAGGAGGACTGCTACAAAGTCTAATCTGCATTGCCCAATAAAGTGGTCATAACATAGCAAAATTTGTTTTTCCACAACCAAGTGCAGTACCTCTCTAACCCAGGAAATCAGGCCGTGCAGGAGACTGTCTTGGACAGCAGTGATTCAGAGATGCTTGAAGCAGATGCAGCCGGCAGAGCACAAGCGACAGCACATTCTTAGTCCAGCCTCTCTCATCCTTTCTTACACGTGTTCAGACTAGGACGAGTTGGTTCGTCTCCTGTGTAGCACAGTCCAGACAACTTCAAGCTATTACTCCTGTACTGAGTTCAGCAGGGGCGCAGGCGCTGTGCTAGTCCTGTCCTCGCCTTCTGCCAGCATCTCAGTGTTCCTCAGGTGATGGTTATGGCCTTTTCTTTCTCTCTCTTTTACCTCTTTCCTTAGTAACCAGTCACCGCTTTCCTTAGTAACATTACTTCTGCTCCACAGACGGTGACCATCCTTTTCTCAAATCATGTAACAGATTAACTGAATTACCATACACTCAGATCAGTTGTTTCCACTATGTACTTGTTTTAAAGATTGATACTTCTATTTCAAGCCATTGTCTAATGATAAGACAAATGTCACTTTCGGCTTCTAATACAGAAGCAGCAATGCTGTGGGCATGTACCAGATCTAGCATCAACTCCCTGTGACAATGCAAGTATGTTAAAAAGTTTTATTAGCTTGACTTTGTACCCACAGACATGACAAGTGGCTTAAAATCAACATACATTGTGCACCAGGTAATCTAGGTATTGTGACAGAAAGATGGCTGTGGGCCTGCAGCTGATCTTGATCGATGTTTTGAGCAGAAAGTGCTACTTTCAGTTGTGAAACACTAGCCTAAACCTGAGGGAAGGCCTTTTCTTCCAGAATTGTTTTCCTCCAGCCATGTTACTGGCCAAGCAGAAGATTCTCCCTCTCCACCTTGCCACTTTCGTAGCCTTAGGTGCCTCATCTGTTACCTCATACACCTATTAACCAAACTAAAGTAATCTATTTTGAACTGAGAGTTTCAAGAGAGGGATAATCCATGATGTTTCTGTTTGTTTGGGTAATGAAAAATTAGCCATTTCCAGCAGCTAGTGCTAGGTCTGAACTATGGGTAGGACAAAGATGTGCTATAAATCTTAATTTCTTGTTTTCAGAGGTTTTAAGGTTAGTCAGCCAGTATTTGGGAAGGATGAGTGTCATTCCTGGGCAATTCCACCTCTGCTTTGCCTGATCCAGTGAAAGTCATAACTTTCTGGAGAGGTTTTTATCTCACTGCTGTATTTTTACAGTGAAGTGGGGACCCCCAGGATACCTAGAAGATTACACTGTGGGAACATGGATCTTCGTCTGAAGAGAGGAATGTTCTGGGGGCGGAGGAGGCAGAAGAGAGAGAAAGGGCAGAGAGAGGAGGGGGGGAGAGAGGGGAGGAAGAGAAGGAGGGTGGGAGGGAGAAGGAGAGGGGAAAGAGAGGGGGGAGAGGGAGAGAGAGGGAAGAAGGCAGGAGAGATGGGAGAAGGGGAGAGAGAGAGAGCGGGGAGAGAGAATGCGAATGTGTCCCCAGGTGGAAGGGGAGGTCCACCATAGCCCTGGTGACTGGGAAGATCTGCGTCCCCTAATAGAAATGCTTGAAGCTTCCCTTTTCAGGTTTCATTTCTCAGTTTGTCACAGAAATTTTGATATTTGTTTCAAAGTACATGATATCACAGCTTGCACTATTAAATTTCTTTACTCTGTTAAATTTTCCTATTTATGTTAAATTGGAATTCTTTTTCTAAATTGGCAACACACCCCAAGTTTATGTTACCAGCATATTTCATTAGCTCATTTTGGGGGGGGTGGGTTCTTTTTGGTTTGGAGAGTAGATACTGAGACAGTTCTGAAAATATGAAATAAGACTGGCCCCTGTGATCCGTCCTGGCAGAACGCCTGTACCACCTGCGGGTCGATGCTTTGCTCCCGGCTCAGTCCCGCGTCTTGGCCTCTTTAGTCGGGTTCTTACCTGTTGTACAATTCTGGTGCCAAGTTCCCTGTTCTCCTCAGGCACAATTTCACACACGGTGCTTTATCAAGTGCCTTACGTAATTCCAGATAATGTCATTGAAAGTCATTTTCCATCATCTTTGAATAATTATATTGGCTCCTTCTTGTATCCTCCACGGTATGTCTAAAGCCTCAGTAAAATGTTCACTCTGGAAATGTCCATATTATTCCTATGTTGATTTCAGCAAGATCTTAAGGCCGCCAAGCCTTTATTTATGATTACTTCCCACTTTATTCAATGCGAGGTGTAACTGCACTTTTTGTTACGCTCATGAGCTTTGGGTATTCGTTTCATCCCCTCACCAAGGCTTCTCAGTCTTTTCAGAACTTTTGCTTTCAATAGGTTGTTCCCTGTTCTGGTATCCCGAATTATTTTTTTCTAGCTAATTCCTAGGACTGGAAAGATCCCTTGCTCATGAAATCCAGAGTGCTGTTACTACAATGAATTACATAATGTAAACTTTTTTGTAATTTACCAGCTTAACATACTTAGAAGTACTGTGGGCAAAAGCTGCTGGAAGGCTGTTCAAGAACCTTCTGTTTCTGATAGGCTGGAAATCTGAGGAAGGTTTCCAAAGCTATTCATGACAAATCTGTTAATCCAAGAAGAAACGATCAGACTGGCTTCATAACTCTTCTCTATAAGTAACGGTGTCTTGTAGATACATAACCACATCTGGCTCTATTAAAAGACAGTTTGTTCGAATAGCCCAGCTTTATGGAGATGACCCTATTGTCTTGTATGGCTGCTCTGTTCTCATCGTTTACTTTCTGTCGGTGTTAATGGCCTCCACAGTTTTTGGTTCAGAGGTATCCTTAAATTTACTTACAGGATATTGGATAAAGTGACATTTCTTTTGATTCCTTCAGAGCTCCTCTTGAGAAAATATACATATTCTTTTCGTATGTTACATAATTTATATACATTTCTTGTACATTTTACTTGTAATATATATTGTATATATTGTATCTATTCACAGTTGCATAGTATTAAATAGAAATTAACTGTGTAATTCAGTCTGTGTTACGTGTATGGAATAATAGAAAAATGTAGATTGAAAGGAACCTCTGGAGGTCATGCAGACCAGCCCCTGCTCAAAGCAGGTTCAAATCACATCACCTGATGAGCAACACCAGGCTGCTCAGGGCATTGTCCGGTTGGGCTTTGAATATCCCCAAGGATGCACATCCCACAACATCCTTTGGGAAACTGCTCCAATGTCTGACTACCGTCATGGCTTGAAAACAAAAGCAGCAGCAGCAACAACGTTCCTTGCATGGAGTCGATTCCCCCTGCTGCAGCTTGTTTCCATTGCCTCTCATCCTATCGCTGTGCACCTCCAGGAAGGGGCTGCCTCCCTCTTCTCTTCACCATCCCGTTAGGCAGCTGCACACAGCAATAAGATCTCGCCCTTCACCTTCTCTTCTCACGGCTGAACAAACCCAGCTGTCGCAGCCTCTCCTGGTACATCGTGTGCTCCAGCCCCCAGTCATCCTGGTGGTCCTCTGCCGGCCTTGCTCTGGTATGTCACTGTCCTCCTGGTCCTGGGGAGCCCCAAGCTCAACCCAGAGTCCAGATGCAGTCTCAGATGCATTCTTCAGGCTTTGGTCACCACTGATTAAAAAAAATACATAAAAGTCAAACATAAAAGTACATAGCTTAATAATAACATGCTCTTATTAATATTTTAATTTTTGAAACATTTGAATTTTCATAATAGAAGTAAAAGAATCCCAGTCCCTAGAAAAGCACTATCAATCTTAGTAATGTTAATAACAGGCTGTTCTGGTTATCCATATAATTCCATGACTGAAACAGAGAATAGATGTTTTTTATAATGCAAGCCACATCCTTGTCATTAAGTCCTTTGCATGCTAAGCATTGAAGTAAGGTTTAACATACATACTTCAGAACCTCAGGTGTTCAGATGCTGCTGCTAGGTGCTTTTTGTAGATTCTTGAAGATGGCTAAAGGCCACAAAGGAGAAATCAGGTCTTGAAATGCTCAGTATGTATATACTCAGAACTTTTTTAGAAGAATAGATGAGACTTGCATGGAGCTATGAACTTTTAAGTTAGGGCAAACCACGCAGCAAGAAGGAATTATGTGGGCTGCGCACATCCTTATGACATAAACCCCAAGATAACTGACATTCAGTTAGCTATGAAGAAAACTGAAAAATGAATTCTGAGGTACTGGCTGGAGGTAGAATACTTTTATCTTTTCAAGATAAGACATACCAGGAACAAAGAAAATCCTTCATCATAATACTGCTGGGACTCCCCTTTAATTGTCTGTAATACTTAAGGGGAGATTGGGAGACAGCATGAGACTGGATCATATCGTGTCACCAAAAAATTATTCCACTACTAGGTTGAGAAAGGGAAGGAAGGTAAGAGCAGCCAAACAGGGCTAAGTGGACCTTTGGTCTAGCCCAGTATCCCATCTCCGCTGTGGCCATAACACAAATCTACGAAAGAATACAAACACAGGCAAGTTTATGCGATACTTCTCCCAAGTACTCTCCCAACCGGCAGCCATTTGTAGTTCAGGGGCTTACGTGCAGTTTTGTCTTTGTTAGCTAATTTTAAAGCAATTATATTTTCTTAAATGCAGTTTAACATCCAGTTTGGTTATAGTTAGAATAAGAAATGCCCTGTCACTCTCATGTGATAGGAGATGTAATTCACTGTAAATTCAGAATAGAAATATTTATTCAAGATTACTGCTGTTTCTGTGTACTTACTAGAAATGTCGTTAGATCCTGGATCCAATTGGATCCCAGCTCCCAGCTTCCTCTTGTTCCTAGGAGTTCATGAACTGACTGTGGTGTGACTCAGAGGTAAATGACTGAAACTATGCTCTGGGTCCAGAGTTTTTAAATGACAGCAGTACGACCTGATTGCTTCCTTCTGTTGAAGGAACTGAGGAATCTTCTGTTCTGTGTGGGACAGGATCGGGGCATTGTGGTGCTCTGTTGGGTCTGAAGACTTGTACTCACTATGCGGTGGAAGTATTCCCTAGCTCTCTTTATTCAGCAGCTGTGGCAACTCCTTGGGGTTCCCGGGGCAATGCTTGGTCTTTGTGCTTCGCTCTAAAATGTTAGTGTTCTTTTATTATTCTGCTGGAACTAAGACTTTGATGAAGAATATAAGTAGTTAAAAAATAGTGGTTTAGCTAAAGCAGCACAGTTTTATGGGACAAAACCAAAGCATTTATTTGGCTCCATAATTTCTGCTTCTTCAAAGTGTCAGTCCTACTGCAAATAGTACAGGTATTCTAGCATCTCAAAACAAACAAATAAATAAGTTTTAAAGAGATATTTATTTGATATTCTTGATCAGTCTAAATACAGAAGTGAGTGGTTGTTCCATATCCAGCCTGGAAAAGAAAAAAAAAAAGAATGGGATGACAGAAAACTGTGAGATGTGTGAGCTGTACAGCGAAGGTAAATAGGGAATGACTGCCCACTGCCTCTCCAGCTCTACAAGTAGGAGACATAAGGTGATGGCAGGTGCAAAACAAACAAAAGGAGCTGCTTCTTCGTCCTGGAACACCATGCCAAATGCAGCCCGAGGTACAACACCAGGATAGATGGATTGTTTGCATGACCTGCTACAGTAGTTCTTATGTTTTTGTAGTACGCACTGAGCAGGTAGAGGGACAAGATATAATCGCAAAACAAGATGATTTTACTAGAGTCCGCTTGAGCTCCCCACCAGTGTACATACAGAGCAGCAGGCTAGATGAACAGATGCCAGTTATGGTCGGCATAGCGAGTAGCCTCTTCTCTTGCAAGATCTGCTGTCAGGTGGCCACGAGTCAGCATCAAGAATCAAATAGCATTAGTGGCTCTTTCTACACCAGAAACTGGTTAATCTTGGTCCATGACTGACATTCTTGAGAGGGCTGGAGCTTTCTTCTGTGAAGTAAGAGAGTTTCGTACAAAATGTATGCACAGTGCTAAAGCTGTACTCACGCCAGGGAAGCTGACTTGTCGTGGCCTCTTCCTCTTTGCCCAGTCTCTCTCACGTGTGTTTGTGTCTTATAGTGAGTTCAAACTGTAGACTTCTGATCCTAAAGCAAAACAGGAATGCCAGCTAGCTTTTAATTGTTATAGAACAGACATACTCTAACAGTTAAGTATTTTAGTTGTACAGGTGAAAGCTAGAGTGAATATCTTAAAAGTAGTCAAGGCAGACCAGTAGATTGTTTATAATTACTTAGAATTCCTTTCCTTTTATGGTTTGCCTGCATAATTTATTCCCAATTAAGAACTGACTTTTCTACATAAGGGTATACTTGTCCACCACTCAGCTCAGATTTTTAGGTCTTCCTCTTTACTTCTGTCTCTTTTTTCCTCCTAACCTACTTCCTATCACCTCCTCTGCTAGCTTCTCTGGAATAGAGAAAATAAGAAAGGGTGTTGTTAGCAGAGATGAGATAGATTAGCTAATATTTTAAATTACCAGTAAAGGTTGGCCAAATCATAAGTTGACACTTCATAGTTGGTCATGTTGAAACTTACTTGTGAAGGTAGATTTCAGCTTAGCCAAGAAGCTGTGTTAAGGGAGGTTGCCTCCCTAAGTTGCAGTTTTGATTTATGATGGGTAGCACTTGTTTAAAAAAAAAACCCAAGAACACCCAGCCTTTATTCGTAGCCTAAAGAGACACAGTCTTTTTTAGTTTAAACAGGACAAATTTAAAATGCTTTGCATTGCCAAAAACAGGGGCTCCCAGGCTGCTAAGCCTGCCTTGAAAAGCTCAGCAGTGATCCAGGGCTTGTGGATCCAACTGGCATCTCCCAGAGTTCATTAATTAGCTTGAATTCTGTGCTTCAGCTTTTCAGTTACATGGTTGTACCATGCCACTGAGACCTGCCCCACTCGTTGGGAACCACAGTCTTAGGGGTAACCCCTTCTTCTTAGTTCATCTGTCCAAGGGCTGGGCAGGTGTCAGTGTTACTGCTCCAGAACATGGTTGATTCTTTGCTTCCAGTGCTTGGATATTCCTTGCTTCCTTCTCAGATCCGGGAGCTGGTTCCTGAGTCCCAGGCCTACATGGATCTGTTGGCCTTTGAACGCAAACTAGACCAGACCATTATGCGGAAGCGTGTGGATATTCAGGAAGCACTGAAGAGGCCAATGAAGGTATGTCATGAAAAATCTGTAGGTTGAGTTGAGGAAAAATAAAAACGTGTATTAAATGCTTTCTGGGGAACCAGGAAAAGTCCTGTTGACAGAGACATTTTGAAGCAGTCAGACAAAGCTCCTATGAATAAGCAGCTGGGGAACAGCATGTGTGGAAGGGTGGTGGAAAACATTCAGTGGATATTACCAGCTCTTGCTTCTGAAAGCCTTTAATAAAGGGGATAATAGCTTCAGGGTTTATAAATGCTGTTTTTGAAATTTTGTATTAGAATGATTAGAAAGAAAAAAATACGAGACTAGAGGGGTTTAGTGAAGACATGCTAAATTTCCGGTTAGAATTCAGTTAAAGGCTAAATTTCTGAGATAATAAAACATATAATAGGAAGAATTACTTAGAGAAAAATTGTTGAAGAGCCTGCAAAAATACACACATTTACATAGTCTATAAAAGGACAGTTCATAGAAGAAATGGATGGGTGACATTTTCTGCGATATCTGTTAGATCAAGTACAGCACTTCCCTGTTCATTATATCTTACTGAAATGATCTTTTCCTCAGTTTTCCAAGTCTACTTCATTGAAACATGGAAAAGTTTAAGTTGGAAGGGAGCTATGGAAGTCATCTAGTTCAACCTCCTGCTCAAAACACGGTTGTTCAAGGCCTTGTTGAGCTTTGAAAACTGTTAAGGATGGAGGTTTCACAGCCTCTCTAGGTAACCTCTTCCAATGCTTGGCCACTCTCATTGTGAAGAATTTTTTTCTTACGTCATACTTAATAGTTCTTGTGATTATATTGAATGGTCATACACATTCATATAGTAAATTCTGTAGTATTCGTATAGTAAATCCTGTAGTATGAAGAGTTTTGTAGCGATATGTCTACTCATTCTTGTGTATACCACAGTAGTAGGTATCAGCCCTACTAAGATCAAGGTTCCATTGTGTTTGTCACTGTATAGGTATCTTACAAGATGTGAATGTTTTTTCTTGCTCCTAATGTTTTTCCAATTGAAATAGATGAAGCAGAAGAAAAGGATTCCCATTATAGGATACCCATTTTACAGATAGGAAGCTGAAGTATGGATAGTTTAAATGACAAGTTAATAGTCCAGCATCGTTGCATATAGTAAATCGGCCTCTCAGCAGGTATAGTTTGTCTTAGCTTCTTAATGTGGGTAGAGCACCATTATTTTATACCAGCTAGGAACTTGGCCATGTTTAAAAGTAACTGAAAAGTTAGACTTGCATTCATAAATGTGCAGGAAGATGTCTGTTCTCTGGCAAACTCATCAACCATGGAATTGAGCAATACAGGAGCTCCCAGCTGTAAGCTGTACAGTGGAGATTTTTAGGGTCTGTAAGGGGGAAGAGAATAGGAGACAGAACATTCTACAAAAACCATAGCCAGAAAATTCTGTTTCCATCTACGGGTCAGCAAACACATTTTAAATATCAGTTACTCAGCTACTTAATGTCTAAATCTGTTTCTAAAAAATGATCAACAGATGTTTGTCAAATTCATGTCTCGAATTCAGATGTGGCAGTTGTGAAATTCAAGATGTACCAAAATAGAGCTAAGCCTTGATAAATTTTGCTTGTTTTGATATTATATGTTTTCATCTCATTTTAGTTGGAGTACTAGTCACAGCAGTAAAAGTTATCTCTGCATTTCCATCTTAAAACTCCTACCAAAGCTCATGCAACTTTGAAATAATTTGCCTTTCAGCAGTGGTTCACAAACTGGGATTGTAATCCTGGGAAAAATTTAAACTTGTCTGAGGTATGTGATAATATGTAGGACGGCTCAGAATTATCAGTTTCAATTGCAGTTGTCATATTGGTCACAATGATTAGGTTGTAGCCAGGAAGAGTCTTCAGGAACCACAGGCTTAGGATCTGGTGTTGCTCAGGCCTTTATTTTTCTGTCTGAAGGATTAATTATTCTTGAGAAATTTTAGGGGGGATTGATTTAACCATTTTTGATTAAGGACAGTGCATAAAATACACTGGGCCTATTGATACTGATTTGGTCTTCTGTGAACAGCTGTGCTGCTGAAACAGATGACAGCTGTGGGATTGCTCAGAAAGCGAGGAGGAGACCTTGGATTTTTGGAGGTTGGTTGGGTTGGGGAGAAGACAGCCTTCACCACCTGCCAGCTCATTTTACCACTGTCAGCGGCTCCTGCCAGCTGCCAACTTTTCCAGTACAGATCATGCCTTGTCCTTTTCCTGCCTCTTAGGTACTAGTGTGTTCTCTGCTTTTCCTCTAGCCTACATTCTTAGACTACACCCATCACAAGATTCTCAGAATTCTCATCTGCAGACCAGCATTAACTGTATGCGACTTGTGAGTAAGAAGCCCTGCGCTGATTTTATAAAAGAACCACCCATTCTTGTCCACAGATACCAGAAAGGACTTTTTAAGACGTAGTCAGGCAGTCAGGGGTGTTTGAGCTTTGGGCTGCAATGGGACTGGATGTACAGATAGACCAAGGTCTATGGCCTGAAGGAAACCAAAAACCATATGGCTCCACTCCAGACCAGGGGGTATCATTAAAGAAGACTGAGTTAATGAAAATCCAAACAGCAAGGGCCATGGTGGGCTTTGAGGGTGGGATTTAGTTGGCTAAGAATAGAAATATGCATTGTAGTTATTTTTATGTAAGCTAGTCACTCCGGGCTTCCTTTACAGTCAAGAGATTAGTCAGTGTAGGAATGGAGTCTAAGGCACAAGTCCTCTCATACAGTAGACATTTAAAATAAGATCAGATGAATCATGCCCTAAAAAGTGCTTACTTCTCTCCATCGTCTATAAAAAAAGCCAAAGATAACTGGTCAGTTGTGGACATAAACATGATAATTTAAAGTTGGGGAAGATGATTTTCATCCCAAGACTTGACTCAGGAGTCCCCTGTCTGAAAGAAAGGCATCTTGTGGCCCATCCCACATGCAAGTCTCCCATTCCAAGCCCTGGCTACGGACAACAATTTGGTTTCTTATCCAAACCAAAGACTTATCCAGAGTTTCACAGTGGATTGGTGTTACACTTCCTCAGACTAAGCGATGTACTCCCAGAGTCACCATTCTTAGGTTCAAAAACAGTAGTAGTGTCTGAGTACAGTGACAAAGTCTCGGTGTCTCTCACTGGCTTTGTAGATTGTGATACTTTCCTCTTTTGCTTGTTTTAAGATGGCTGAGGAATTACTGTGTGATTGTTGTCAGAAGGGAATTTCTTTTTTGTTTTTCTGAAGCACCAAGGTTGCCACTTGGCCCTGTGTCCTCTCGAGCAAGGGTGTTGTTTTTGCTCAGAATGCCTTTGTGTCCACAGCACCTCGTGTCTGAGCTCTGCTGTTCAGTCATTATGAGACTCTCATATTGTCCATGTATTGACTTCTAAACCTGGAGCATCCAAGGGACGCTCTTAGGGGCAGAAGAACAAATACTTTGTGGAGGTTTTTGTGTCATACTCTGAACCCAGCTGCCATTCAGCTTCTAGAATCAAGCCTGCACTCGCTGCCGTCAACAAATGCAGTAGATACTCTTTGCCCAAACTTGAGTAAAACATTTGATTCATTCTTCCTGGGATATTTTAGAGAAAGAGGGGATGGGGATTACTAGAAGAATTTTAAGATAGTTGAGAGCAGTGGCAGCTCTAACACATTTTAGCTATTGGGGATTCCCCTCTGCACCTTGATATCTATGGCGCAGGGGCAGTGTACTTTCTCTTCTGTGGTTGTGATGTTGGACTTGGTGCCGGCATGTCTGCCACTGTCGATGCTTAACGCAGAGGATGTGCAGAGGTCGATGCAGAGGATAGTTCAAGAAGACTTTGCCAAGTTGATCCTCCATGAAATTCTGGTGAACCATTGTCTCCCCGGGGGTAGAGCTGCTCCTAGGTGAGCAAGTGGCTGAAGGAGAGAATGTTGGAAAGCATATTTTTTTTAGGTGGAGGGGGTAATTATTTGACTTCATCAAAAAAATTTTTTTTTTTTTAATTTTTACCTTGGGACCAACTTTGCAGTATTTTCATTAATGATTTCGATGTTAGAATTTAGGAGGCTAATTCTGAAATTTGATGGTGAAATTTGTTGATGACCCCAAGTTGGGAGGCCTTGTCAATACTGGAGAAGATTTGGCTGTCTTACAGAAAGAGTTTTATGATCTTAAGAAGAGAAGCTACTTATTAGTATTAAGTACATGTAGGGATTAATAGGATGAATTTCTGCTATAAAGTAGGAGCCAAATGATTGGAAGCAGCATTAAAGGTGAGGTTTATTACTTTCATAATAACAGTCCTGTACTTAATGTGATGTGCCTGAAAAAGAAAAGAAAAAAAACCTTAGGGTAGATCAGTAACTGGAATTCTCTGTAGCAATAGAAAAGTTCGAGTATAACAGCAGAAGGCCCTGGTGAACATCTCATTTGATTGTTGAAGCTGGAATACAGTGTCATCAATACTCTAACATTTTAAACTGGAATGAGCCTGGGGAAAAAAAAAAAGGCTTCTGGAACCACCTCAGGAAAGGAAGAGTCATCACCAGTAAAGGCTGAGAGGGACTGGGAGTGGTTGTGTTTATTGTGGAGGGGGAGAAAAGAAGGGCCACAGATGATGCTGATGGACAACACTGGCACAAGAACAGATGGGAAAAAGGCAGCTCTGAATAACGTTAGGCTTGAAATTGGAAAGAGGTGGTAGTTGTCAGAGAAGAGAAATTCGTCCAAGTCAAGGAAAGGAAATAAAAATCTGGTTTTAGATTGGATCTTCGTGAGTTTCTGAAACACATTACCTCTATAGATGCCTGTGACCTGGACTTAACTGTTGCTGCCAGCACAGTGTCCCTAGGACCCACTGGTGTACAGGTATGAAGGTACTACAGTGGTTTTGAAAAAACTATTTTAAAACTTTCTAAGAGAAATGTCTGCACAAGCCATTTAAAGCCTGGGTGAGTGATACCTCTGGGTGGTTGATACCTCTATATTCTGGTTCTGGTATGAATGCTCTCTGTTTCATTTCATTCTTTTATAACGATGAGACTTGAGCCCTTGCTACTAGTGATCACTGTTCTTTTTATCTCACCTGGTTTCTGGTCGCCATGCTACGCTATCTTTCACTGTTCTTTTTGTTTCCCAAAAGTTTTTTGTGAGACCACTGAACAGTTACTCTCACAAATTTTCGTCTTTCCTGTGCTGTGTATGAGGTTTTTATGCTATGCTGAGGTGCAGCGTGGAGGCCCACACTGAAGACATGCATGCAGCTCTTAATACCATTCCCAGGATCTGCATCCAGATTTCTTTGATTCAGTCAGCAATAGCTCATCTGCCTGTGCCTCTGTTAATTTGTTTGAAGTCCCAGGCAAAACTTTCCTGAAGGTGTCCTGGAGGTATTGCGTTCTGCCTGAGAGTTCGCTGAAGCCTTTAAACGTGGGCAGTCAGTGGAGATATTTGCCTATGGAATGTCGCACAGATCATGGTACCTTTCCAAATGCTTAGTTTCTGATTTGACATTTTGAGGACTTAATGCTAATGGGGACTGTAAAAATGTGTCACAAGAAACCAGTTTGTTTTTTAAAGGAGTTGAGGATTTCCAGCATTTCTCTTGTTTACTTCAACTTAAAGCTCTACTGATTTGTGTGAAGATGACATTGAAGAACTTGGAAAGAGAGAAAAAGCTATAGTTCTTTTGCTCCAGCATTCCTGTCAGCTGCCTGGTTGGATCCGTTTCCTTCCACATGAGCTCTCCCACCATTCATGCTGCTGTGCTTGCTGAGCCCTTTACAGTAGTTTGTTGCTGACATGACCAGTCTTCTGTCACATATGCTTCTTTTTTCCGTTTCTTTTTCTCAAGGAGAAATTGTAAATGAAATGTACTGCTTTTGGGGCAAGCTTTTCTTTTTAATAGGATAGCTGTTTTAAGATCATTTAGTTGAAGACAAGTCAAAGATGCATGTTGAAGATGTGTATCTTCCACTTCAAGAATAAGCAGGTTAAGCATTTACTGATTTTTGGACTGGAGGTTATTTGATTCACAGCCTTGATCAATCTACATTAAGTTCCCCTCTGTCTTTGTGGGCAGTAAGCTTTCAGTGTGTTTGAAGAGATTACCTATGATGCTTTCGTTTTACCCCAGAGCTGTAAGTTTTCTCTTTAGTATTTGCTCCAGGCTCCTGAGAATCCTAGCAGTAAAAATCAAGGCCACAGGGGTTTTTTTTGGTTTTTGTTTGTTTGTTTTTTGCTGTTCTCTGAGAAGATGCCATACAGCGAGGAGGATAGATTTGGCACCCTTTCAGTAACCTGCATTACTAAGAAATTTTGCAGAATTTCCTAAACAGCAATGGCTTCTCGCCCCAGTATGTTGCACTGCTGTAGTTAAGCTGCAGAGTAACCAAGCTGCATGTAACTGACATTGCATCGTTTCTGCCTGGATGAGATGGGGTCGATCAAAAGGATTTGGAAGAGCACCTTACTCTCAGACCCTTCCGGATATGAGCTTGATACTCTCGTGGAACCCAGGAGTACTGTCAAGCAGTGAACTGCGTGCAGTGATTTTGGGCGTGTGTCTTCAGTCAAGGAGACATTATGGTCTGTACGGGGGCTGTAAAACTCCAGCCGGTGTCAGTTCTTCTTCCCTGAGCTCAGCTTCGGCTGCTGTATGACCTTTGAGCTGACATGTGCCGGGGCTGGATGTCCTTGTTGTAGCAGTACAGCTCTAAGTGCTGAAGTTGTTGCTCGCCGGGTAGATCCCTTCAGAAGGGGCTCGCACTGTACCCTTGGATCTCTGACAGTGTCGTGCTTCATCAGGTGAGACCGTAGTGTCTCACCGCTGACAGGGGGAAAGTCCTAGCGGAGGAGAAGGGGCCTGCTGATCCGAAGAAAACACTCATTTGGAAGGCTAAGGCTCTGATCCGTGTTTTGCTAGAGATTTCTAAACGCATTATTTTTGGAGTGCCACTGCTCAAAGTAGGTATTAACGCTATTGGTGATGAGTATGTGCAGGGTAAGTTCCAGTGTCTCTGTCTTATTCTTGGAACGGGAAGGTGTTGTGTGAGGACAGTCAGTCAGCCTCCCCGAATTCCTTGAGCTGACTTGTTTTCAGGTAGCTTTTGTGGAGAGGCCGGTAACGCCAGACAGGTGTGAGGCAGAGGTGGCTGCGGTAGTCCTGGGAAGGACAGGCAGAAGGGAAGGCTGCAGCAGCAGCTCCTGAGGGGACAGACAGAAGGACGTGGTGGCAGCAGCCTCAGAAGGGGGGGGGGGGGGGGGGCTGGAACATTTCCAGGTCAGCACAGTACTGCACGGAGGAGGCCGTGTTTGACTGTTCAAGCAGCGTTCAGTGCCCGAGCACTTTTTTTCACAAGTTTTTCAGACTGCCTACCAGCATGTCCGTGACACAGGTCTGGATGGACCCTGCAGTGCAGATCTACAGCTACTGACTATGACAGCTGTGATGGGTGATACGTACTTTCGCTATACTGTGTTAGGTCAGGTTCCTTCTAAAGGTGGTGGCTGGGCCGCAGAGGGACGGCTAGCGCTTGCCGTGCCCTAAGGTGCACTGAGCCCGGGGAGCCCTCGGCGGGAGGGGGAGATCGTGCAGGGTTCGGCAATCAGAAGGGGAAATAGAGTGAGAGACCCCCTCGTCGGGTAAGAAACCTGAAGCAGAAGCAGAAACTTGGAGGCTCCTGAGAGAAGTCAGGAGCACAAACACAGCTGGGTCTTGGGGAATAAAAAGAGCATTTTCTGGGTCTCCCCAGAAATGACTCTACAGAATTTCCTGCAACCCGGGAAATCGCTGAGAGCTGCTGGACTAAGAGTGAGCCTGAAGAAATGAACCACTTTCAGGAATATATGGGCAGAGGCAAATTTGTTTAGAAACCCTTTTTGGTTTTTTATTCCATTTTAACCAACAAATGTGAGTTTTCTTTGTTTCTGTTATCTTATTCCACATTGTTTTCTAATGAAGATTTTTATTAGATTTAAAGCTCTCTTGGGGTTCTTAGCATGCATCCTTTGAGGACAGGGTACAGGTATATGTGTCTCGGAGCTCTGAGCACGCTGGGGTCCTGTTGCAGCTGCTCAGTTACCCTGTTTGATGGATTCTATGGGTGTTTGTTATGAGTCAGGAGCAAGGATCTTTCTTTGTGTTGCATTTGGGAGAGCTCTAATCACAGCCTTAATAGTGCTGCAAATTTGCAGTATCATTTCGATCAAAATCTGAAGACCATCTCCAGGGAGGAGGTTACACATTTTGCTTGTTGCAAGGGATTTCTTTGCTTAGCAGAGGCTAAAGGTACAGCATTGCAAAGTACTTACAGATTGTCCGTCCTGGCTAAGGTATTGCCTATAACATGGTGGATTCAAAGGCTAAATGGCTTTCCGTCTAAATTCAAGATGCACAGAAAGCAAGACAAAAGATAACTTTAGAGAAGGCCATTACTTCGGATTTTTATTCATAATTATTCTAAGTTTCTTTCTGTTGCCAATGTGGAAGAAGCATGCTGATTTATAGGGGTTGCAGTGAGGAAAAGATTGTGTTGTCAAACTTGAGGGAGAGAAAAGTATTCTTTGCATAGAAGAAAACATAGTAAATTGAAGAGAGAGATGTGAGAGAAACAAATAAATGGTATGCTGATTCTGACTTTGCCAGAGCAGAGGAAGTATCGGGAACACAGCAGGAGACCAGCTCTGAAGTGTAAGCTGCATCTGGCTTGTGCATGACTTGAAAGAAGAACGATGAGGAGTTAGCAAAGGGAAACAGTGCAGAGCATCAAGGGGAGGTATTTTGTATTTCGCAGTGGAATTAGACAGTGTTACGAACTCTGTTGTGGGTGGACTGTATGAGGAGCCTGAAAGCTAGGATAAATGAAGACAGCTAAAATACTCAGATGTGAACAAAGATGTTGTTGCAGTGGATGATCTTGGTGAGGTAACGTCAGCCGTTGGAGGAAACACAGTTCCTACCTGGATATGGTGAGATATGAGGAGGGAAGGAGTTTTTAGGGTAAAGGGGGAGCAGAGGTAATGTCACTGGAAATCAAAAGGAGAGGAGATGGGATCAGTGATATAAACCTGAACTGTCAATAGAGCATCCAGGAGAAACTCTTAAGAAAAAGGCAGCTTATGTGCATAGATACAGTTTTGCAAATGATCCAGGTGAGGATAACATTTAGAAAAATGCATAAAATGTGCCAGTTAATGTGAAGAGTTGTGAATTTGGAAATGCAAAGTCCTTCACAAGTCCTCCACACCAAAGAAAAATCCTAGGGCATTAAAAAAAATTATATAATGAAAAAATACTTTAGCAGCAAAAGTCCTGAAAGAAAGGATGCAGAAAGAATATGGTTTTCCAGGAATATTTTTCTTATCAATCTGTCCGGTCTTATCTGTGTCAGTCTTTCACTTGCTTGACTCTTGGCACTTCTAAAAATCCCTATTCCCTCTCACTGCATACTGTTGGCATTCTTCCATAAACCTTTCCATTGCTATCCTCTCTAGATTTGGCAAAAGTAAAGTCATTTTCCTGTTCCACTTGGGCCATACATCCCTGCCTCCCATATTTCTCTATTTCATGCCATGTCTGATTTTTAGATTCTTGCCCTGATATATATATATATATAACTGTATCTTCTGTTCTGTAGACTTTCTTCTCTCCCATACCTCTGTGTGTATATATATATCTGTGTCAGCTTTACAAGACTACTCCTTTGTTCTGTTAGGTGAAGACTATTCTGAATGTATGAATTTGACATCTTTAGCTTTTTTGTCATCATGTTATAGACAGATATTTGGGATTGGATTGCCAAAGAAATATTTGGCAATGTCTCCGTCAGCTTTGGGAATCCGCACATCAGACTTAATGTCCAGGTTTTCCACATGTACATAGGAGGGAAGGGAACTGAGGAATAAAATATCCATAAGCCAGTACATTGAGTGAGGAACTTTCTTAGCTGGCCTGTAAAATGACAACAGCTGGGTTTGGTTCCATCTCTCAAAGCCTCAGGCACCAGACTTGGGGGTGAAGCACAGTGCCTTCCCCCTCTCAGGTCCGACAGCAAGTTGGAGCTGCAAGTTGGGAAACCATAGTGTTTAATTAGAGTAAAAGGGAATTAAATAGGAAGGTCAGGCAGCGTGTGAGTGTGTATGGGTGCGTAGGAAGACCATTAGCAGGCTCTGCAGGATGTAGAATGAAGATGGGCAGAGCTGTGCAGGGCATCTAATTTGCAGCATCAGCTGTATTTGTGAATGCCATTACAAATCTGAATTGATGCAGCCATGAAAGACATTCATGTAGCAAGAGGCTTGCAGCTGAATCTTGGCAATCTGACTAGTAGCTGGACAGGAAGGGCATGGTGTGTTGCTTTTCTTACAATGTCTGCTCAAAGATCTGAAATAGAATTACAGGGTGCATAGCCTCATGGGCTTGGCCCTGCAGCCCCTTGTCTTACTTCACTTACAGCAAATTGTTTGCACTCCCAGAGGTTTTGAAAGGGAGTTTCAGATTCAGCTCTTCAGTGAATTTTCTTATGTATAAGAATTGAATATGAATTTTTCTTACATATATCCAAATATTGAGTTGTAATATGACCTGGTCCAACTGCACTAAACATGCAGGTTCTCTACTAAACATGCAGAGTACCTAAATATCACCTTTCCTGTGGCTGCCTAAGGACCTGGGCTTGCACCTGATATGTAATTTTCTTTTCTCTATTTGTTTAACAGCAAAAGCGGAAACTGAGACTTTACATCTCCAACACTTTTAATCCTGCAAAATCTGATGCCGATGACTCTGATGGCAGCATTGCGTCATGGGAGCTGCGAGTGGAGGGGAAACTCCTGGATGACGTATGATTTACCTGTGCTTCAGTGGGGCTGGCAAGGATCTAGAGATTGTCTTGTTGCGTGATAGACTTTACTGAGGACACTCACTCAGTGAAGGACATCTCTGAATGGCAGCATTGGCTTGGTGCTGGTGGGAAGACACTGTATGCAGCAGGAGTGAGGGATAAGGCCATAATGGGAATGTTAGGGGAGAGCTAGGGAAGGCAGCAGGGTTAGTGTTAGGGTTAGGGCAGACTTAAGGAAGGAGTGGGATGGAGAAGACAGTGCTGAGACTATTAGTTTCCTTCAAAGATGGGGCAGGATTTCGGCTATGCAAGGTGTGATAAATCGGGCATGTAGCAGGCTTGCTTCCTGTGAGGAATAGGATAACAAAGACAAGAGGGTAGTTCTTTTTCCTAGGGAGTGCAAGAGGTGGTAGGGATGGTCAGAGCAAGAACGGAATAAAAGTTTTATCATCCTGAAGTGCTCAGAAGTCTCAGTTATGGAGTTCAGCTTTCTCTGGGAAGGCTGGAATTCCATAACGGAGATGTCATTTACTTGCAGACTTCACAAGCTGAGTATGTGATAAGATAAA
Organism: Dromaius novaehollandiae; assembly: GCF_036370855.1. Taxonomy (NCBI): domain Eukaryota; kingdom Metazoa; phylum Chordata; class Aves; order Casuariiformes; family Dromaiidae; genus Dromaius; species Dromaius novaehollandiae. The sequence goes on along the minus strand of NC_088099.1, from coordinate 221,002 downwards.
CAGATGGAGAACATACGTATGTGGAAAGGCAAGGCTTTCAAGACATGTCTGTCTGTCTGGAGATACCTGTACATGTATCGGAGTGATAGTCATGCTAGAGGATGAAAGGGTAACAAAGTGCAGCATCTGGAAGTTGGATAAATTCAAATTAGAAATTAAAATGTTAACATATGCTTTAACAAAGGAAGCACTTATTTGTTGGAACAACTTGCTAAGATTTAGGGTGGCTTCTCAGTCACTGGCAAATTTTAAATTGAAGGAGGATGTATTTCCAGAAGATCTTTGCATTATAGAGGAAGAAATTCACTGAAATCCTGTGGACTGTATTCTGCAGAAAGTCAGATTACCTGGTCATGGAGCTCACAGCTTTTAATCTAGAAGATAGGATCTGTGTAGTAAACAGAAACTATTGATAATTAAATGGAAGCACAAAATGTAAAAGAAAATACTTTTGCTTAGTGCATGATTAATCTGTAAAATTTACTGCCACACAATAATTCTGACCAAGAATTTAGTATTCATAAAAAAATACACACCATTAAATTAAAAGGCATATAGTGTCCTTGTTCAGGTTACAAGTCAGTCTTTTCTGATGAGATTAAGAGAGTCAGGGGAGTCTTTCCTTAAGTGCATACTGTTCCACAATTGCCAAGATTCTCGCATCTTTCTCCGCTTTTGGCACTTGCCAAAGGGAAAACTTACATTGATCACACATGTGGTTTCTCTGGGAATTAATGCTTAAGAGAAGGAGAAAGCCTGAGAAGGAAGCACAAAACACAAGCTAATATGTGTAATCTTTAACATTTATTTCTTCTCTTTATACAGCTCAGCAAACAGAAGCGTAAGTTTTCCTCTTTTTTTAAGAGTTTGGTCATTGAACTGGACAAAGACCTTTATGGACCTGACAACCACCTTGTGGAGGTAGGATGTTCAATGCACCGTTTGCACACAAACCTGATATTAGCACAAATAAACAGTTGCGCACCCATTGTCTGTCTTGTTTAAATTATCTTGCAATCATTATCTCATTTAAGATACAGTCAGAGTTTTCAAAATTCTGGTCTTTTTAAGAATGTTTATTAACAGAATCTATATAGTATTAAAACATATGTTTAGTAGTAAAAGAGTACAAGTTGATAACAGAATATATGAAATGATGGAAAACGTATGCACATTTTCCTGAGAAGTAATGTCTACTGACATCAGAACAGGTTGTGCACTGAAGTAGATTTGTAAGGGGAGAGAAAGGTTTATTTTTTTTTTAATTGCAAGATCTTCAGAAGGCCTGTTACCTGTCTTATCCTTGCATGGCGTACTGTGCAGATAAATGCTGATGGACATACAGAGTTTCCTATACCAGAGTTTCCTATACCAGAGAAAACAGGACTAGCCATCTTACTCTGTTTTTCCTTTGGCAGTGGCACAGAACTCCTACAACCCAGGAGACTGATGGCTTCCAGGTGAAGAGACCTGGTGATGTCAGCGTGCGGTGCACATTACTCCTCATGTTGGATTACCAGGTCAGTGCTCTGCTCTTGGCATTGGGGCACAGTGTAATAGAGCAAATTTTCTCTGTCACATACATCAGAAAACAGTATACTTGGACTCAGAATGTCACAAATTCCAAAGAGGTTAGAATTACCAAATTAACTGACAGATTATTTAAAATATAAAGGGGACATCAAGTAAATTTCTGGAACAGTCTAGCAAAGAATTGTTCTTGGCACTATGATAATTAATATGTTTATTGGCCACCTGCAAGGAATTATAAACTCTTCATTAGTAAATAATAAATTCAGTAAAATAATAATAAATTAGTAAATAAATAAATTCAAAGCTTAGGTGTGGTAAAGAGTGAAAAGATTATTTAAACCAAATTATCTCTAGATTATTTTGTAAAATGAACATTAGCAAGAATAATTTTTTTATTATGAACACTGTCAAGTCTTGCTGCTAATAATAAAAGATGGAGGCTGTACATACAGGATCGGGAACTGCATCTTAAATTGCAGTGACTATGAATTCAAAGCTCAAAGTCTTGGGCTTCTTAGAGAACAGTCAGATAAGACACACATGAGTTCTGTGTGAGGTCCTGCGTGGTGCATTTGAAAGGAGTGCCGCTTTTGCTAGTGGTACCTGAACTAGCCGTGTAGCTGTGGCAGTCCTATTTCATAGCAGACCATACAGCTTTCCTGAGTTACTATGTTTTTGTTATGTTGTCGCTTTAATCTGGCATAAGGCAACATTGCCCCTGCAAGGGATAGACTTGCCATCACTCTTACTCCTTGCGAGGCATTCCTGCTTCCTCTCTTTTGCTGGGAGTAGTTTTATTCTACTAGCAGTATTTGTGGGCTGAACTATTATGCAAGTCATGGAACTGGTCCATTCTGAAAGCTAACAAAACTTTCTTCTAAATCAGTTCCCTGATCACAGTTACAGCAAACAAACAAACCAATAAGCAAAATTAGGACATTCTGTTTTGGGATAGAAGAGGAAAAGGTTCTTGGGCACAGTTTCAGACTGTTTTAAGCTGATGTAAGACTGAAGCTGCTCCAAATAAGCACTTTCATTTCATTCATGAGTGCGCACTACCAGTCTCCCAGCTTTGCGGCTGTGGAGCTCACTAATCTGACTGAAACCATCCCTGAAAGAAATATTGCTGTCCAAAGGAAAGGGGTAGAAATGCACTACTGAGAAGAGATAGGACCTCCCTTTTCAACGGCTGTTCAGTCTTAGATGCATTTTGACTGTAAAACCCTAAGAATTTGTTCCACGTCGTTCTCTTCCCCCCACGCAAATAGCATCCAGGATAAAGACACTCCATTTTATGCTAATAGAAAGAAAATTCTATTGCTTTTAGAGAGTATATGAGCTGACTGAGATGCTGAAATGGCCAGTGATAATCTTTATTATTAAGAAAATATGACGAGGTTTGTTATGCTTACCATTATTACGAATTCCTGCTTTTAAATAAATGTTCTCGTTTCCTTAAATTTTGTGGTGTTACAAAGCTGACTCTGGCTGACTTGGCACCCAGCAGTCATTCTTGCCCAGTAATGTGGCAAATATTAAATGTGGGTATGGGTACACTTGAAGAGGCACCAAATTCCAAGGAGTGTATATTATTAGAGATGCTGATTAGGGTCGTTGAAGAGTATCACAGAAGTCAGGAGCAGAAGAAATATATTTCATTGATTGGTTGTGGTCAGATAAACTTTCTGTGTGCAGCAGAATGGTGGGCACATTCCTGAGAAATGGAGTTCTGAGGGAATTTGTTGATGTGAGACAACTGAGCAGTCACTAGCAATAGCACACGCATCATCCTGACTTCATTCTCTCTGTCTGTGGTCAACCTCCAGTAACTCAGAGGAAGGACCATCCTTCTCCTCCCTACTGCTTAAAGTCAATGTGTATGTCCAGGGCAAAAAGGAAAATTCTTCCCTGACTCTGCATGCGACTTGTTATTATCTGAAGCATGTGACTGATGCTCTGCGTGCACAGCACATGTACAGTGTCCCTCTGTCCTTTCAAACCCTGTGGAGGTAGCTTCAGTATTGACCCCTAGGAAACCCTGTTCAATCTTACCATCTTTCCATAGCTTATTGAGCTTCATCCTACCTGCTGCTATGCCGTTTAAAAGTCTGTTGCAGGAGATCACTCTTGATTGCAAAATTAAACTTCATTATGCTGCTGAAAAATCTCAAAGTGACTGCTGCTAACAATCTCAAAAGTGAGGAAACAATAAGCAAAAGAATTTATTTTATTCTCATCTTTGGATAGAAGTTGAATTATGAGCACAGTGATCCCCACAGGTGCTGAGCTGGGAGAGGGTCCTCTGGGAGTTGGTGGGGCAGATATCTATCCTCTTCTCTCACCAACCTCTCAGTAATTTCCCCACCATACACAGATTATTTGATCTCTCTGGGAGATGCCCTGTGCTGGCAGCTGTAATGCAAGGAGTCAGGCAGGGCTCTAGCCTGCGTTGGGTGGGACTCCATGGTCAAGTACCAGCAGAGTAATTGAGGTGCAAGTGCTGCTGAGTGAGTGGTACCAGAACTGCCAGACCAGGCTCATACTTAGAGCAGAAACACCTACCAGCACACACAAAGAGCAAAGACTTTCTTTGCAGACAGTCTCAGCAGTCGGTAGTGCTGCACTACTGCCCTGCAGACCCAAGTAGGGGGTCTCCCAAGGCCCTGTGTCTGCAGTTGCCTGGAGTAAGCTCTTACTACATGGCTGCGGAGAGGTCTCAGCTTTCAAGGCTCCACAGAGCATAGACAGGGAGCCAGGAGTTTAGGACCTGTGCAACCTGGAGGCAGTTCTACTGTCTGTATCCTCCCTTTAGCTATGCCTTAGGCTAAAACCTACAGTTATCTATGCCTAAATCTTGTTCATATTGGAAAACGTTCCAGTTTAGTTAAAACTCTGTGCATAGATACATAGCCTGATCATCAAGACTTGGGCTGTAGAGTTCTCTGTGAAGCAGTGTTATACAGTGGTTTCATCACTGGGTCTGGGATTCAGGAATCCTGGGATTAATCCTGTCGTACAGATGTGCATGTGTTTTACCTTTCATTAGACACAGGCACTTTGGGCCCAACACTGTCTCATTGTTCGGTGCTTTGAACACTGATGTCCTAGTTCTTATAATGGGCCACAGGTGCTAGCTAAATGAAGATAAACTCTGAGAAAGTGTGTGTTAGTTCCGGCAAATTTACTGAGTTCAAGTAAAGGTGGATGGCCAGAAGTAGTCATGTAAGATGGATGGCAAGAAGCAGCATGAAGCATGATCTAAGAGCAGATGATTCTTAAGCTGTAACTATGACTTTGAAACACCTTTTTTGATAATTTCACAGTTTTAACTAAAAAGTTTAATCTGTAATTTATTGATTAGCTTGGCACATTGGCAGGCTCATTTTACAAGCAAGGGGCTACTCAACTTATATTCATTAAGGAATTTCACCGGTCTTATAACTAAAGGCAAGAAAAAGACTGGATGTGTGCCCAGTCATAAGATTTTCCTTTACGTCATTGAGCAGAGTACAGAGGGCATTAGTGGTGTTTAGAGCAATTCCTACTGATGCCTGCTGAACCTCAGTGGTGTTTGACTTATTTCTAACGAGTGTCAGTTCAGTCTTTTCTGTCCACATGGCAAAAGGCATAGTATCCCTCTGCTAGTAGTGTGCCTGGATAAGCCACAGAGGTCCAGCTTTCCTTTCATCCCGAGACAGTTCTTCCAGAGCATGGTGGAGGTATACACCTCAGCAACTTGTATTTCTGTAAACTCTGCCGTTGAATTGGGGATTTCTTCTGAGGAGCAAAGTCCCCAGAGAATTAAAATCAAAACTTTATACCTGTGCATCTCTCTGCTTTTCTTTCCATGTCCTTCTCCGTCTCTTTCTGCCACAGCCTCCACAGTTTAAATTGGATCCACGATTAGCCCGTTTGCTGGGGATACACACACAGACCCGGTCAGCCATCATCCAGGCTCTCTGGCAGTACATCAAAACAAATAAGCTGCAAGACTCCCATGATAAGGAATACATTAACTGCGACAAATACTTCCAGCAGGTAACTCCTTTTTGGGTGCAGTACCTCTTCAGAGGCAGAATGTAATATCTTTTCACAAATTTTGGTTGGGCAGAAGCTACTGAACTGTATTTTCCCTTAATAATTTGCAGTTTCTTCAATACTGAATAGCTTTCAGCAGACACTATTGCTAATGTAACGAGCACGCTCCTCATGTGCCAGCATTGTCAAAAAAATGTACCTAGTGGTTCATCACTCCCACACCGGTTATGGCCTCTCCAGGAAGGAGAACATTGTCACTGTCTTGAGTACTCCTTTTTTTGAATATACCATTTTATACCAATAAACATCAAATAATCTGCTGATTCTGAATGACAAATCATATAGAGACATCTTTCCATTTTTCTTCCCTTCTCTTCCCGCCATCTATGAAAAGCAGAAGACATGGCAGACATAATTAGAAAGCCAATTTTTCCTATCTATTTCAACTTATAAGATACCCTCAATGATCTGCATGATGTTTTGAAAGTGACACATTAAGTTTTTTTTTCTTCCACAATGGCTTCTAGAATTAACCAAAAAGACCACTCAAAGGCATCTCCACCTTTTCTGTTAATAAGATTACATTTACTTTGTACAGATAATGTTATATGAGACCACCACCACCACATTTTAAAGTGACTAATGCTTGGAATAACCCTAAAGGCAGTGCTGAGGTTTTGAACATTTGAGTAAAATAATCCTGAGATTTGGGGTATTTTTAGGAATATAGAACCAAAATGCTCTTCTGGATTGTATAGTCTATCCTCCTGTTTTTCTTGAGAACGGCAGCTTGTAATCTTTTTCGTACATCGTGCAAATTCCATCATAAAAACCACACAAGAATTTTTGTCGGGATTACCAGGCTGTTCACTCTGATGCTTCGGCCATTTGATTTCCTTTCTCAATTTATCTGTAGCCAACTTAGTTTTGTTTGTGTCAGCCTGAAGAAGAGGTGATTGGAGGAAGGGAGGTGAAAAAGATTTGAAAAATCATGAGGAGAATGGAGAAGGTGAACAAGGAGTGATTGTTTATTGCTTCTTTTAATAAAAAATTAGAGGTCATTAGCTGAAACTGGCAGCTTGCGAGTTAAAAAGCAATAAAGCATAGTTAAATTTGGAACTGCTTGTGATAGGACAGAACAGATGATCAAAATTTATATAGATTCAAAAAGTGATAAGACGAATTAATGGAAAAAAATTCTCGTGCTATTATAAATAGAATGTAATTGCAAGTCTGTGGAGGTTGGGAGAAGCTTTTGGGAAGGACCAGTATGTTTCCCCTGTTCTTACATTCTGCCTCAAGCATATGCTTTTGGCCACTGTCAAGGGCAGGACAGTGTGTTGGACGAATCCTTTGTCTGACCCAGTACAGCAGGTCATACCTCACAAGAGTGCAGGAGGGCCCTTTCGTTTTTATGCTTCTATATATTGTCATTTTCAGCGTAACATTAGGAACTTGCTAGGATGAGAGCTTGCTGGAACCATCTTCTCTTCCTGTACCTCCTCATGGACCTATTAGCTCATAGGTCTCCTTTGTATTGGAGCATGCAGCCTTCAGGAATACCATCAGACCTGATAATTGCCCTACGTCTTCTCGTCTTCAGACAATTAGCCAGATGAGAGAGCTGAGAAGTAGCTGATTTCTCTTCTAGAAGGCTGACCCTCAGTCCCTGCCGGAGCTGGCTAGTCTGGGATAGTTTCATAAAATGCAATGTTTGTATAGATTAAAGCATGAATGGGATTGATTTGAGTGTTGCCTTTGTCCTTAGATCTCTGGCAGAATTATTGAAGTAGCTAAATCTTTCTTTCAAAACTGATGTTAGTACTTAGGAAAATAAATCGTGTTAAATCAAATGAAACGTTTCAACCTGAGGGTTGGAGTTTTTTTCATCCAGATACTCTAAGACTGTGATGCAGAGGGCGAGGGAGCTGGGGTTCTAGTCTGATGCTATTTCTAGTGTGATGACATTTCTGCAGAGTGTACAGGCTTAGGCACATAACGCCTGGAAAAATTTCACAACCATAGCTGGAAATGCCTAGATTCCTAAGAGGAGCAGAAGATAACACATCACTGCCCTTGGCATTTCCTTTTAGATACCTGGCTTCCCATTTGGTAACCCGGCTTTTCTAGATCCTACACTGATGTGCTTGTGGTTATGTCCAATGATACAATGCAGTACAGTGTAAAAACTTACCCCTGAATGAGTTACATCGGACACCAAAATTACTATAGCCATATTGGCTTTAAGAGCCATTGGATAAAAGTTTAGATGATGAACTTGAGTTGAGTAGGTAGAGATGGGAACATGAGGAGCTTTAGGAAAAAGCCATCCAGCCTTTGTTCCTCCTTCCTCCCCCAGTTCTGTCTCTATTATGTGTCCTTGCTCCGTTTTCTCTCCTTACAGTTCTGTTCTCTTGGGCATCCATGGTAGGAGTCTGATGTGAGCATTGAACCAGGGGCAACAGCAGATTAGAGCTTGGTATGCAAAGGTTTTGAGCAGCAAGTCAACAGTTATCGCTATCAATTGTCAGAATTCAGATTTGAAATAGCGAGTCGCAGGCTCCGCAGATTTCTATACTCCCTTGGCTTTTAGAAACTAACTGGCTGAATTCTTGGATGGAGACGAGGCCAGTAAATTAGGTAGGTGGATTTTAGAATTGATGAAGAAGGATCCTTTACTGTTTAGAAACACTGTTTATGTCTGTGGGCAGATTTGAAATTCACCCTGTTACAAGCAAAAGCAAGAAGAAAGGTCACAAGGTATTTCAGAAGCCAGAGCTGTCTTCCAGGTATTTCTACTACCAAATTCCCTCACTGTGCACAATTCCAGAAGATACTGTGTCTAAGGACCTTTGGCTCCACAACTGAGCAATCTGATTTCTTGCATTGGTTCTACCACTTGATAGTCCATCCTTTTCAACGCTGCCTGCATCCTTTGCCTCTAGGGCTGCACAGCGTGATTCTGTTTATTGATATGACACTGCAAGTAGCATCCCTCTTCTATTAGGTAAAATTATTTTCCCTAAGAGGTATTTTCATTTCCTTTTGCAGAGGCCGCAACATTTTTACAAATTGCCTCCATGCAACAGCATATTTTTAAGGCAAATGTTAATACCAAGATAGTTTCTTTTTTTTTAAATGGAGTACCTTCTAGTACCCTCTCTGCACTAAAACTCCCAGTAAGAATAAAAATGCTCTAATGATATTTCAGAAAACTTCAGATGTAAGGAGTTGTTGTAGGCTCATTGCAAAGCATTGGAATTATTCACAGAAAAAAAAAATCCAAAAATCACATACTTTGATCCTTGTCAAAAGATTATCTGTTTTTCCTGAGTGCAATACATATTTAACTTTCAGAGTGTGGTAGAGAAAAGGAAACCAATGAGATGGTGAAGAACTGGGGAAGGAGTGGTTCGCTTCCAAGATGTTACTTAGGTTTTGGTTAAAAATAAGTAAAACTATGTTGAAATTCTGGGTTTTTTTTCTTAATCTCAAAAAAAACTTTTAAAAATTGCAAATGGTTTTAAAGTCCTAAAATATTCTCTTGGTTTTTTTCTTTAACATAAAATATTTTATGAAACAGCCTCAGAGAAAAAAACACAAAAGTGCTTTTATGTTTTCTCTGAAAAAAAAAAGATTTTTTTCAAGTACTCTGCCACAGACCCCACGTGAGGGAGGAGGTGGTCACTTCCCCCTCATCAGTGCTGCAGTTGATCCTGGTGATCTATTACAGTGAGCCGTGCCCTTCCGCAGCTAGAGCACAGGTGAGGCACCTGAAGGTGCCATCATCCGACGCAGCCTGTAGCCCAGACTGTGAGTGTGGTGGCAATTTACAGGGGCAGAAGTGACCGAAGAGTCATACCGTGTATGGAGCCAGAATTAAGGAATGCTTTCAAAATCACCTTACTGTTGAACCTTTGGTTTCTTACTTTCTTGTTTAATTGCAAGTTAGGTTTTGGACAGGGATAACATGCTTGATTGTGTTCCAGATCTTTGACTGTCCACGGCTAAAGTTTTCTGAAATTCCTCAGAGACTCACTAACCTGCTGCTGCCACCAGACCCTATAGTGATAAACCACATCATCAGGTAAGCTGTTCAGTCAGCTCAGGACTGCCATATGCAAAACGCTCACTGTATAAAATACAGGAATATAGTTTTTCTAATGACAGGTGAGTGTCCTGGACTTTGTTATACATTCATTCTCTCTGATGTTCTGGCCTATAAAACTCTGGAGCATTTTCACTAGAGTGGCACCATTTGCAAAGGAGAATGCGAAATTTATTCTTTTCCTTCTTATAACTACTAGAATAGCATTCAGAAGGTTGGTCAGGTTTCTTTCCTAAGGGGAGAGAAATGAGATTTTCAGCCCAATTAGGGGGGAATGAGGAGACTGGAATAGTATTTTGTACATCATGGGCAATCATTACAACTACTGAGTAATTATGTAAAAGGTAAAACAGTACAGAAGTTTCTAATACAGTGGCCAGTCCATGCATTCTGTACTGGGATTGGGTCAGCTGTTTGAGAGTTTCTCCTACTCTAAAAATGCCAACTAGTCGGAGTTCCTCAAGAGATTTACACGAAAGAATGCCTAGATTCAGAGGTCGTCATGGCCAAGACACTGAGCTTCTGGCATCCTTGTCAAAACAGATATTTTTGCCATATATGAAATACAATTTTCAGATATCTAGGGAACCTTCACCACCACCACACTTCATGTGACAACAGGGGTGGGGGGGGAGGATTTGGGGGAATTGCGGCCTTGCTGTTAGACTCTCCCATCTTTACCAAGTGCCTTTGTGGTCTTGGTCAGAAAACAATTGGAGCTGCATTCTTCCATCCCTACTTAAGCAGGACATATAAAGCAGTCTCAGAAATTTGGTTAAAAAAAACGAAAAAAACCCTGATTATCAGGCAGTAATACTTGCTAGCGATCTGTCAGCTACCTTAGAATTAGGCTAGCCTATTACTACCATCTTCAGAAGAAGTAACAAAAGCCAGTACCTCTTGCTCTCCCAGCTCTAACAAGCTCAGTTAGATCATGAGCCAATTTTATACCAGCTGCAGCAGGTGAACATAACCTGGGCATTTCAAAAATAGTGTTCAGAAGCCAGCATTTATATACTACAAACAACAGTGACTGAAGTCTAGCTCATCAGCAACTGGGCTGAAGAGCAACTTTCTCACTAATAAACTTGAACCTAAATCTAAAGAAAAAGAGTTAAGTCTAAACCCCCCAAAATTAAATATTAAGTCAGAATAAGACACGCCAAAGAAAGATACTGACATTTACCTTGTTAAAGGTGAAAAACAACATAATAATTGGTTTAAATGTATTGGAAGTAGAAAGGCTGCCAGGGTGTTACTGAGACTGACATTATTAAGACTTAAAAGAACTATTCTTGGAAGAATATCAAGTATTTGAAGTCAGGTAAGGAAATAAAAATTCATTCTTTTGATCAATCTTAACTTTAAAGATTAGAGAAGGTCCCATACATGCTTTTTTTTCTTTTTTCTTTTTTTTTTTTGTTGAGGGGAGAGTGTTTGAAAAACTATCAGACTGAAGTATCAAATAGAATTAAATTTAACACAGATAAAATGAGGAATTGCAAGTGTTTTTTCATGCAGGATTCAAACATGAAATTGCTTAACTAGCAAGTATAATGCATTACCTATTAAAAATATCCTTTCATGCCAGAGGGTTTTGAAAGTAGCTAATGTGATGCCACAGATGATCCTGGATACTGGAGACCAGTTGTTACTAACTGTGGCAGAGAATGGAATTAATAGACATGCGCTATACGGGAGAAGATTGAAATGGCTTCTGTAACAGGAAGACATGCCTGGCTACATTCTTTGAAGAATTAAACAAGCATGTGGATAAGGATGATCTGTTTTATATGGTGTACTTAGATTTTTAAAAAAACTTTCCCCAAAATCCTTCACAGAAGCCTTTAAAGATATTAAATTGTCCTTGGTTAGTAATTTATTAGAAGTAGGGGGGGGATAATGTTGAACAGCTGAGACATTCTAGAGTAAAATGGAAGAATCCATTATTTCAAAGGCAAAGTAATGCATGTAGGAAAAAATGATCCTAACATTACATACAAAGTGGTGGTCTCTAAATTCACCAGTTCCTCTTAAGAAGGATCTGGGAGTCATTACAGTGCTGCGTAGCTGCCAAAGACAATTACAAGTCTGGGAATTATTGGAGAAGGAACTGAGAACCCAATAAAATGTCATGGTGTGCCCTCAACTGGAGTGGTGGTATACAGCTTTGATTACCTCATCTCAAAAAAAGACAGCAGGACAGAGAACATACAAGAAAGGTATGATATATAAGATTGGTATGATATAAAAGAGTGGTATCCCCAATCAGTGGGGATTGCCATGGAGGCTGGAGTTATAACTGGTCTAAGAAAGATATCAGACAATTTAATGAAGACTATGTCCGTTAATAGCTATTAACATTGATGGTGCAGATAAAACTTGCAGCTTAGAAGTCTCTGAATTCTGAGTGATGAAAGATGAGAGAATATACGAGGATGTAGCTATATACAAAGATACCCTGTTCTTAAACTCTTCTCGCAGCATCCTCAATAGGCATTATCAAAGAGTGTGTAGTGGGCTGGATGGATATTTACTCTGGTTCATTACAGCAATTCTTATGATCTGTTATCCTCTCCATAGTGTTGACCCCAATGATCAGAAGAAGACAGCTTGTTACGACATAGATGTAGAAGTTGAAGACCCATTAAAGGGACAGATGAGTAGTTTCCTTCTCTCAACAGCTAATCAACAGGAGATTACAGCGTTGGACAACAAGGTACTAGCCCAGGAGTAAAGGAATCGAAGTATCAAATGGCATATTTATACATATACACATGCTATATGTGGGTTTGGTGTAACATATCAAAGGGAGTATGTACATTTCTGCTGAACATGCTTCAAGGGGTAAATCAGTCACGTGCAATGGGAGTGCAGTGGGGTGAGTGGAGTGCCGTCTCAGGACACGATCTGGGGCCTGACACAATTGCAAAGGTGTGAGGTGGTAGGAGAGTTTCACAAGCGAGGAGTTCCCTGGCAGGTGACACGGAGTGTGTGCCGCTTCGGGTGCTACAGGGTTTCAGAACTCTCTAAACTATTTAATAGATCTATTGTGTTCTGTGGAAAATAAGGCGACTTGATTGCAACAAAAAACACTTCAGGACAGGTGGTATGGATCAAACATCATCTTTCAAGGTATGGTCTACATACCATATATGAGGTGGGCAGGATTACGGGGCCGAGGTGGCGCAGGTATGCTTGCGGGAGCGGCGGGCGTAGTGCCTCAGTGCAGGCTCTACAGGAAGGCAGGCTTTGTGAATACTGTTGTAGGTTTGCTCCATGAAGTGCAGTATTCCTGGCTGTAACAGCCAGGAGGAGTCATTTAACTCATCTAGGTGGGTATTCTATGTATTCAAAGACAAAGCTTCAGCTTTTCATTTTTTAAATTTCAGTTTAGTAGAATACTCTATGTTCAGCATGTCTCTGTAAATATAGTCACCCCTGCTGTTCAAACTAGTATAAATGTGATAAGTTTGACTAACTAGTATTAAAGTTTAGAGTTTGTCCACTGCATAGAAGAGGCCCTTTACTCTTTATTTTCTTCTAATGCAGATACTTGTATACTACAGTCAAATGACTCCTAGTATTTTGCCTCCAGATCTTCTTTTCTTCTACCCTGACACAAAACAGAAAGATTCATCTTTGAAAGTGTAACAAGTAGGCAATTAAGACTGGCCTCATGGACTTCTGTTTAATGCTGAGAAGCAGAAGCCACTAAGGAAAGGCAAAGAAGGTACATGGTAAGAATAAAGGGCAGCAGTCTTCTGCTGGATATAAACAGGGAGAGATTATAGTTAGCAAGACTAGATAAAAACATTATAGTAATTCAAATGTGTTATAGGAAGTTCAACTATATCTACTGATAGGAAATTCTGTATCTTAGAAAAGATGTACAGAAAAAAAAATGTAAAAGCCAGGCATTGTTCCGATATGGGAACCAGAAAGGATGAGGTTGAAGATGACACCAAAGTTCCCTAGGATCAGCTAGGCAAGTAGCGAGAAAGATTTGATGGGCAAGAGGCTTGGGGTTATGGAGAAGGATTACCAGCAGAAGAATTAGGGGAGAAGTGATATTTGTGGAAGTCCAAACTGAGAAGTCTGCATCTGAGCTAATTGTTCCAGTTCCCTTTGCAATCACTGGAGAGATAAGGGAGAAAGTAGTGTCATCCTAAGGTAGAATCTGAAATAGTTCAGGTGAATGACAGTATGAAAGTGCTTGTTTCTCTCCACTGACTATAAAGAAATCTAACCTGCTACTAGTACATAAAGTTAATCCTGCCCAAACAGTAGGAATGAAAGATTAGTGTGGAATTAAAATGATGGTTCAAGAGAGCTTGATAAGACAGTGGAGCAAGAAATGGGAGCCTGGATGGACAGGCGTGAAGAGGAGATGGGGTAAGATGCAGGAAAAGTGGGGAAGTACAAGCATGTGGAACCAGTGATGGAAGAGAAATTAATACTGTAATTCAAATGAGGGGATATGTTTTGAGCTACAGAAGTCTTGACAGGCAGAAACTGAGGTTTTTAATAGTGGTGCTGATAAATTGGGAAATAAAATAATTTGGTTTTGATTTATGCTAATGAGACAAGCCAATAGGAAGAGGCAAAGAGAGAGTACATGGTTAGGTTGAAGGGCAGCAGCCTTCTGGGTATGAGCAGAGAGCCAAATAGACCAAAGACATTGGAAGCATCTGGGATAAGAACAGTGGCACAAGGTCCTAGTAAGGTAGCCAGGATGTTGACCTCCTTAGAGAAGAGGAAGAGGAAAATGAAGCTGAACTACTAGGAGAATCTGAGCAAGTAGGTACTGTAGGAACATTACATTCAATCCTTGAATAATTTTATATCTCTTTTTTACACTGTCTCCATGTTCCAAATTCCTCTTGGTGTATGGACAACAAGTGTAACTTTCTATTCAAGATTGTTGCCAAAATTTAGGTATCTAAATAGTATACTAGATGGAAATTTATTTAGTACAGTTAAAGGAGAATAGGGAGTGACACAGCTGAACAGATAGTAAATGTCTGCTGTGTGATCTCCACAATGACTATATTGTCATGATCTCTCTTGACTGTATCGGGAACTTAGAAACATAAGTACATGCCAAAACATTTAGGTGGCCAAATTTAGTTATATTAATCTCAAACTGAGTTCTGTCCTAGGTAATTTTCCAGGATGAGTCTCTCCCGTGCCATTTGCAGAGGTAAATTGATGCAGAATTCCTGCTTACTGTTTCCTTTTTTAATGCTTTCAAGGACCACATGAATTGTTTTACTACAAGTTTTTATCAGCAATCATGGTAACTTGCTAAATTGCTATGAGGAAAAGCTAAGAGAACCTCATGTTCTGGGTGTGTATTGTGCATGCACTGCCACAGAACAACTTGCTGCAGTAGGTGCAACTGTGGGAAATGAATGGCAGAAAAATCAGTGGGAACAGTTTGGCAGAATTGTTTCCTGTATTAACCAATGAGGATCATGCATACTTAAAATAATCATATCTGTCTTACAGCAGTGATAAGCTCTGCAGGCTCTATTAGGGAGTCTTGTCACAGGGACTGTTAGCCAGCTGTGGGTAAACAAATGTGACTTCTCAGAGCAAGGGAAAAAGAGGTGTGACATAATGTACCTGAGTTGATTTGTGTGACACAGAGTCAGGCCAAGCTCCTGTTTGTTTACCCCTAACACAAAAAGAGTATTAAGCTGTACTTTGTACTATTTTAAAGGGGATTTGGACACCAGCATTGCTATGGATTCTGGTAATGTTTGAGGAATCTATTGTTTTATGGCTCTTGAGAAATGTTCTTTTCAACAGCGTTGCTGCTCACCCAGTTGGTTCCCAGCCTATATAGGCTTGAATGCAGCACGCGTAGGCTTATTCTGTTCCCAGTGCAGTGACATCTCCCCCTTCCCCATGTCTTCATCACCTTCGTTTAAGCATTTGCTACAGCAGAGTGTAAGTTGTGATTAGTGAAGTTATTGAGGTCACTCCTGGGCACACAGGCATTGACTACTCTACTGCTGTCTGTGCCATTTATAGCTATGCTGTCACAGAGTCCTCTAGTGGAAACTCACTGCATGCCAACAGGGAAGGTTTTCTCCAGCATCACTACATCATTTTCCCAAATAAGCAATGATTTTAAGTTGACAGAAGCTCTCTTCTGTTCATATACCAGATAGTTGTGCCTACACTAGGGGCTTTGTTGGCATAGCCAGATCAGGGGAGGATGATTTTTCACCCCGTACTTGGCCACATTAGTTGTTTTGGCAAAACAGATGTATACAGAAAATTAAAGAAGATGGTTTTATAATCTTAAACTAGAATTTTAGAGGAACAGAGTAGCAAAAGTTTGCTTTTGTGTGTGTGTCTGTATGTCCAAATGATTTGTTGCCTGTCCTTCCATTGATCATACTCGGTTTTGTTATCCGGGATGATTATAGAACCTTGACTCCTCTCTTCATTCTCTTGCACTTTATTCTCACCCCCCGGTTAATGTAAAATTCTTTAATATTATTTCTGAAGGTATGACTCATTTTCTATAAACCTTCCATACCTCTGATTGCTCATTGTTCCCACTCACCTTCTTTTAGCAGTCATGGTGACTTTAGCAGGCTTTCTTGCAAGAAAGAGTCTAGAAGTTCTCATTGCTATTATGTAAATTTATTTAATATGGACTTGATCAGGCAATCGCGAGAACAAATTTTAAGCATCATGACAGGGTAATTGAAGTAATGATGTAGATTAACCAGGGGAATAATTGCTTTCTTGCATTGTTTAAAGACATATTTGTATAGCACCTTTCCAGAAGAATCCCAGATTTGGCAAAAAAGGCTGAGTGTATACAGGAAATCCTTGTATCATCCAGTGACCTGACTTAGCTCTTCAGCATTGTTTATAGCATGCCATCTGGCACTTCAGTGCAGTAAAGAAGAATCCTGTATATACTTAATTGCAGAAATACATGTGAAACCAAAATGTGACGGTGACATTGAAGTTAACTCCCTCCTTCAAGGGAAAGGTGCCTTGGGATCCTTCATAAGTCTGTGGTATCCAGTTGTCACTTTTGTATGTTACATGAAGCTCAAAGAAGCTAATAGAGCTCACGTCAGGGTCACTGGAGCATGGGATGAATTAAGTAACATCTGCTTTATTTTTTTCTGTCAGATTCATGAGACAATTGAATCCATAAATCAGTTAAAAATACAACGTGATTTCATGCTGAGTTTCTCCAAAGATCCCAAAGGATACATTCAGGACCTCCTCCGATCCCAAAGTAGGGATCTTAAGGTGAGCTAAGGTTTGAAGAAGAATGGATAGTGGAAGCAGAATGTTAGAATTAATAGCTACATGTATGCAATGTATAGCTGAAACATCTGGATGGAAAGTTGGTGGAGGAAAGACAGTGAGTGTAACCCTGCAATCCCAGAGCAGAAAGTATGCAGGAAAGACAGACCAGGCTGTATTCCACTTGCAGTGGAACAGCAGTGCTTAATGGGCCTGGTAGGTGAATTTGTGGTTAGACAGTATGACTGGAGCACAGGGCTACATTGATTTTATATGACTGTAAAATTCAAGCTCTGTAGAACTCAGCAAGAGGATCTTATAGTACAATAACACAATCTGGGGCTTTTGTTAGTTCATGATTTAATATTTTTTTACGAAACAGGCAGATTCAGTATCAGCTGTCTTTGAGCTTAGTGCTGAGATACCCAAGAACTGGAATGTAGGGAAGTTCAGTTGTTTGCCAGCAAAGATGAAGAACTGGTTTCTCACAAAGTTTCATGCTTTTTGTCTTTAGCTCGCATACCTCAAAACCAGTTATATTAATGATGTAATAATATTATTTTAATTAAAGTATTGTCAAATATAAATACCTAGCTTGTTAATCATTAGTCTCCCAAAATTTTACTGTTAAGATTATGATAGTTAATTATTATTTATATTATAGTCAAAAGGAGGATAGGCATCTGAAAGAGTGTTTAAATAAAGCAGCCTTCAGGTTGAAGGGCTTACAAACTAAGGTGTTCTGGAGCTTCTCAGGCTGCATATTTGCTATTGTTCTATGGTCTCCCTGCCTGACACCGGGTCCCAAAAAGCCTTTCATATATTGTTCTGTCCTGCCGAATCAGACTTATGGTTGTAACACACTACTCTGAAGAAGATGCTGTTAATTTTATATTTCTCCTTGATTCTCTGGTGCTGGAAAGAGTCATTAGATTTTTCTCTTTTTATTGTTTGGTCAAATCTTGCTCTCTTGGCACTTGTTTAAAGTATCATGGATAAAGTTTGACTCTAGGTAGATCTGAATGTTTTTCTACATGGTAGAAGAGCTATCGTGAAAAATGCTTTTGTCTTTGTCACAGGTGATGACTGATGTGGTTGGAAACCCAGAAGAAGAACGCAGAGCTGAATTTTATCATGAGCCATGGTCCCAAGAGGCTGTGAGCAGATATTTCTATTGCAAGGTAAAAAGGAATGAGCCACACTGCTGGCTTATACATGAACCTTTCTGCCACTGAACAAATGAATCTGCAGAATTGTACAGTTTCTCATTTTCTTTCAGATCCAGCAGCGCCGTCAGGAACTGGAACAGTCTCTGGGAGTGCGTAACACATAAGCATTGCTCATGAGATCCCGTTGGCATCTTGACCACAGAACCAGTGGACTTAATGAGTGTTACTTAGCTCACTGTTACACATGGACCTGCTTCCTGACTGGATGAGAGTGTACCAGCAGCACACCAGTCAGAACACCAGCTTTAGAGTGACCCTTGAAAATCCTGCCCGTTGGGGTGTGTCTCAAACCATTCCAGGCCAGAGACAGCAGAAGATTTCTGTGCTCCATACAGGTGTCAATGTTAAAGAAGATTAAAGGTTCATTCATTAAGTTGCATCATTAAATTTTAGTGAAAGTTCAGACACTACACGGTAAATCATAATGGGCTATGCCATAGAATCATGGGTGGTATTGGTCGGGGGGGAGGTTGAGATGGGCATTAAAGGAGACTACAGGTGTAGAGAAATAAAGGCTGTTCCTATCCTATGTTATTTTAGTTGTTACCTAAGAGCGTCAAATAGTAACTCCTCTGGAATTAGACAAGATAGTCCTCCTTACAGCTGTGGAATGCTCTATATTCCCAAACAGAGTTTCCATTCCAGCTGGAGCAGTGCAAGAGGCCATCTCACCATGTGAAAGAACAAACTAGGAGGATTTTCATTCCTGAAATGAAGAGCCTCTCTGAAAGACAGAATTGTAGTCAGGCCATTTCTTCTGCAAATGCTTGATACTCCTTCTTTGCCCTGCCCCTGCAGTGAAAGGTGGACTGAAATATATATCACCAGACAGTCTGGATATTCATTGGTATGATCAATGTGCCATACTGAGAGGGAGAGAAGTGTCCCCAGGTAAGAGCCTCTTGGGCATCCTCAATATCACTGGGGTTAGCAAAGCTGAGGTTGAAGCAAGAATGAGGCATTCTGAAAACTGAAAGTAAGTTAATGGTGCTTTGTTGATATCTGCCTTGACCACAGCAGATATTAACAATAAGCATATATGTAAAATACGAGATTTCTTAAATTTTTCTCTCTGTGTTTGCCATTAGGGATCCGCACTTAAAAGAACTTCCCTAATTGGAAGTTGGTGCAGAATCCAGGCGGTACAACTTCATATAACATGACAATGTTCTCTTTCCTTCAGGTCATTAAGAGAGTCCCTGGACTGGTCTCACATTCTAATCATAGGTGAACTGCCTCCTCCTATGAATCATTCAGTTCCCCCATACTTCATAGTTACTGGTTTTATAGGATGCTGTTGAGTTATAAAGCACTATCAGCCTTCAATAGCACAGATGAAGCATCCTTTGGAAACCATCTTCTTTGCAAATGTACAGTAAATTCAGACTATGGAGATTACACTGTATTTACTTGGAAGCAGTGACATCTGCATCAAGTTCCCCTATGCCACCTCCCTAAGTTTTTTTATTAATAGATTAGCTTGTAATTAATGACCCAATGTGATTTCTAGTCCAAAAAGCAGCTGCCAAAGTATAACTTTGTGTTCTGATGATGTAACCTAGAAGAGGATTTTGATGCTACACCTCCTTTCTTTCACTGTCATGGAAAGAGAATGAAGTTCGCATGTGGTGAAGGGAGGCAGCTCTTCTGAATAATGTATTTTGCTGTAATATTGTCCGTTTCTCCTCTACTATCTTTGCCAATTTCTTAGTTGAACGTAAACATTTCTTCTGTCTGGTCATAGAAGAAACACTTTCCCTCTTTATTTAATGCCTCTACTTCCATATTAGCAGTGCCATAGCTTTTTCTCTGTCCATCGTGTTCAGAGATGTCTTGAAAAATTTACATTTGATGGCAGTACCATCATGTACATCCATTGGTATAAGAAAAAAGCACAGCCGTACCTCTTGGCCCTGGGCATTGAGGCCTTTTACTGGGAATGGCTTGGTCTGGATTATTTTTAATGTTAAAACCCCTCCTTATGTTTAAACATGAAATCCTCCAGTCTTAAACTGAATCTAGTGAGGGACTGTGAGGTTGCCAGACAGTAAATGTCATTCAGATCTTATTTACTGTAGGACTCCACTATTTGGACTACGAGCAAGCATCATGAAGGAAACAGTGGGGGGTCATCTGCTGCTGTGCTTCCATATTTATTACACTGCTGCGTCAGTTGTGTGCATGCTGTCCAGTGTATAAAGCTCTTTTCTGTATGTGGTAAACAGAGCAGCTACATTCAGGGGATGCGTTCAGTCTCCAGGAATAAGAAATGCAGAATAAGATAGGTAAGGATGTGAGATGGGCATGGGACTGGGGTAGATGTCTGCCAGGGAAATCTATTTTTAAGAACTTTCCCGTTCAAGTGGCAAATATTTATACAGAGAAATTTCAGTCACATGCCGCAGCTGGCAAGATAACGGATCCCAGTCTGCTCTAAGAATCTGTCTGTAAAATTGATTGGATGGGGCTGCTTCCAAGTCTCTCTCAGACCAAATTAAGAGAGACTAATGTGTAGTGTCGCTGCCCGGTGGACTCACAACAGCAGCACTGGAAGATGAATCTATGTTAAGCACCAATGCCACTGCAGTGTGTGCATGCATGCGTGCGTGTGTGTGCGTGCACGTGTGTGTGTGTGCACGTGTGTGTGTGTGTGCGCGCACACACGTGTGTGCGCATGCATGTGCCAGTCAGCCATATAGATGGTGCCAAATATGCCAAGCCAAAATCTAAATTCTTACACCACTATTCCTATTCCTACTGTAAATAAAAAGACTATTTCCCGATGATGAGTCTTAGAAATAGCTGTCAGGTGTCTTTCCTTTGGTTAGACTGGGTTTGATATTTTGATTCTTTTTTTCCTGTGTTCAGAAGCAGTTCAGGCCTTTTACTGAAGAGGCAGAGAGAGAGATTTTGTCCTGCATGCCAGGAGTGCAGCTAGGAACTTGTCGGTTTGGAAAAAGGAGAAATTATATGTGAAGAGAAACAGTGGAGCAATACTGGTAGGAATTGGACCAAATACTGCTTAGGCATGCAAAAATTTAAGGTAGTGGTACTGAAAAGGCATGTAATTGTGGCAGATTTGGAATGATAAATTCACGTTAAGTTCAAGATGGTTGTGGGTTTTTGTGTAAAAGAAGACAGGAAGATTTTTAGGGTCTTCAGTTTCTGCCACAATACAGTGCAAATCTGTGTGTACTGCAACAGCATTCTGGGCATAAAAGTAGTTAACAATATATAAATAATATAAATAATAATATAGATTGTTGGAAAATACAGCATAAAACTAGGAAAGGGTTAAAGCAGAATTCCTGGAGTACCAATAGACGGGATATGTGTCGTGGAGCTGACGTGTTGACGTGGCAGGCTTGAAGCACACTCTTTAGTCCTTAGTGCTGTTGGCAGAGAGTCAGGATTCAGACCAAGCGCTTTCTAGAAATTAAAGGGAAGACAAATGTTCAGTCATGGAAGGACAATGCCAGACTAGAGGGAAAAATACAGTAGTGGGGAAAAAAAAAGATGGAGCAGAGAGCCACTCAAGTGCCATTAAGTTGTAGCACAGGATAATGTGTCGCGTGCTGCTGGGAATAGCACAGTCCGTGCGATGCCGTGTACTCTGTGTGTGCGTGTGTGTGTGTGTGCATGTGTGACATACAGCGAGCAGATGTGCGAGGGCTGGTCCCAGCTGTGGACAGCCGGGGAAATCGGCGTGCAGGGCAGCACCAACCGTTCAGCAAGTAACTTTGAGACATGTTGTCAAAACATTTCCCACCATTATCAACAGCAGTTCAGCTGTTCTGCTTAGCAGAGTTGGTCGTGCTAGTGCAGACATCGCTTCAGCTGACAGCTTGCTTTACACCACGTTTTTTAGAGTTTATCCTGCTGAAGCTGAAGGAAAATATTGGTGCCTAAATCAATATTCGTCCGCATACTAGGGCTCCTTGTTCTGCTGAGACTGTAGTCAGGTGTTGGAGGTATTTTGCCTGTTTTTTGTGTTGAGAATTCTTCCACAAGCAGTACAAAGAGATGAGGGGGGAAATGAAAGTGTCTTTTTTTTTCCTGAAGAGAGAGTTCTCCTTTCTGTAACTGCTCTGTTTTTAATAGGATGTGTCTGTTCTGCCAGATCCTGTGTGATAAAACACCTTTTCCCAATCTCATTGAAGAAAGGAACTCCATTAAAAAAAAAAAGCAAAACACAACTGTGGGTTTGTGAGAGTGAAAGAATACGTGTATGAGAGAGAGAGAGGGAGAGCCTCTCTCTGTAGCCACTGTATCTTCATTGTATGATGCCGAGTGATTCGTAGAAAAGCTTTTAACAATAAATACTTTGTTTCTTTGTATCTCTTTTTCTTACCTTACCTCTACTGCAACAAAGAAAATTCCAACGCTTCCTGTATGTAAAAGCAATGTCATAGGAGTTCTTTTTTTCCACGTTTCTCTATGGAAATTCATATCTAAGGGCTAGAAAGAGATCACTTTCTATATAAAACTGCTTAGAGAGCTGAGGATTACAGGTCAAGCCAGGGCTAATTAATAAGAAACATTTAGACCAGTCAATGGTAAGAAATTTATGCAAGAGATTATAACAGTAGCAGAGCTTAAGGATTATAAGGGATGATTTGGAGCAGCTGGTTTCTTTCTGCTTCTGATAGAAACTAATGTTCTCAACTTTTCAGATGTCTGCTCACCTATGCGCATACGCACACACACACAGAGGCATACACATACGGCTTTGGATGGGACTCGACAAAGGTGAGAACTGTTGCCCTGCAGGTCTGTCTTATCTGTGTTCATCTCTTCACCAGACTCCAAAAGTAGGAGTTTCATCCTCTTCAGCCGTATTCCATAGGGAACAAGTTTAAGTGATGAAGATGGAAAATCCTTAACTTTGGAAACTTTGTGTTTGGTCATTTGGTGTGCATTTATCTTTAACACTGTTATTATTTACAGTCAGTAAAAAAATTGCAGCTGAGGCTAGAGCTTGGATGCTGAGAGCTGGTTGGAGCAAGCTGTGCAAACAACTAGCAGCCTCCCAACAGAGGTACTGTACAAACAGCCATTAATACTAGGAACAACGGATAGCATGCATGAGCTGGAATCCACCAGCTCAGTGAAGAGGGCTTTGTTTCTAGGTTACGATTAAGGTTTCTTAGCCCAACAGACTGTCAAAAAGAACAAGATATGGGTGGAGAGGGGAGAAGGGTGAAAGCGGAAAGGAAGACCTAGAATTATTTCAGCATGCAACTCAGCAACTCAGTGAAATGGAAAGTGGAAGTAGTAACCTTTACTTCATAGCTTCATAAAAATTCCTATATGTCTATATAGGTATTACACCGGCAGGGGACGGGGTTCAGCTAGTTGGAAGGTTGCCAAGGAAATCTTAGTAGTTGAGACAAGTTAATTTTGCTTTCAAAAAACTGAGGGTCTGCACACTTCCTACTGTGGGCAGGAAAATCAAATACTAGTAACAGCAATCCCATCTCAAGCAGTAATAACAATCCCATGTATGTTACCCTTCGGCAGCAGCAGCAGGCAGGGTGCTTTTCCCAGGAAGCTAAGAGGAGGAACACAGATGTTCAACAGCAGGTTTCTCGTTGCTTCTTTGCTTTTCTCTGATTAAACCCAACACTTGTGAAAACAATATGAAGAACACATGGGTGACTGCACAAAGATAGCTTAGGATGTTGTCCTTTGCAAGGGGAGTTGAAAGGTGAAGTTAGGCTTTTAGCACAAGTTTAGATGGAGTAATTCTGTTGCAAAAATTGTATTGGGGGGTTCAGCTCGTACTTGAGACGCTGTTAAAGGAGAGCTACTCAAGGCAGTCAAGTTTTAGGGCGTGACACAGCTGAGCAGCTAGAAGATAATCTGCTTCAGGTTGAAGGACTTTGCTTTCCAGACTCCACTAAACAGGCTGCAAGCTTAGCCACCCAGTTCATCTATAGACACCAAAGTTTTTATCTTCAGAACCAGTGGTTTAGTAAGGGCCTTCTAAAACTTGAGGCTGACTGGTACCCGTTATTTTGGGCTCCTTTCCTCCAACACAGCTGGGTGCATACTAGCTGCTGTCAGGGCCCTTAGTGCACTGATAGGCCTTAATGGCCCTGACCAACCTCACCTGAGGCCTTCACCCACACACCCTGCCCATTGGCCCAGGAGCTCCATTTAAGGTCTGCCCTTAACACTCAGTCTGTGCTTGAGCTATGCTGTAAGTTTGCCCATCTCCAGCTTGGCCACAGCCATACTCAGCAATGGACCTTGCTGATCCTGGCTGGTAGATTGACTTCCTGGCTTGACCTCAAACCTGCCTAGTGATCACTGGACTGTGTCTGACCCTGGTTACCATCGCTGGACTGGATCCTGAGTCTGACCTGCAGGTTGATTTCCTGACTTGACCTGAGGCCTAACTCACTGTTGTGAACTTGTCTGATGATTTGGACTCTTGGTTGAACCTAGCTACCATCTCCAGATTCCTCCTGCTCACCTTGCTTGGGAACTGCTGGGCTGGGCTCTGGCTGGTGAGGCCCCTGCCTTGCCAGCTGTGTTACTGTGCTTGACTCCTGGCTGCCTCTCCTTTAGGGAGCAACTTGTCCTCGCTACTCCCTGGCAGTCACTGTGCCTCTAGCTTCCTGCCTCTTCTGCTGTGCTATTTACAGATATTCTTCCATGCACTTCGCACAGCTCTATAGGTTTTAAACAGCGTGCCTCCTTTCCAAATGTTGTATCTATTCTACCTGAACAATCTTCATCTTCCATTTCAATCACTTACTGAACTTTAAACCACCACCCTACTCCATGCTTTCATGCTTCAGCTGTTCTTGCCTGCTCAGCCTTGTATGACCAGTCATTTTTTTCTGCATACTGTGTCTAGCCCTCAAACATGGCTGGCTCCACCTGGGATGGTGCTATGCAATTTGATCCTTTCTTGCTGTAGTTCCATAATCTAGGACAGAGCAGTGTTCTAAGAGCAGGACAAGAAGTGACAGAGAGGGAAGTGGTGAAATAAATGCATTTCTGATGGTTCTGTGGAGGGACAGAGTTGCAAGAGACTGATTTTGGGGGGTTTTTTTGTTGTTTTTTTTTCCTTCCCTCCTGTACCCTACATAACTCTTCATTCTGGAATCCTCCTTATGAGAAGAACTGGATAAGGAAGGTTGTGGTGGTGGTAATGTTAGGCATATGGTGACGGTTAAGTTTCAAATGGACTGAGGGCATGGTTAATTTAGGAAGAAGGTTAGGATTAGGAGTTCGATTAGGGTTCAAGTTAGGCTTTAAATCAGAAGCATTGGTTTAAGGAAGGATTCAGGTTACAGTTGTTATGGCTTAGTTAACTTAGGATTTGAGTTGAGAGGGTTAGCATTTAGGATTAGGGTTTAAGTACCGTGAAAGTTTAGGGTTAGGACATAATATTGGGGGTAGGGTTTAGTGTTCAGGGCAGGGTTTAGGCTTAAGTTCTAACTTTAGTGTTGGGGGCGGTTGAATTTGGGGTTTAGGGTTTGGATTAGAGGCTAGTTAGGGCTCAAGTTAGAGTTGAGGGGTATGGGGTGGGGTTAAATGTAGGGTTAGGGTTGGGGCTTAGAAATAGAGTTGAGCATTAGGGGTTTGGGAGCCAGAGAGGCCACAGAAGGTGCTTGGCTGCCTGCAGGCATTGTGTCAATGCTGCCTGTAGTCCCTGAGTCGCACCAAGGACTGATGCAGGAGCTGACACTGGAGCAGTTTCTGAGCATCTTGTCCCCAGAGAAGCAGTGCTGGGTATGGGAATGTAGCCCTGAGACCTGTGCTGAAGCTGTGGCCCTAACCAAGACTTATCATTAAGGTATCTGATGCTGGCATGTGGGCAGAGATGGATGGGAATGGGGGAGTGGGCTTCCTGCCCTAGTTGTAGATTGAGGTTCTGCCTGGGGACATCTTCTGCCCTCCAACCCTGTGGAAACGTGGCTGGGTGTAGTAAGGGTTGGTCCAAGAGCTTTTGTGGTCTTATCCCTTCTCTGACGTCCTTTCCTCTCTATCCTCCTTCCCAAGGTCACTATATAGTTGAAAGTGGAAGAACCCAGTGGTGGCCAAGTCCCCTCCTGGAGAAGCATTGGAAAATCTTGTCTCCTGCTCAGCCCCAGAATGGAGTGGTGCTGAACCAGACACCCCTGGATCCTGAGCCCGAGACAATGTGCATCCCCCAAAAATAGCCCAAGAGGCCCCTGGAGATGGGTGAAGTGGGCAGCTTAGTGCAGCAAGATGGCCAAGGGGGAAGACAAGGGCCTGCCCTCAAAGACTCTAGGTAGGGGGACAAGATGGCCAACTGGAAGGGCTGAGACTCCGGCAGCACCTAGCAGGGAGAGAGCCCTGGCCTCCTGCCTGCCGTGGGGGCAGTGCCACGCGGAGCCCTGCCAGCTCTTGGGGCACCCTGTGCCCTCATGTAGGACCAGCATCCTCCCGGCACTCAGCTGAGCTGGAACGTGTTGTGGCCACAGGCTGAGCAGGTCTCCTGCGAGGCCCAGTGCACTCCGGGCCTCTCGCCGAGACCAGGGCTATGGAGAGGGCAGGGCCTGGGGTGTTCTGGGCTGTGCTCGAGGCCAAGCGTCCCACGCGGGCACAGCTGCGAGGATGCCTGCGGGGCGGCTGGGGGCTGTGTGGGGGCTGCAGGAAGCTGGGGAGCGCGGGGCTGCGCTGGGGTCCAGCGACAGGTCACAGGTGGAGCCCTGACAGCAGGTACAAGGAGGGGACGCGGGGACCGTGCCGGGGGTCCCGGGGGCAGGTCGCGGCTGTGCTAGGAGAGGAATGCGGGACAGGGAGGCCACCAGCCGCGGCCCTCTCGGGCCCACGTCGGGGCAGCCCGTGGTCCGGCTCCGCCCCGAGCCCGGCACCCTGTTCGGGGTCTCGCCGCAGCGCGGAGCGGTCCGGGCGGTGCCCCGCGGCATGCTGGGACGTGCAGTCCGCCGGCGCGGAGGGGTTCAGCCCCTTCGGGCCCTGCAGGATGCTGGGAGGTGCCGTCTGTGCCGGCGTTCCTGGCGGCCATCTTGTCCCCGCAGCAGGCTGGGATATGTAGTACCCCCATGCCAGGACAGCTCGTCGGCCATGCTGGGACTCCGGCGCACTGCGGGGTGCAGCCCGCTGCTACGGGGCTTCTGGTCGGCCGTGTCGGCCAGGCCGTGCGCTGGGAGGTGCGGCCTTCTGGTACCAGACTGCCTGCTGGCCATGTTGGGCCCCTCTGCTGTGGCACGTGTCTGTGGGAGGGCCTCCAAGTGGCAGGTTGGGCCCTGTGTGCCGCGGGGCGCAGCCGCCCACCCCTGCGTGACAGCAGCCATTGGGAGGGGTTGCGTGGCGGTGCTGGGCAGCGCAGGGCAGGCGAGAGGGTAGCGGGGTCCAGATAAGGTACATACGCTCCCCAAGGTGGTCGGCCCCTGGCAGCCCTGTGGGGTACTGGGCTCCAGCTGTCGGTAACGGCAGGGCAGTGTCCTGCCGGAGTCAGGGTCTACCACACGCAGTGGTCCTGATGTTGGGCCTTTCCTCGCTGACAGGCTGGGGACTTCTGTCGCACTCCCCTGGGTCAGCCCGGGTTTACGGAAGGCGATGGGCTGGTGAGAGCATCTTGTGTTGTGTTTGCACCTCTGACTGTGACTGTCACCACCCTGTGAATGGCCTTTGCTCAAGGTGTCACCTGGCTGCAAATTCCAGCTTCTCCCAGAAGGTCCTGGCTCACCCATGGGATCTTTGGTACTTGCTGAGCTCTGGTGTATCTCATGAGACTTCCTGGTGAGATGACAGGTATGTGGGGTGGCCTGCTGCTCAGCGTGGGTGAAACCACATCTGGAGAACTGTGGTCAGTTCTGGGCACCCCAGTACAAGAGAGACATGGATGTACTGGAGCGAGTCCAGCCAAGGGCTACTAGGATGACTAAGGGACTGGGGCATCTGTCATACCAGGAGAGGCTGAGAGAGAGGTGGCCTTGTTTAGCTTTGAGAAGAGAAGGCTTGAGGGGGATTTTATCAATCCATATAAATACCTGATGGGAGGGTGTAAAGAAGACAGAGCCAGACTCTTCTCAGTGGTACCCAGGGACAGGAGACGAGGCAATGGGCACAAATTGAGCTACAGGAGATTTCATGGCTTCCCCACAGGTGGAGTGGTTTGCAGTTGGTAAGTGTTCGTATTGTGTAAGTTTGGGTTGGTCAAGTATTTGTATCTGTATAGGTGCAGAGGTTGGGAATGAATGTAAGGCTGTGGTTTTGTAAGGTGTGATGTGTAGTGGTGAATGGAAAGTTATATGGTTATTGAATGTGTTGGTATTATTGGTGATGAATGTGTCTCACTTTGTATGCATGTGTTTTTTTTCAGTCTTTTTTTGTTGTTTTACAGTTTAAGTTAAAAAAAAACCCCTTTGTTTATTCTAATCCCCAAGTTGGCCAGCTGTTTTTTTCCTTGACCCATCCACTTTGCGAGGTGGCATTTTAATGCATACATACTACAGCTTTTTTTGCCTGAGGAGAGCTTTTCTTCTTGATAGGGCATTTTTTGAAGCTACCTGGTAACTCTGTTACTGTGTAAGTGGCAAAAAAAATGGCTGAGATTGCTACTGTTTATAGCTAGGTAGCTTGTCTGTGGTTGTGGGTAGGTTAATGTGTGCCAGATTTGTGGTTCTTGGCAGTGGAACCTGTCCAGTAGGATGGTGTGTGAAGTGGAGAGATGTGGCTGGTTAGTGGTTCTGTCTGGTTCCCCATCCCTCTGTTTTTTCTCTTTCCATCCCTCTCTTTTCTTCTCTTTTTGCCCCTCTATTTCTCTCTATCCCTCTGTACCATTCTCTTTCCTCTTTTACTCTCTCCATCCTTCTGTCCAGCTCTCCATCCCTCTTTCCAGCTCCCTGTCCCTCTGTCTGGCTCCCATCCCTTTTTCCCTCTCTGCATTCCTCTGTCTGGCTCTTCATCCTTCTCTTTCTCTCCCTATCACTCTGCATGCTCTGTCCAGCTCCCCATCTATCTCTCCATCTCTGTATCTCTCCTTTCCTCTCTTTTACTCCTTGTACCTCTGTCCAGCTCCCCATTCCTCTCCTTATCGTGCTATACCTCTGTCCGCCTCTCCTTCCCTCTCTTCCCCATTTCGTCCCTCTGTCTCCCCATGCCTCTTTTCCTTGCTCTAGCCCTCTGTACAGCTCCCCTTCCTCTTTTTCCTCTCTATTCCTTCCTCCACCTCTACATTCCTCTTCATCTCTCTTCTGCTATCCATCCCTCTGTCTGGTCCTCCATCCTTCTTTTTCTATCCCTCTGTCCAGCTCTCCATTGCTCTCTTTCTCTTACTATCCCTCATCCTGTTTCACCATCCCTCCCCTTCTCTTTCTATCCCTCAGTCTAGGTTCCTGTACCTCTTTTCCTCACTCTATCCCTCTGCCCACCTGTCCATCTCTCTTTCTTGATCCTTCCCTCTTTCCAGCTCCCTGTCCCTCTTCTCTCCATCTTTCTCTTTCCATCCCTTTATTAGGCTCTCCACCTGTCTCTTTCTTTCCTCCACCCCTCTGAGCCAGCCCTCCACCTCTCCGGCCACCCCCTCCATCCTTCTGGCCACCTCTACATCTCTCTGTCTCCCTCTACATCCTTCTTTTCCGTTCTTATGCTTCCCACCCCTCTGTCTGGCTCCTCATCCCTTTTTCTGCCTCTCCATCCTTCTCTTTCACTTCCCCTATCTGGACCTTTGCTCCTCTGTCCAGATCCCTGACCCTCTCTTGCTCTCTCCATCCTTTGTTCTACCTTTGCATCCCTCTCTCTGGACTTCTGTCCCTCTGTGCACCTCAGCCTTCTCTTTCACGTTCCTTTGTCCAGTTCCTTATCCCTCTCTTTCTCTCCCTGTCCCTCTGCTTCTCCATCCCTCCTTTGCTCTTTCTAGTCCTCTGTCTGATTCCTTGTTCCTCTGTCCAGCTCTCCATCCCTCTTTTATTCTCTTCCTTCCCTGTCCCTGTCTCTGGTTTCCCATTCCTCTGTTCAACTCCCTCTCTCTCTTTTCCTGTCTCTCTCTTCCTCTTTCCACCTCTACATCCCTCTTTTCCTCTCTTCTGCTCCCTGTGCCTCTGTCCAGTCCTCCATCTGTCAGTTGGGCCTTCCATCCAT
Organism: Dromaius novaehollandiae; assembly: GCF_036370855.1. Lineage (NCBI taxonomy): Eukaryota > Metazoa > Chordata > Aves > Casuariiformes > Dromaiidae > Dromaius > Dromaius novaehollandiae. The sequence continues at coordinate 190,723 of NC_088099.1, read as the reverse complement.
CTCTCTTTTTCTATCCCTCTGTCTGGCTCGCTGTCCCTCTGTCTGGCTCTCCATTCTTCTTCTTTTTCCACATTTCCTGTCCAGCTCTCTGTCACTATCTTCCTCTCTCCTCCCTCTATCCCCCTCCCCACCCCTCTCAGTCTCTCTGTTCCTCTTTCCCTCTCTTCTGCTCCCTGTCTCTTCATCTGCTTCTCCATCCTTCTTTTTTACTCATTATTCTGCTATCTGGCCTGCTGTCCCTTTGTCTGGCTCCCCAACCCTGTCTCTCTCCGTCCCTTTGTCTGGCTCCCCATCCCTCTCTTTCCCTTTCCATTCCTCTCTTCTGTCACCCCCGTCCCTTTCTTCAGTCCCCTCGTTGCTCCCCCTTTTAGGGCTGGGGTTCCTCCCAAAGCAGCCGGTGCATGCACCCTCGTTCTTGCAGATGCAGGCGGCCTAGAGGTGTGGGGAGGTGAGCTGGCCCTCGAGCAGGATTTTGGGGAGGCTTCCCCAGGAAGGTAACTCCTGCGTAACATGCATGCCCAAGGGCTTTGGAAAGTCTCAAGAAAATAACAAGTGTCTGTCAGTTATAGAGATTAGTGTTTCGTAACCTTTATGGAAGAAAATCAATTTACAGATTGGTTTTCACATTTAGAGACAAAGCTTTCTTCAGGTCCTACAGAGGTTTCACAACATGCCTGCAATAACACATAGTCGTGTCAGAAAAGTGTTAGAATGGTTTTTGCAGAGAATAAAGAAAAGGTGTTACCTGATGTGGAGGGGAGGAAGACTGACTGTCCATTTCTCTCATTTTAAAATTGCATAAGTGTGTAGCTTCAAAGGTAATTAGATGTCTCATTTCCTTTGGCACTAATAGGACTTAATACTTCAATAACTCTGTGACCACGTGGAAAGGTCTGTGGCTTCTGTCCAAATCCATTCTGCTTGCAGCAGTTTGTCTTAATCTTGCAGTTCATTTCACAGTTTGGGGTAGTACAGAATTTCTGTCTTTTAAATCTCATCTATTACATGCTCACAGGAGTTGCTGAGAAGGCCCTACCAGTGGGTTGTGAAGACGACATCTTTGACTACATCCACTGGAAGCACCTAGAGCCAAAGGACTGGAGTGAGTAACGGCTTGTCTAAGTTTGTTACCTGGCACCATTGTCATAGTTTTTTAGGAACAGTCATACTTGAGACCAAGTGTATATTCCTTCCTTGAACATACTGTGAAAAGTGTACATTACTGATGTTTTTAAAATAAGTCCATGCCATCAGCACGTGTAGTGAAAACTAAATTCTGTAATAGCTCATTTTGATGAGCTATTCTCTTCTGAAAAGCGCTTAGAGCAGATTAAAACATTGTACTATTTGTTTATTGCATGGACCATGATATTAAGGAAAACCTGCAGTGAAGGGGATATACTGGTCAGACCCTCTAGAGAAAGCGTCTTGTGATTTGCTGTAACGTTTAGCACAGATTTTACCAGACAATAGTGTTGCTTTAAGCCCCGGGGAGCAGAAAATTCTGACTTGAAGGCAAAGTGTTTTGTTGTCTTAAAGTTCTTGCAGCTTGCCTGCAAGAAGGTGGCTAACAATCAAAAGAAATTACAATTCTGATGATTTACTGGAAACTTCAAAAAGACAGTATTTGCCCTTTGTAAAAGGTTGTATACTTTCATTATTAATACCTGTAGTATTCAAGCCAGGTAGCTGGTATATGGGTGATCAAGCCATTAGTCTTTTTCACATAGTAATAGCCTTTAGGCTGTGATCACTGCTCAGAAATTCCAGATGTATTAGAAACTGAACAAGCTTTCGTAGCTTGCTGCCTGCAGGACTGCACAAGACGATCAGAGTGCTGATATTATCACGCTTCAGTGCGGTAGACATATTCTGTGCAAAAATCCCTTACTTGGTCTTACTGGGCAGACTGTCAAGGAAATATTGCAGCTTTTCTGACTGTTTGCTTTGTGTAACAATCATAAAGGTGAGAGTTTGAAAGTCCTAAAGGACTAAAACCATTGCCTGTTTAGTAGTTGCAAATTGTCTCATTAAGTAGTATATATTACTTTTTTTATGCATCCTGTGGATAATTATGTCTCTAGAGCATTTTGGATTGTTCAAATGAAAGTTTTGCCAGTACAAGCTTCTAGGAAAAGTGGTTTGAGTGTACAGTGTAGAGCATTTGTGTGCAGCTGGAGGCACTTAGAAATAATGAGAGGTCACATTAGGCAATGGCAGTGAATTAGTACTGGCCTTGTACAGTTAAGTTTACAATTGAATTTATTCACATAGTTCTCAAGTTTGTGAGACTGGTCTGGCTCATATATAAATATCAGGGAACTAAAATAGTTTTGTTAGAATGATACAATTATTCTTACAGCATTTAAAGCCATGACTTAGTATATTTATTTTTCTTTGAAAATATGTATTTGAAAAAAGGGGGAGAAGGGGGGAAAGGAAAGGAGGGGGGATAAGAAAACCTCTAAAACTAGTCCCCACCAACCCCAGAAAATGAGCAGTTGGAAGCAACAGTGGCTTATAATACTGATGCCACAAAACAGGGTAATAGAAGTCGTCACTAGCTGCCAAACATACTCGTGTAGTGCTTTTCAAAACATTAGTTCAGGCAAAAAACTGCCTGGGTGCTCGGTTTCTCAGCTAAGTGACTTTCCTTTTTTTCCTGCTTAAAAATGTACATAATCATGACACCTAAGAGTTTAGCAAGGGAAAGGAAGAGCAGACATGTCTCCAAATTCCAGGGCCAAAGTTGCACCTTGGCACACAGTTATAGAGTGCAAAGCCATTGTTATTACAGCTGCGATTGAAATAATATCCTTTTGTGCAAATACAAAGTGAATATACCACAAAAGCCAGGCATAACGAATGAGTTTCTCTAGGATTTCAGGTTCAAGATGAAACAAGAGAGAACTGGAGCACATAGGAAAAGGAAATGGGGTAGATGTCTTGAGAATTTTTTCCCATCTTGAAGTGGGATTGTAAAACTGTTCACCACATCTATGTTGGCTGTTGTCAGAAACCTGATAATGGAGAGCCTAAAATGTGCTGAGCAGTTGCTTCCATGGCAACATTATTAAACAGTTGAGGGCCATTTTGCCTCAAAGTGAAAAGGTGGAAACATCTGGACTTTACAAAATTTTATTCTTTTTTTTGAATGAAACTAATATTCATTTAGCTTCCTTGCCTGAGGAGAAGAGGGGAATCTTTTCGCACTGTGTCAGTCCATTGGATATGCTGTTGTGCATCATTCAGGTTTGTGAACCAAAGGTAAGCCACTGGGTGGTTACAGGCTCTGTCTCTCTCAGAGGCTGGTATTTCCAGCTGTCATTTGTGCTCTTTGAAAAACCGTTTCATTTTTCTCTGCTGACATCTGCCTTAACTGTCTTACTGGCATAACTGAGTGTAAAACAAAGATGGTGTTGTCATTGTGCATCACCTCCCTCATGTGGGGCTTACGTTCATATACTTATGTTCTTCCCAGAAATTACCTTGCCTTTTTTTTCTCAGAGTAAAGGAAACATTTTTCTGAGCCAATATCAAACAGCATGGCGGATGTGCTTCTAATGTGAATATAGTGTTGCAGGAGGCAGCTGAGAGTAGTCAATAGCCCAATGGGCGATTGTATGCTGTCTAAATATTCCTGAGGTTTTGCCTTGTGATGCTTTTCTCCTGGCAGGCTGAAAAAAACACCTTTTCCCCCTTCAGATATTCCCCACCTTTTATGATGTTACCTTTTCTGTTTTGAGACCTGATATTTGCTACATTAGAGGAGTTACCTTGATTCTGATATTGGGTTGATCCTTTTGATTCTGAACCATTCTTTTCTTCTGTCCTTTCTTTAGTTGGGGGAATGTCCTCCAAGCTGACTATAGGCTTCTAGTGCAGAAAGACTAATATAGCTGTAGATACTGGGTATAGATATAGATACTGCATGTAGATGTGCTTGTTTGGAGAAAACTAAAGTTTCTGTATCTAGAGAAAAGAGCCAACCTATTATTCTTTTCCCTCCCTCTTCTGATATTGACAAATATTCAGAGATCCATTTCTGCATAAGCTTTTAAGACAAGCCTTGATCTAAAAACCTCGGGTGATGGAGAATAAGCAAGGTCTTTCATTTTAGCAATTATTTTCCAAAAAATACACCTGATGAAAATACATAAAACTGTCTAATGTAGGCTTTTAACAGACAACTCTGTGAAAATATATCACAAGCCTCTGAAAACATATCACAGAATGCAAGACTGCACCTCTTCTCTTGGTTAAACAGTCTTCTTCTGGTGAAGAGATCGATCTTTTGAGTTGCCGTAGGCATTCTTCCCTCTCAGAGCTTCCAATTGCTCTGCAAGCTTTCTCCTCTGATCTGTTTTTCATATTCTGTATCCTTCAATGTACAGACACCAGAATGAAACACTTGTTACAGTTGGCTGTGTTCTGAGTTACTCACAAAGAGGGAATGCCGTTTCCTGCTCCTATCTTCCCTGCCCATTTTTGTGTTATTTCTCCCAGGGGCATGTTGAAGCTCATGCTAAAACTGCTTTTCTGTCCTTAATTCTAAATCCTTTCACTATGGCAATATGCTAATGTGACCCATGCCCTTTGTTCCTAGGTGTGCTCTAATACTCTCAGTAGCAGGGTTCAACGTTTTATTCAACTTGCCATTCACCAGATGCCCAGCCTGATGAACTCATACATTTCTGCCTTTCCTGTGGAGACAAATTGCCTTTTCATCTGCAAACCTGACAACTCTGATTTTACAGCTCCTGTTTAGTCCTTTTGAAAGGTAATGAGTATTTTGGACTTGAGAGCAGATCCCGGCAAGATTGCATTACTAGTTGTATTTGGGATACCAATTCTGTTAGTTAGCTTTTAAAAAGTTATCCACTAGTTAGTTTTAATTCACTTAGAGCATCAATATGACACATATTAACGTATTTTATTTGAATACAATCTGGGAGTATGGCTAATGCATTACAGAACTGCAAGCTTGAACAGGAAATCCAAATATTATCATTAATTATGTAACCATTGCTTGGTTTGCTATCAATTAGGGCCTTTATTAGCCTTTATGGGCAGAGGGAGCTTTGCGCCTGTAGTATGATCAGACTACTCAACATGTGTTGACTTGAATCATCAAACAAATACTGATACAAAATTATTTATATTCTTCTCCATCTTGACCCTACAGAGCTACCACATTTTTACTTGTTCTTAATGAATTAACATGCATCACTCTTAGTAATACGGGCTCCAGGTTAACGCTCTTCATCATTTCCCCTTATCTTCCTCTGTATTTCCTAGTGGGAAATGAGAAGTATTTGCCATGAATGTTCACTATTAGTAATGCATGCAGTGGTACGTAACACAACAAAAAGCTACTTTGGTAGTGCCTCAGGTCTTCCAAGACCTCCTAGTAAAGACATATTTAACAGCTGCATTCAGTGTTGTTTGCCCATCACTTGTGCATAATCCTGTTTGATTCTTCACTGTCACATAAGTAGCGTGAAAACACAACAGCAGGAGCTTTCCATGTTTGCAAACGTTCCCTGGCCGACACCTCGAATCACGCTGATGCAGTCTCCGTGATCCTCAACAGCTAGCACAGAAGACTATTGTATCCTGGGGCTTGCGGCAGGATGTGCTGGCCTTAGAGTGTTTGTCCAGAGCACGCGCTGAACTCTTCTGGGAGGAAGAAAAAGCAATTGTTCAGATATTGAAAAAAAAAGCAGAACTATATGAATGCATGATACACTTTTTTTTCCCCACTCCCACACACTAAATTAGCCCTTGTCCAGGGCTGCTTTGAGCAGTGACTTACTAATTTTTCTCTCCTCCCCCTGACTGGATCACAAAATATCTGGTCATCACAGGAAGCAATCGCTGCACTCCCTGGGCACGTCACTGACAATCTGTCTCTGTGGGCAATGTGCTATTGTTTGTGCATGCACTTGTGTGACAGATTTGTAAACTAGCATTTTGGATTTGCCAGTGCTGGTGGCTGCTGGCCCAGTCTGCGTTTGTTCATGTCCCATTTGCAAGGCTTTATATGAAAATGGGGTGCCTCTGTCCCCTTCCGTAGATTCAAAACTATGACAGTACTTAGTAAGTAGCAGGGTTTGGAATTTGTGTCTGTGCTTAAGAAATCATTATTTTGGCCTTTACAGTAATGATGCACACACATTTTGAATCCAGAATTACAGCAGTGCTTACAGTTTACTTTGCAACCCATTTAGAAATAAGCTTGTCAAGTAAGACAAGCTATCACAGCATTTCATTCTTATGTGCTGCAACATTGCAGGTCAAAAATACTCACCTTTTGCCCCGCGCTGCTCCAGAAAGTTGGATGATGCTGGAGCACAGAAACACAGCTGCCCACGGGGAACAGAGTCAAGTGATCCCCAGTAGCCAGACTGTTGCTATTATTCAAATGGATATTTGTGTTCCTAGGGAAGCTGGTCCACTCTCAGTCACGAAACCAGGGTGAAGCAGCAGGAGCAGATGTAAGGGCACTGCAGGGCTGTGTGCTGCTGCTGAGTTTCTCGTCACCCGTGGCAGGTAGGTGCTGGGTCCACCTTGTGCTGAGGGCTTGGTGGTACCAGAGAGGTGAGGGTGTCTCTGGGGTGGCTGCGGGTGCCAGGATTTCTCCTGGCCACCTCAAGGCATGGGTGTGGGGAAAAAAGAGTGGGGGGGGGGGGGTTCAGGGGACTGGCCGTACTCTTCACCGTGAGTGCACAGGGTAGGGACTGCCTGGAACACATATTTGACTTTCCCTGATTCTTTTTAATCTCGCCTTTAGGGCTGAGATTCCTGCGGAAAGCAGGCTTGTGTGTGCACCCTCACTCGTGTGGACGCAGATGGCCTGGGGCTGTGGAGAGGCCGGCCAGCCCTCGAGCAGGATTTTTGTGTGGTGTCCTGGGGCATAGCTCCTATGTACCTCATGTGCCCAAGGGTGTTGGTAAGTGACAAGATGATAACGTGTGGTGCTCAGTTACAGAGCTCTTTCTCTGCCATTCCCCTTACTGAAGAAAAATCAATTTACAGATTGTCTTTCACATGTAGAGACAAACAGTATACCTTTCCTCCAGTCTGGTGGGGGTTTCACAATGCACCTGCAATAACACATGGTCATTGTCAGAGAAGCGTTAGAACAGTTGCTTGCAGAGAATACAGAAAATGTGTTATCATAGTTGGACAGTGCTGTCATAGACGGAGCTACAGAAGAAGAGGTGCTGAGGTAGCTGAGCCTTGAAAATGACTGGACGGGACAGGATTTAAGGTCAGTTTGTGTACAGTGCACAATTAGTGCAACCCCAGGATCATTCTTTAGATACTGTAATTGGGGAAATGGCAAGCTGACAGAAGAGAGGTTAAACCTTTGTGTGAAATAAAGGGTCCTGCCCATCAATCCTGAGTAAGGTGGCTGCATTTCTTACAGTGATGTATCCATAACTTTTCTGGTAGCAGCAGACTGCAATGTGAGCTACTAGAAGGGAGCCAGGAATTAAGCTGCAACAAGGCACATGACACTGTTTTCTCTAAGCAGATGAAAGCGACTGTGAGCACTCTGGCCGTAAAACTACGAGGACCAGGCAAACCCCAGCTGGGGCCCTTTCCCTGGGCACTGACTGCAGGCAACGGTCCGCCCCGCTGCCCCGCTCTGACGGCTCACAGGGGCGTCCCAGCCCCACCCCGGGGCGCTGGGCCCGGGCACCGCCACCACCCCTCGGCCCTGCTGTGCCCTGTGGTGCCACCGCCTCAGGGACAGGGGGTGCACGTGAGGTCCCCGCTACTGCCGCCTTCTGCGGGATGGGGTGCCCAGCGGGGAGGCACGAACGGGGGGATGGCGGGCGCGGAGCACCCCGCTCCCCACAGGTGTCCCAGCACCGCCGCCAGCGGAGCAGCCATGCGCAGCAGAGGCACCGCGCCCACCGCTGCCCGCGGGGATGACGACGCTGCAGCCAAGCGCGCGCAAGCACGTGCGGCGGGTTCGCAGTGCTCACGGCTGCCCGCAGCTGGTAACACCCCACACGTCACACGCATGCGCAGTGGCGCCGGCGTGTGCACTGCTGCCCTCGCCTGACCAAGCGCCGGTAGCACAGGCAGCTCGGGAACGCAGGAGCAGTGACGTCAGGGCGAGCGCGGCTGTCCTCACGTGACTGGAATCGTGCAGACAGCCGGCGCGCGCATGCGCAGAGCGCGGCCGTGCTCGCCGCTGCCCTCGCGTGATCAGAGCGCAACATTGCAACCAGCCGGCAGACGCATGCGCAGAGGCACCGACCTGCCTATCGCCGCCCTCGCCCCACAGTGCTCACTGCTGCCACTGTTTGATCGCCGCCAAGTACTGCAGCACGCCGATGCGCGCATGCGCTGCGGCACTTCTTTGCTCACTGCTGCCATCCCCTGACCACAACCACACATCACAGCCGGAATGATCAAGCGTGAGCCGCGGCGCGGGCGTGCTCACTGCTACCCTCGCTCGATCATGAGCCAGCACTGCAGGCAGCCTCGGGGCGCTCGCTGCTCGGCCTGGGCGCCGGGGTGGTGCCCGCGGGAGCCGGCCGGCTGCAGCGCCGCGCCGCGACCACGCGAGGGCGCCATTGCGGGTCTCGCCTGCCTCCCGCTCCCCCCCCCGCCCCTCCCGCGCGGTCCGTAGCCAGCGCATGCGCGGTGCTCGAGGGCCGGGCCCCCGCGGCGGCCGCGCGCGCTTTCCAGCCGGCGCACGCGCGGTGGTGGGGCGCAAGATGGCGGCGAGCAGGGCGGGTGTTTTGGCTGGACGGCGGCGGGCGAGGGCAGAGGCGGGCTGGAGTCGAGCATGTGGGGGCCGCGGTGAGGCGAGGTAAGGCGAGCGTGCGCCTTCGGGTGGCCGCGGGTGTCGGGCTGTGTCCTGCCAGCCGGGGCCGTCGCTGCGTGGAGGCGGGTGCCGGGTCTGCGCGGCGCCGGGTCTGCCGGAGCGCGGCTCTGACTCTCCCTTTTGCGTGTGTCGCCTGTAGGGCCCCGGTTCCTCCCCAGCGCGGGCCGGGGTGTGCGCTCGCCCCTGCGGACGCAGCCTGGAGGAGTGTGTGTGGGGTGTCTGCGCGGGGGTCTGGATGTCTCTAGCAGTGGCACGGCAGCCTAATGCCTCCTCTCGTCTGGGACGCGGGGTCCTTGGGGAGTTCCCTGCTGCCTCCTCTGGCGTTCTCTGCGAGCTCATAGATCTCTCCTCCTCCTCCTCCTCCCCCTCCCTTTTAGGAGCCAGCTACAAAAGTAACTTTGCTATAGCAGAGAAATGGGGTTACATGTGTACGAGCAACAGCGCCAGAGTACACAGCAAAGCCATAATCTACGGTGCCGGTAGCATGAGTCGGTTTCCCATCAGCTCCGTCTCTCCGGAGTTTGGAGTTTTCGGAGGCCTTGGTTTTTATCCTGCCTTGGCTGGACAGTGCTTTCTGGGAGTGTCTGTCAGAGGCAGAGTTTCTCTGTGGAGGACCATCTAGCGAAGGCTGGAGATGGCCGGGTGCCTGAGTGAGCCTGCCTGTCCGTGAGAGCCGCTCTGACATCTTTGCGATGAAACGGTGCCAGAGAAGGTGACAGAAACAGCACGGAGGGTCGGTCACGACTGTGGGAACAATCACGGGCCTTGGACTAGGGAGCATTTCTAGGAGGGCCGTGCAGTTGCCTGGCCTCTCAGTAACTGTTCTGGCCTCTTTGCAGGTGCCGAAGCCCAGTCGGGCAGTCGAAGGAGCCTCGTCGCAGCTGAGAGCTCTGCAGAGATGCGCGGCTGGCCGTGGAGGATGAGCTCTGACTTGCAGCGTGGACACAGCTAAATCCTGGGCCGCGTCATATGCGAGCAGGGCTGGGAGATGCGAGGTGGTTGTCCCCCTAGGTGTGGTCACTGGCGCCGCTGGCCGTGGCCGTTTGCCCGCAGAGCTGACAGGACCAAACATACTAATTGCCTGACCGGAAATGAATTAGTGCTTGCAGGGTTTCAGGTAGGTCCAGTGCAAGTGCAGCTTAGTGCAGTCCCATGGAGTGACGTGTGCACATGATCACGTTTGAATGGTGGCTAAAACCAAGCCTCTAAACAGCAACTGTAACACGATTCTGGTGTGTGTCTTCCTGTTCTGCTGTACTTCTAATGGAAGGAAAAACTTCCTAAGCTGTGGGCAAAACTCCTTGGCTTCTCCTGACTGTTTCCATGCTCTGGAAACAGCTTTGGGTGCTTTGGTGCTTGTTGCTTAAAGCTGAGGGTTTGGAGTTTTTCACTTAAGGTTTATTGTTTAGCTTGCTGCTGTGGGTCTCTGACCCAGGAGTTAAGGTTATTCCTTTCCTCTGTGAGGTGCAGCCCTAACCAGTCAGCGTTTACAGTTTGCTCATGTAGCGATCGGGGTGCAGAATTTAAAATCCAACCTCATCCCTAAGTTTTATAGCCTCGGCAACCACTGGGGTTCTGAGGCTCGCGGTTTGTCATTGAGCGTTCAGGGCTTATGACTTGCTCAGAAATGAGAAGGGCTAAATCCTTAGATAATACACTGTAAGCCCTGAAGCCTAAGCGGCAGGCTGCAAACCCTCCTTTGGGCTTTGTAACCTCCCGCTGTACCCAGCGTTCAGCTCTGTGCACTGAACTGAGTTCTGGATTTGATATGGCGCCAGCCCATCACGCTGAGACTGACGATGTGACGGGTGAGCTGAGAGGCTCTGGCCTGGCCTAGGGTAGAATTGCAGACAGGCGGGATCAGGTGTTTTCCTCTCAGCCCCTAAAAGGCTCGGGAAAAGCCAAAGAGAACACCGAAGGGCTCTGGGAAGCCCCAGTGATGCTAGCGAAAACAGCGTGGCTTTTAGGCACCTCCTCAGAGCAGCAGCAATGTCTCGCTCCAGCCTATGGGGCAATGGGGACTCTTAATTACCGCCTTGAATTACCACAAGTGTTGCAAAAGCAGAAGGGACTAGGGAGCATGCAGAGCAGGTTATGGACTATATGTCAAGTTTAAACAAGCAACAAGCCCCTCTGCAAACAGAAACAGGTTTAGCCCTAAGTAATAGACGAAGGTAGCTGTGAGTAACGTGAAGCGAAGCGGTGACGTCAGTCACCCCGAAAGCCTCGGAGAAGCGGTCTGAAAATCTGGTACCCTCGCGGCCTCGGCAGTCTTTTTGGTTTGTTTGGCAGGGTAGCCCACCGAAGGGGGACATCTCGAAGAGAAGCAGCAAGACCTGGGGATCCGGTGGTTCATTTTGGTCGTCGCCTGTGAGGCCAGCATGCAAGAGTAAGAGGAAGCTAGGAGCAGTCTCAAAAAGGTAATAGGTCTGAAAGGGAGACAGGCAAATCGAGGGCTGTCGTTCCTCCACGTAGTTAAAGACCGAGAGAGTTGTCGGTTAAGCGCGTGCATACGAGGGTTTGCGAACAGTAACAATAACACTGAAGCGGAATAAAAATAAGGTTTCGTGGAAGATGGCGTTAGGAAGGTATTAGGCGACGTGCCCGCCTGCCTAATAACCTAGCCCTAATTGCTGTGTGTAACGTTTCCAGACCGTTTACCCTGCAACGTATGGTGCAAAGTGCCGTATTAAGACCTTTCCCTTAAGGAAAAGAAGAAGAAAAAAAGAAAAAAAAGGGGGAAAAAGAAAACAGGGTAAAGAGAAAAAGATCATGCATAAGCCTAAGCGTTTCACTGGAAGTAAAACGCGAGTTTATCGCTTCCTTACAGAGATGGAACCGAGGACAGCAAATGCTGACGAGGAGAAGAGACGGACGAGCGTTTGCTTGCGGTTAATACCGAAGGGACGGGATGAAACAAGGAAGCCAGAATGCAGCGGCCCCTCGATATCACCAGGAACTGCTACAGGAGGAGGCGTTCTGGCACGGGTAACTAGGGTAAGTATGGCTAATGACCGTTAGCAGTTATTTCGGCCTCCCCGAGGCAGCGCTGAGGACTGAGTAACCCGTTCCTGCCCTGTGGCTGCTGTTGCCTGTATCTGCCTTAGCTTTGCTTTGGCTGTTTCTCTTTTGTTTTGTTATCGTACACGCAGCTACGGAAAGGAATAGATGTCATACTTACTTTTTTAGATTAATTGCCACGGCTGAAGTTGAAGAGACCAAGAAACGTAAGCCGCGAAGGGGCACATCTTGAAGAGAGGGGGCTAGACCTAGCGATGCAGTTGTTCGTTTTGGTCGTCGCCTGTGAGGCCAGCATGCAAGAGTAAGAGGAAGCTAGGAGCAGTCTCAAAAAGGTAATAGGTCTGAAAGGGAGACAGGCAAATCGAGGGCTGTCGTTCCTCCACGTAGTTAAAGACCGAGAGAGTTGTCGGTTAAGCGCATGCATACGAGGGTTTGCGAACAGTAACAATAACACTGAAGCGGAATAAAAATAAGGTTTCGTGGAAGATGGCGTTAGGAAGGTATTAGGCGACGTGCCCGCCTGCCTAATAACCTAGCCCTAATTGCTGTGTGTAACGTTTCCAGACCGTTTACCCTGCAACGTATGGTGCAAAGTGCCGTATTAAGACCTTTCCCTTAAGGAAAAGAAGAAGAAAAAAAGAAAAAAAAGGGGGAAAAAGAAAACAGGGTAAAGAGAAAAAGATCATGCATAAGCCTAAGCGTTTCACTGGAAGTAAAACGCGAGTTTATCGCTTCCTTACAGAGATGGAACCAAGGACAGCAAATGCTGACGAGGAGAAGAGACGGACGAGCGTTTGCTTGCGGTTAATACCGAAGGGACGGGATGAAACAAGGAAGCCAGAATGCAGCGGCCCCTCGATATCACCAGGAACTGCTACAGGAGGAGGCGTTCTGGCACGGGTAACTAGGGTAAGTATGGCTAATGACTTAGCGGTTATTTTGGCCTCCCCGAGGCAGCGCTGAGGACTAAGTAACCTGAGGGGCTCTGGCCTGGGTTGGGGCAGAAGTGCAGGCAGGCGGGATCAGGCATTTTCCTCTCAGCTCTCCGAGCTGAATCCTAGCCCTGAAGGAAAAAGCACTGGGGGGAGGCTACTCGGACACCTGCCCTGTCGAGGGCAGGGGCAGGAGCTGACCCTTCCCCGACGGACGGACGGACGGACAGACGCTGGTGCGGCGGTGACTCTTTGGATATCGTAGGTAAGGGGAGGCACGCTGGTGCCGAGCTCCAGGGCGGTTTGCCTGAACACGATGCCTGAGGCAGGAGGTTATGCATTGTGTCCGGGGCTGGGAGCTGGTCCCCGAGTCCCATGTACTTGGGAGTGCCTGCGCTTGCCAGGGAGCCCGGTGCTGTTCCCAGAGCTGCGGGGAATTTCCCTTGCGTTGCCTGGACCCTCGGGGCTCTTGGGGGTGTTTCCCCTCATCGCGAGGGCTGCCAGAGCCCCTCCAGGGCTGCGTGAGGTCCCCGAACCGCTCCCGGATTTGCTTTTGGCACTCCGCAGTGTCGCTCGTGTGCCTGGGGCAGCCTGCAGGCGCCATCCTGTCAGCCGCGTTGAGCCCTGCGGCGTGCCTGGTGACCCCTCTGGTGTGCGCCAAGGCCCTTCCTCTGTATTTTGGTCTGCCCCAGAGCCCTGCACTTGCCCTCTGATGCCCTCAGGACCCCTCAGTTCACATTCTGGGTTGCCCCCGAGCCCTCTGCGTGCCTTTCGGTGCGCCCCGTGGCCCCGTGTGTGTTTTGCGGCACGCCGCAGAGGTCTCTGTTTAGCTTTTTCTCCTGTCCTGGAGTTTTCGGGGTGCTTCTGGGTGTGCCCCAGGGCCCTCCTTTTGGTGCCCCCCGAGTCACTCTGTTTGCTCTATCGTTGTTCTTTTTTTTTTTTTTTTTTTTTTCCTTGACTTGTGTTGCACCCAGAGCTCTCGATTTGTTCTTTTGTGCTCCGCATACTCCCCTTTCCGCACTCTACACCCCAGGCAGGGCTCTCCCTTCAGCTCTCAGCAAGCTGCTGTCAGGAGAGTGGGGGTGCCTCTGCTGCCCTGGCAGCCCCAGCTGTCCCTGAAGGGGCTGATGGCCAGGCCCCCTGCCCAGTTCCTGCAGGCCCACAGCTGCGGGCCCTGGGGCTGGGATGAATGCCAGGGGGAGCTGGGTGGCAGGACAGGCCCCAGGTGGGGCTGATGGCAAGGGCAGGCCCACATTTGGGGGCTGGGGCTGCAGTTGGGGGGAGCTGGCGCTGGGGCAGGAGCTGGGCAGCGGAGCTGCCACGGAGCACGGCCCTTCGGGACCAGCCCGGCGGCCGCCCCGCGGAGGAGGTGAGCGGGGCCGGGGGAGGCGCACTGCAGGCTGCGGGTCCCGCATGTGCCGGGGGTCCCGGCGGCTGGGAGCGTCCCGGGGCCACGGAGGCGGGGGGAGGAAGGGGGTGCGCCGGGGCTGTGGTGCGGTTTACTGCGCGGTCGGAGGAGCGCGCGGGGGGGGGGGGGGGGTCTCCTGTGTCAGCTCGGGAGCGTGTCGGGGAGCGGGGGGAGGAGGGTCGTGGAGGGGCGGGGGCAGTGTCGGAGCTGAGGCGGGGCCGGTCGCGGGGGTGTCGGGGGAGCCCCGGGCCGGTGGCGGGGCCGCGCTCGGGGCTCTGCGGCCGTTTCCGGGGGGACAGGGGGGAAGGGGAAGGGGGGCGGGACGGAAAGGAACGGAATGTGCCGAGGGTCAAAGGTGCCCCAGCGCTGCGGGTGGGGGGCGGGAGTTGGGGGGCGGGAATGCGGGGAGCCGTAGCTTTCGGCGCGGCATGCCGGGAGCAGTAGTCTTCCGGCACTGGGCTTCCGGTGGGGCATGTTTGTTCTGAGCGCGGCATGCTGGGAGCGGTAGTCTTCCGGCACTGGGCTTCCGGGCCGCCCTTCTCGCGTGCACGGTATGCTGGGAGGTGTAGTCTTCTCAGGCGGGGCTACTGGGTGACCATGCTGCGCCTCTCGAGGTGGCCCCGCGGGGGGGGCGGCGGCGGCAGGTCCCTGCCAGCGGGGTTCCCAGCAGGCGGCCGCGTGGCAGGCCAGGAGCTGTAGTGCCCGCTGGGTCTGTTCCTTACTGGACGTGTGTCACTCACGCCTGAGTCCCCACAGGTCACGGGGGACAGTGGAATGCCCCTGTTTTTCCCCGGTACAGGGCAGGAAGTGTTTTCCATCTCCGATGGTGTTGCAAGACAACCTTGGAAGCTCAGAAAGAGTGTTCCTGCTGTTTAAACTAGGCAGATGAGGAGGAACCCCCCCCCCCATTTCCTGGGAGGAAATAATTCTTTAATCAAGGCCATGCTAGAAGTGCTAAAGCCTTAAAGAAATAGTAAATCAAAATGTTTTGTTTTCTATGTAGACGTTGCCGATTTAGCAAAGGAATTCGAGGTATCCCCGAACTGAACTGTCCTCATTATAATACAAGAAAATCACGCCCATAGGTCAGAAAGACCTGTGCCCGGGTGAAGACCCCTCCCCTGAGCATGCGTAGTTTTAAAATGGTGTGTAAGCAATATTAGAATTGTATGTAAATCACTAACCAACCGGTGTAAGAGGGAAAGTTGCAAACCTTGCAACTTGTATAAATGCTACTTGGAAAGCCGGGGGGGGGGGGGAAGTTGCGCTTGATTTGTGGGGAAAACACCGAGCAGCCAGGCTTGCACAACTCTGAAATAAATAAGCAAATGTCTCTCCTGAGCGTGTCATTATTGGCTTAGTGCACAGCGGGCAACGAATCTGCTTTTCGGACAGCAGCGTGACCAGGCAGGGTTGTCCCCGGGGGCTGGGGCTGTCCCTCTTGGAAATGGGGAGGGCGGGAAGAGTAGGAGGGGTGCTGCGGGCTCCTGGGGGTCGTAGCTTTGCTCAGGATTGGGGCCGGTTAGGCAGCTGCTGGGAGGAGTGGCGGTGCTGGGAGGGCACGGTGCGGAGCTGTCCTGCTGTGCAGCGCAAGGGAAAGTCGACCAGCACCGTTGCTGTCCGAGGACCCTGGAACAGCCCGAGAGACCCTGGAACAGCCACCCCACGGACACCGTGTCACTGCCTCGCAAGGCCACCGCATGCAGGTACGTTTGACTACATCCGGCAGAAGAAATGTAAGCCGAAGGATCAGGGCAAATAGCTGCTTGTCTAGGTTTGTTACCTAGCGACGCACTGGCAAAGCTTTTTATGAACACCCGTACTCGATCGAGTGCGTATTCATTCTGTGAATATTAATTACTGCCAGACCGCGTACGTCACTGATGCTTTAAAGCAAGTCCGTGGCGCTGGGGTAGCACGTGTAGTGGAGGCTAAATGCAATAATACCTCGTTTTGATGTTGTTCTCTTATACGAAAGCACTTGGAGCAGATTAAGACATTTCTCGTCCTATTTTGTTTATTGAGTGGGCCCTGATACTGGGGAGAAGCTGCCGTGAAGCAGACCTAGTAGTCAGCTTCCTTAGAGAAGGCGTCTTGTCCTGTATTTGAGGGCTTCCGGTACGTTTTGACAGACAGTAGTGAGTGACGGGTTTCCTTTGGACCCCCCGGGGAGCAGAAAGTTCTGCCGGGAAGGCAAAATGTTTCTTGCGGCTGGGTTGGAAGAAGCTGGCTGCTGATGCAAGGCAGTGACAATTCTGGGGAGTCGCGGGAAGTTTTGAAAAGACGGTCGTTCCCTTTGCTAGAAGGCTATGCACTTCGGTTCCTAATAGCTGTAGTAATGAAGCCAGGTAAGCGTTCGGGAGGAGCCCAAGCCACTTTTGCCTAGCGAGTATTTTGCAAGGGGGGCAGGAAAGCGCTGCGCCCTGCTCCTTGCTGCCCTCGCGTGTCTGAAAGGCGGCACTGCACGCGGGAGGGGGGGCGCGCATGCGCATTGCGTTCCGGCGCGCTCACGGCTGCCCTCGCGTGTCGACAAGGCAGCACTGCAGCCGCCGGCGGCCACCGCTGCGTACGGAGACCGTTGCGGGCAGCCGGCGCACACGTGCGCGCTGCCGGTCGCCGCGTTGGCCGCTACTCTGCGCTCTCTCGGGGACGGGTAAGCGCAGGGGCCGCGCTCGTGCCCCCTGCCCGGTGCTCACGGACCGGGAGCGCTTTTCCCGAGAGGGCTTTTCCTTCTCGGTGCTTCCTGGGGGCGCGGGGACGGGCAGTGCCGTCTCGGAGCTGCTCCGCGGCGCTCTCTCCCCGGGGCAGCCCCAGCGCCTGCTCGCTGAAGCCCGCCGCTCTCTCGGGCGCGGGCAGAGCAGCCTCGGGGCGCTCGCTGCTCGGCCTGAGCGCCGGGGTGGCGCGGCGGGCTGCGGTTGGCGCGCGGGAGCCGGCCGGCTGCAGCGCGGCGCTGCGACCACGCGAGGGTGGGGCCATTGCGGGTCTGGGCTGCCTCGCGCTGCGCTCCCCCCGCCCCTGGCGCTGCGCTCCCCCCGCCCCTGGCGCTGCGCTCCCCCCGCCCCTGGCGCTGCGCTCCCCCCGCCCCTCGCGCTCCCCCGCCCCTCTCGCGCGGTCCTGGGCCGGCGCACGCGCGGTGCGGCGGCGCGAGCCCTGGGCGGCCGGCGCACGCGCGGTGCGGCGGCGCGAGCCCTGGGCGGCCGGCGCACGCGCGGTGCGGCGGCGCGAGCCCTGGGCGGCCGGCGCACGCGCGGTGCGGCGGCGCGAGCCCTGGGCGGCCGGCGCACGCGCGGTGCGGCGGCGCGAGCCCTGGGCGGCCGGCGCACGCGCGGTGCGGCGGCGCGAGCCCTGGGCGGCCGGCGCACGCGCGGTGCGGCGGCGCGAGCCCTGGGCGGCCGGCGCACGCGCGGTGCGGCGGCGCGAGCCCTGGGCGGCCGGCGCACGCGCGGTGCGGCGGCGCGAGCCCTGGGCGGCCGGCGCACGCGCGGTGCGGCGGCGCGAGCCCTGGGCGGCCGGCGCACGCGCGGTGCGGCGGCGCGAGCCCTGGGCGGCCGGCGCACGCGCGGTGCGGCGGCGCGAGCCCTGGGCGGCCGGCGCACGCGCGGTGCGGCGGCGCGAGCCCTGGGCGGCCGGCGCACGCGCGGTGCGGCGGCGCGAGCCCTGGGCGGCCGGCGCACGCGCGGTGCGGCGGCGCGAGCCCTGGGCGGCCGGCGCACGCGCGGTGCGGCGGCGCGAGCCCTGGGCGGCCGGCGCACGCGCGGTGCGGCGGCGGGCAAGATGGCGGCGAGCAGGGCGGGTGTTTTCGCTGGACGGCGGCGGGCGAGGGCAGAGGCGGGCTGGAGTCGAGCATGTGGGGGCCGCGGTGAGGCGAGGTGAGGCGAGCGTGCGCCTTCGGGTGGCCGCGGGTGTCGGGCTGTGTCCTGCCAGCCGGGGCCGTCGCTGCGTGGAGGCGGCGGGGCGGGGGGGGGGAGTCGGGCCGGGGGCCGCGCCGCGCCGCGCCGGGTCTGCGCGGCGCCGGGTCTGCCGGAGCGCGGCTCTGACTCTCCCTTTTGCGTGTGTCGCCTGTAGGGCCCCGGTTCCTCCCCAGCGCGGGCCGGGGCGTGCGCTCGCCCCTGCGGACGCAGCCTGGAGGAGTGTGTGTGGGGTGTCTGCGCGGGGGTCTGGATGTCTCTAGCAGCGGCACGGCAGCCTGATGCCTCCTCTCGTCTGGGACGCGGGGTCCTTGGGGAGTTCCCTGCTGCCTCCTCTGGCGTTCTCTGCGAGCTCATAGATCCCTCCACCTCCTCTCCTCCCCCCCCCCCCCCCCCCCCGCCCCGCTCCCCTGTCTGGTGGGGTGGGAGACCGGTGGCTGCTCCCGCCGAGCTGAGAGCCACGTAGGGCACCCCTGTGTGCTCACTACGCATCTGGGATGGCACCCCTGCCCTGAGGGCCCCGCAGAGTCCCACCCTTCCTGCAACCAGCCCCCCCAGAGCCATTAAACCACCCACTAAACCACCCACAAATCCTGCCCCAACACCCCCACAGGCCCCAAAACGCCTCCGAGCCCTGCCGCAATGTTGTTACTGACTCCAGACCTTCCCCTGCACTCTGTGCAAAGCCCCAAACATTCCTCAAACTGCTGCCAGACCCAGTGCCCGCAGCAGTGAGGCGTTCTAACAAAGATGGGGTGCGATCTGCGTCTCCGCCTCGACTCAGTCCCGCTTTAGAGAAACAGGAACTTACAGCACTTCCTGGTGAAGAGTGTTGACGGGTGAATGTGCGGATGACAAAGAGACTTTTCTCTCTTTTCTTCTGAGCCGCCTCTCAGAAGCCTCTGTGTGTGCATGATGTGGCTGATCTGGGATAATCGTGCTGTGCGCAGTGCTTAAGGAGAACATTGCCCTAAAATGGAGGGCTAAGGAATAGCCTAAAAAACCTAAAAGGCTCGGGAAGAGCCAAAGAGAACACCGATGGGCTCTGAGAAGCCCCAGTGATGCTAGCGAAAACAGCGTGGCTTTTAGGCACCTCCTCAGAGCAGCAGCAATGTCTCGCTCCAGCCTATGGGGCAATGGGGACTCTTAATTACCGCCTTGAATTACCACAAGTGTTGCAAAAGCAGAAGGGACTAGGGAGCATGCAGAGCAGGTTATGGACTATATGTCAAGTTTAAACAAGCAACAAGCCCCTCTGCAAACAGAAACAGGTTTAGCCCTAAGTAATAGACGAAGGTAGCTGTGAGTAACGTGAAGCGAAGCGGTGACGTCAGTCACCCCGAAAGCCTCGGAGAAGCGGTCTGAAAATCTGGTACCCTCGCGGCCTCGGCAGTCTTTTTGGTTTGTTTGGCAGGGTAGCCCACCGAAGGGGGACATCTCGAAGAGAAGCAGCAAGACCTGGGGATCCGGTGGTTCATTTTGGTCGTCGCCTGTGAGGCCAGCATGCAAGAGTAAGAGGAAGCTAGGAGCAGTCTCAAAAAGGTAATAGGTCTGAAAGGGAGACAGGCAAATCGAGGGCTGTCGTTCCTCCACGTAGTTAAAGACCGAGAGAGTTGTCGGTTAAGCGCATGCATACGAGGGTTTGCGAACAGTAACAATAACACTGAAGCGGAATAAAAATAAGGTTTCGTGGAAGATGGCGTTAGGAAGGTATTAGGCGACGTGCCCGCCTGCCTAATAACCTAGCCCTAATTGCTGTGTGTAACGTTTCCAGACCGTTTACCCTGCAACGTATGGTGCAAAGTGCCGTATTAAGACCTTTCCCTTAAGGAAAAGAAGAAGAAAAAAAGAAAAAAAAGGGGGAAAAAGAAAACAGGGTAAAGAGAAAAAGATCATGCATAAACCTAAGCGTTTCACTGGAAGTAAAACGCGAGTTTATCGCTTCCTTACAGAGATGGAACCAAGGACAGCAAATGCTGACGAGGAGAAGAGACGGACGAGCGTTTGCTTGCGGTTAATACCGAAGGGACGGGATGAAACAAGGAAGCCAGAATGCAGCGGCCCCTCGATATCACCAGGAACTGCTACAGGAGGAGGCGTTCTGGCACGGGTAACTAGGGTAAGTATGGCTAATGACCGTTAGCAGTTATTTCGGCCTCCCCGAGGCAGCGCTGAGGACTGAGTAACCCGTTCCTGCCCTGTGGCTGCTGTTGCCTGTATCTGCCTTAGCTTTGCTTTGGCTGTTTCTCTTTTGTTTTGTTATCGTACACGCAGCTACGGAAAGGAATAGATGTCATACTTACTTTTTTAGATTAATTGCCACGGCTGAAGTTGAAGAGACCAAGAAACGTAAGCCGCGAAGGGGCACATCTTGAAGAGAGGGGGCTAGACCTAGCGATGCAGTTGTTCGTTTTGGTCGTCGCCTGTGAGGCCAGCATGCAAGAGTAAGAGGAAGCTAGGAGCAGTCTCAAAAAGGTAATAGGTCTGAAAGGGAGACAGGCAAATCGAGGGCTGTCGTTCCTCCACGTAGTTAAAGACCGAGAGAGTTGTCGGTTAAGCGCATGCATACGAGGGTTTGCGAACAGTAACAATAACACTGAAGCGGAATAAAAATAAGGTTTCGTGGAAGATGGCGTTAGGAAGGTATTAGGCGACGTGCCCGCCTGCCTAATAACCTAGCCCTAATTGCTGTGTGTAACGTTTCCAGACCGTTTACCCTGCAACGTATGGTGCAAAGTGCCGTATTAAGACCTTTCCCTTAAGGAAAAGAAGAAGAAAAAAAGAAAAAAAAGGGGGAAAAAGAAAACAGGGTAAAGAGAAAAAGATCATGCATAAACCTAAGCGTTTCACTGGAAGTAAAACGCGAGTTTATCGCTTCCTTACAGAGATGGAACCAAGGACAGCAAATGCTGACGAGGAGAAGAGACGGACGAGCGTTTGCTTGCGGTTAATACCGAAGGGACGGGATGAAACAAGGAAGCCAGAATGCAGCGGCCCCTCGATATCACCAGGAACTGCTACAGGAGGAGGCGTTCTGGCACGGGTAACTAGGGTAAGTATGGCTAATGACCGTTAGCAGTTATTTCGGCCTCCCCGAGGCAGCGCTGAGGACTGAGTAACCCGTTCCTGCCCTGTGGCTGCTGTTGCCTGTATCTGCCTTAGCTTTGCTTTGGCTGTTTCTCTTTTGTTTTGTTATCGTACACGCAGCTACGGAAAGGAATAGATGTCATACTTACTTTTTTAGATTAATTGCCACGGCTGAAGTTGAAGAGACCAAGAAACGTAAGCCGCGAAGGGGCACATCTTGAAGAGAGGGGGCTAGACCTAGCGATGCAGTTGTTCGTTTTGGTCGTCGCCTGTGAGGCCAGCATGCAAGAGTAAGAGGAAGCTAGGAGCAGTCTCAAAAAGGTAATAGGTCTGAAAGGGAGACAGGCAAATCGAGGGCTGTCGTTCCTCCACGTAGTTAAAGACCGAGAGAGTTGTCGGTTAAGCGCATGCATACGAGGGTTTGCGAACAGTAACAATAACACTGAAGCGGAATAAAAATAAGGTTTCGTGGAAGATGGCGTTAGGAAGGTATTAGGCGATGTGCCCGCCTGCCTAATAACCTAGCCCTAATTACTGTGTGTAACGTTTCCAGACCGTTTACCCTGCAACGTATGGTGCAAAGTGCCGTATTAAGACCTTTCCCTTAAGGAAAAGAAGAAGAAAAAAAGAAAAAAAAGGGGGAAAAAGAAAACAGGGTAAAGAGAAAAAGATCATGCATAAGCCTAAGCGTTTCACTGGAAGTAAAACGCGAGTTTATCGCTTCCTTACAGAGATGGAACCAAGGACAGCAAATGCTGACGAAGAGAAGAGACGGACGAGCGTTTGCTTGCGGTTAATACCGAAGGGACGGGATGAAACAAGGAAGCCAGAATGCAGCGGCCCCTCGATATCACCAGGAACTGCTACAGGAGGAGGCGTTCTGGCACGGGTAACTAGGGTAAGTATGGCTAATGACCGTTAGCAGTTATTTTGGCCTCCCCGAGGCAGCGCTGAGGACTAAGTAACCTGAGGGGCTCTGGCCTGGGTTGGGGCAGAAGTGCAGGCAGGCGGGATCAGGCATTTTCCTCTCAGCTCTCCGAGCTGAATCCTAGCCCTGAAGGAAAAAGCACTGGGGGGAGGCTACTCGGACACCTGCCATGTCGAGGGCAGGGGCAGGAGCTGACCCTTCCCCGACGGACGGACGTACGGACAGACGCTGGTGCGGCGGTGACTCTTTGGATATCGTAGGTAAGGGGAGGCACGCTGGTGCCGAGCTCCAGGGCGGTTTGCCTGAACACGATGCCTGAGGCAGGAGGTTATGCATTGTGTCCGGGGCTGGGAGCTGGTCCCCGAGTCCCATGTACTTGGGAGTGCCTGCACTTGCCAGGGAGCCCGGTGCTGTTCCCAGAGCTGCGGGGAATTTCCCTTGCGTTGCCTGGACCCTCGGGGCTCTTGGGGGTGTTTCCCCTCATCGCGAGGGCTGCCAGAGCCCCTCCAGGGCTGCGTGAGGTCCCCGAACCGCTCCCGGATTTGCTTTTGGCACTCCGCAGTGTCGCTCGTGTGCCTGGGGCAGCCTGCAGGCGCCATCCTGTCAGCCGCGTTGAGCCCTGCGGCGTGCCTGGTGACCCCTCTGGTGTGCGCCAAGGCCCTTGCTCTGTATTTTGGTCTGCCCCAGAGCCCTGCACTTGCCCTCTGATGCCCTCAGGACCCCTCAGTTCACATTCTGGGTTGCCCCCGAGCCCTCTGCGTGCCTTTCGGTGCGCCCCGTGGCCCCGTGTGTGTTTTGCGGCACGCCGCAGAGGTCTCTGTTTAGCTTTTTCTCCTGTCCTGGAGTTTTCGGGGTGCTTCTGGGTGTGCCCCAGGGCCCTCCTTTTGGTGCCCCCCGAGTCACTCTGTTTGCTCTATCGTTGTTCTTTTTTTTTTTTTTTTTTTTTCCTTGACTTGTGTTGCACCCAGAGCTCTCGATTTGTTCTCTTGTGCTCCGCATACTCCCCTTTCCGCACTCTACACCCCAGGCAGGGCTCTCCCTTCAGCTCTCAGCAAGCTGCTGTCAGGAGAGTGGGGGTGCCTCTGCTGCCCTGGCAGCCCCAGCTGTCCCTGAAGGGGCTGATGGCCAGGCCCCCTGCCCAGTTCCTGCAGGCCCACAGCTGCGGGCCCTGGGACTGGGATGAATGCCAGGGGGAGCTGGGTGGCAGGACAGGCCCCAGGTGGGGCTGATGGCAAGGGCAGGCCCACATTTGGGGGCTGGGGCTGCAGTTGGGGGGAGCTGGCGCTGGGGCAGGAGCTGGGCAGCGGAGCTGCCACGGAGCACGGCCCTTCGGGACCAGCCCGGCGGCCGCCCCGCGGAGGAGGTGAGCGGGGCCGGGGGAGGCGCACTGCAGGCTGCGGGTCCCGCATGTGCCGGGGGTCCCGGCGGCTGGGAGCGTCCCGGGGCCACGGAGGCGGGGGGAGGAAGGGGGTGCGCCGGGGCTGTGGTGCGGTTTACTGCGCGGTCGGAGGAGCGCGGGGGGGGGGGGGGGGGGGGTCTCCTGTGTCAGCTCGGGAGCGTGTCGGGGAGCGGGGGGTGGAGGGGCGGGGGCAGTGTCGGAGCTGAGGCGGGGCCGGTCGCGGGGGTGTCGGGGGAGCCCCGGGCCGGTGGCGGGGCCGCGCTCGGGGCTCTGCGGCCGTTTCCGGGGGGACAGGGGGGAAGGGGAAGGGGGGCGGGACGGAAAGGAACGGAATGTGCCGAGGGTCAAAGGTGCCCCAGCGCTGCGGGTGGGGGGCGGGAGTTGGGGGGCGGGAATGCGGGGAGCCGTAGCTTTCGGCGCGGCATGCCGGGAGCAGTAGTCTTCCGGCACTGGGCTTCCGGTGGGGCATGTTTGTTCTGAGCGCGGCATGCTGGGAGCGGTAGTCTTCCGGCACTGGGCTTCCGGGCCGCCCTTCTCGCGCGCACGGTATGCTGGGAGGTGTAGTCTTCTCAGGCGGGGCTACTGGGTGACCATGCTGCGCCTCTCGAGGTGGCCCCGCGGGGGGGGCGGCGGCGGCAGGTCCCTGCCAGCGGGGTTCCCAGCAGGCGGCCGCGTGGCAGGCCAGGAGCTGTAGTGCCCGCTGGGTCTGTTCCTTACTGGACGTGTGTCACTCACGCCTGAGTCCCCACAGGTCACGGGGGACAGTGGAATGCCCCTGTTTTTCCCCGGTACAGGGCAGGAAGTGTTTTCCATCTCCGATGGTGTTGCAAGACAACCTTGGAAGCTCAGAAAGAGTGTTCCTGCTGTTTAAACTAGGCAGATGAGGAGGAACCCCCCCCCCCCATTTCCTGGGAGGAAATAATTCTTTAATCAAGGCCATGCTAGAAGTGCTAAAGCCTTAAAGAAATAGTAAATCAAAATGTTTTGTTTTCTATGTAGACGTTGCCGATTTAGCAAAGGAATTCGAGGTATCCCCGAACTGAACTGTCCTCATTATAATACAAGAAAATCACGCCCATAGGTCAGAAAGACCTGTGCCCGGGTGAAGACCCCTCCCCTGAGCATGCGTAGTTTTAAAATGGTGTGTAAGCAATATTAGAATTGTATGTAAATCACTAACCAACCGGTGTAAGAGGGAAAGTTGCAAACCTTGCAACTTGTATAAATGCTACTTGGAAAGCCGGGGGGGGGGGGGAAGTTGCGCTTGATTTGTGGGGAAAACACCGAGCAGCCAGGCTTGCACAACTCTGAAATAAATAAGCAAATGTCTCTCCTGAGCGTGTCATTATTGGCTTAGTGCACAGCGGGCAACGAATCTGCTTTTCGGACAGCAGCGTGACCAGGCAGGGTTGTCCCCGGGGGCTGGGGCTGTCCCTCTTGGAAATGGGGAGGGCGGGAAGAGTAGGAGGGGTGCTGCGGGCTCCTGGGGGTCGTAGCTTTGCTCAGGATTGGGGCCGGTTAGGCAGCTGCTGGGAGGAGTGGCGGTGCTGGGAGGGCACGGTGCGGAGCTGTCCTGCTGTGCAGCGCAAGGGAAAGTCGACCAGCACCGTTGCTGTCCGAGGACCCTGGAACAGCCCGAGAGACCCTGGAACAGCCACCCCACGGACACCGTGTCACTGCCTCGCAAGGCCACCGCATGCAGGTACGTTTGACTACATCCGGCAGAAGAAATGTAAGCCGAAGGATCAGGGCAAATAGCTGCTTGTCTAGGTTTGTTACCTAGCGACGCACTGGCAAAGCTTTTTATGAACACCCGTACTCGATCGAGTGCGTATTCATTCTGTGAATATTAATTACTGCCAGACCGCGTACGTCACTGATGCTTTAAAGCAAGTCCGTGGCGCTGGGGTAGCACGTGTAGTGGAGGCTAAATGCAATAATACCTCGTTTTGATGTTGTTCTCTTATACGAAAGCACTTGGAGCAGATTAAGACATTTCTCGTCCTATTTTGTTTATTGAGTGGGCCCTGATACTGGGGAGAAGCTGCCGTGAAGCAGACCTAGTAGTCAGCTTCCTTAGAGAAGGCGTCTTGTCCTGTATTTGAGGGCTTCCGGTACGTTTTGACAGACAGTAGTGAGTGACGGGTTTCCTTTGGACCCCCCGGGGAGCAGAAAGTTCTGCCGGGAAGGCAAAATGTTTCTTGCGGCTGGGTTGGAAGAAGCTGGCTGCTGATGCAAGGCAGTGACAATTCTGGGGAGTCGCGGGAAGTTTTGAAAAGACGGTCGTTCCCTTTGCTAGAAGGCTATGCACTTCGGTTCCTAATAGCTGTAGTAATGAAGCCAGGTAAGCGTTCGGGAGGAGCCCAAGCCACTTTTGCCTAGCGAGTATTTTGCAAGGGGGGCAGGAAAGCGCTGCGCCCTGCTCCTTGCTGCCCTCGCGTGTCTGAAAGGCGGCACTGCACGCGGGAGGGGGGCGCGCATGCGCATTGCGTTCCGGCGCGCTCACGGCTGCCCTCGCGTGTCGACAAGGCAGCACTGCAGCCGCCGGCGGCCACCGCTGCGTACGGAGACCGTTGCGGGCAGCCGGCGCACACGTGCGCGCTGCCGGTCGCCGCGTTGGCCGCTACTCTGCGCTCTCTCGGGGACGGGTAAGCGCAGGGGCCGCGCTCGTGCCCCCTGCCCGGTGCTCACGGACCGGGAGCGCTTTTCCCGAGAGGGCTTTTCCTTCTCGGTGCTTCCTGGGGGCGCGGGGACGGGCAGTGCCGTCTCGGAGCTGCTCCGCGGCGCTCTCTCCCCGGGGCAGCCCCAGCGCCTGCTCGCTGAAGCCCGCCGCTCTCTCGGGCGCGGGCAGAGCAGCCTCGGGGCGCTCGCTGCTCGGCCTGAGCGCCGGGGTGGCGCGGCGGGCTGCGGTTGGCGCGCGGGAGCCGGCCGGCTGCAGCGCGGCGCTGCGACCACGCGAGGGTGGGGCCATTGCGGGTCTGGGCTGCCTCGCGCTGCGCTCCCCCCGCCCCTGGCGCTGCGCTCCCCCCGCCCCTGGCGCTGCGCTCCCCCCGCCCCTGGCGCTGCGCTCCCCCCGCCCCTGGCGCTGCGCTCCCCCCGCCCCTGGCGCTGCGCTCCCCCCGCCCCTCGCGCTCCCCCGCCCCTCTCGCGCGGTCCTGGGCCGGCGCACGCGCGGTGCGGCGGCGCGAGCCCTGGGCGGCCGGCGCACGCGCGGTGCGGCGGCGCGAGCCCTGGGCGGCCGGCGCACGCGCGGTGCGGCGGCGCGAGCCCTGGGCGGCCGGCGCACGCGCGGTGCGGCGGCGCGAGCCCTGGGCGGCCGGCGCACGCGCGGTGCGGCGGCGGGCAAGATGGCGGCGAGCAGGGCGGGTGTTTTCGCTGGACGGCGGCGGGCGAGGGCAGAGGCAGGCTGGAGTCGAGCATGTGGGGGCCGCGGTGAGGCGAGGTGAGGCGAGCGTGCGCCTTCGGGTGGCCGCGGGTGTCGGGCTGTGTCCTGCCAGCCGGGGCCGTCGCTGCGTGGAGGCGGCGGGGCGGGGGGGGGGAGTCGGGCCGGGGGCCGCGCCGCGCCGCGCCGGGTCTGCGCGGCGCCGGGTCTGCCGGAGCGCGGCTCTGACTCTCCCTTTTGCGTGTGTCGCCTGTAGGGCCCCGGTTCCTCCCCAGCGCGGGCCGGGGCGTGCGCTCGCCCCTGCGGACGCAGCCTGGAGGAGTGTGTGGGGGGTGTCTGCGCGGGGGTCTGGATGTCTCTAGCAGCGGCACGGCAGCCTGATGCCTCCTCTCGTCTGGGACGCGGGGTCCTTGGGGAGTTCCCTGCTGCCTCCTCTGGCGTTCTCTGCGAGCTCATAGATCCCTCCACCTCCTCTCCTCCCCCCCCCCCCCCCCCGCCCCGCTCCCCTGTCTGGTGGGGTGGGAGACCGGTGGCTGCTCCCGCCGAGCTGAGAGCCACGTAGGGCACCCCTGTGTGCTCACTACGCATCTGGGATGGCACCCCTGCCCTGAGGGCCCCGCAGAGTCCCACCCTTCCTGCAACCAGCCCCCCCAGAGCCATTAAACCACCCACTAAACCACCCACAAATCCTGCCCCAACACCCCCACAGGCCCCAAAACGCCTCCGAGCCCTGCCGCAATGTTGTCACTGACTCCAGACCTTCCCCTGCACTCTGTGCAAGGCCCCAAACATTCCTCAAACTGCTGCCAGACCCAGTGCCCGCAGCAGTGAGGCGTTCTAACAAAGATGGGGTGCGATCTGCGTCTCCGCCTCGACTCAGTCCCGCTTTAGAGAAACAGGAACTTACAGCACTTCCTGGTGAAGAGTGTTGACGGGTGAATGTGCGGATGACAAAGAGACTTTTCTCTCTTTTCTTCTGAGCCGCCTCTCAGAAGCCTCTGTGTGTGCATGATGTGGCTGATCTGGGATAATCGTGCTGTGCGCAGTGCTTAAGGAGAACATTGCCCTAAAATGGAGGGCTAAGGAATAGCCTAAAAAACCTAAAAGGCTCGGGAAGAGCCAAAGAGAACACCGATGGGCTCTGAGAAGCCCCAGTGATGCTAGCGAAAACAGCGTGGCTTTTAGGCACCTCCTCAGAGCAGCAGCAATGTCTCGCTCCAGCCTATGGGGCAATGGGGACTCTTAATTACCGCCTTGAATTACCACAAGTGTTGCAAAAGCAGAAGGGACTAGGGAGCATGCAGAGCAGGTTATGGACTATATGTCAAGTTTAAACAAGCAACAAGCCCCTCTGCAAACAGAAACAGGTTTAGCCCTAAGTAATAGACGAAGGTAGCTGTGAGTAACGTGAAGCGAAGCGGTGACGTCAGTCACCCCGAAAGCCTCGGAGAAGCGGTCTGAAAATCTGGTACCCTCGCGGCCTCGGCAGTCTTTTTGGTTTGTTTGGCAGGGTAGCCCACCGAAGGGGGACATCTCGAAGAGAAGCAGCAAGACCTGGGGATCCGGTGGTTCATTTTGGTCGTCGCCTGTGAGGCCAGCATGCAAGAGTAAGAGGAAGCTAGGAGCAGTCTCAAAAAGGTAATAGGTCTGAAAGGGAGACAGGCAAATCGAGGGCTGTCGTTCCTCCACGTAGTTAAAGACCGAGAGAGTTGTCGGTTAAGCGCATGCATACGAGGGTTTGCGAACAGTAACAATAACACTGAAGCGGAATAAAAATAAGGTTTCGTGGAAGATGGCGTTAGGAAGGTATTAGGCGACGTGCCCGCCTGCCTAATAACCTAGCCCTAATTGCTGTGTGTAACGTTTCCAGACCGTTTACCCTGCAACGTATGGTGCAAAGTGCCGTATTAAGACCTTTCCCTTAAGGAAAAGAAGAAGAAAAAAAGAAAAAAAAGGGGGAAAAAGAAAACAGGGTAAAGAGAAAAAGATCATGCATAAACCTAAGCGTTTCACTGGAAGTAAAACGCGAGTTTATCGCTTCCTTACAGAGATGGAACCAAGGACAGCAAATGCTGACGAGGAGAAGAGACGGACGAGCGTTTGCTTGCGGTTAATACCGAAGGGACGGGATGAAACAAGGAAGCCAGAATGCAGCGGCCCCTCGATATCACCAGGAACTGCTACAGGAGGAGGCGTTCTGGCACGGGTAACTAGGGTAAGTATGGCTAATGACCGTTAGCAGTTATTTCGGCCTCCCCGAGGCAGCGCTGAGGACTGAGTAACCCGTTCCTGCCCTGTGGCTGCTGTTGCCTGTATCTGCCTTAGCTTTGCTTTGGCTGTTTCTCTTTTGTTTTGTTATCGTACACGCAGCTACGGAAAGGAATAGATGTCATACTTACTTTTTTAGATTAATTGCCACGGCTGAAGTTGAAGAGACCAAGAAACGTAAGCCGCGAAGGGGCACATCTTGAAGAGAGGGGGCTAGACCTAGCGATGCAGTTGTTCGTTTTGGTCGTCGCCTGTGAGGCCAGCATGCAAGAGTAAGAGGAAGCTAGGAGCAGTCTCAAAAAGGTAATAGGTCTGAAAGGGAGACAGGCAAATCGAGGGCTGTCGTTCCTCCACGTAGTTAAAGACCGAGAGAGTTGTCGGTTAAGCGCATGCATACGAGGGTTTGCGAACAGTAACAATAACACTGAAGCGGAATAAAAATAAGGTTTCGTGGAAGATGGCGTTAGGAAGGTATTAGGCGACGTGCCCGCCTGCCTAATAACCTAGCCCTAATTGCTGTGTGTAACGTTTCCAGACCGTTTACCCTGCAACGTATGGTGCAAAGTGCCGTATTAAGACCTTTCCCTTAAGGAAAAGAAGAAGAAAAAAAGAAAAAAAAGGGGGAAAAAGAAAACAGGGTAAAGAGAAAAAGATCATGCATAAACCTAAGCGTTTCACTGGAAGTAAAACGCGAGTTTATCGCTTCCTTACAGAGATGGAACCAAGGACAGCAAATGCTGACGAGGAGAAGAGACGGACGAGCGTTTGCTTGCGGTTAATACCGAAGGGACGGGATGAAACAAGGAAGCCAGAATGCAGCGGCCCCTCGATATCACCAGGAACTGCTACAGGAGGAGGCGTTCTGGCACGGGTAACTAGGGTAAGTATGGCTAATGACCGTTAGCAGTTATTTCGGCCTCCCCGAGGCAGCGCTGAGGACTGAGTAACCCGTTCCTGCCCTGTGGCTGCTGTTGCCTGTATCTGCCTTAGCTTTGCTTTGGCTGTTTCTCTTTTGTTTTGTTATCGTACACGCAGCTACGGAAAGGAATAGATGTCATACTTACTTTTTTAGATTAATTGCCACGGCTGAAGTTGAAGAGACCAAGAAACGTAAGCCGCGAAGGGGCACATCTTGAAGAGAGGGGGCTAGACCTAGCGATGCAGTTGTTCGTTTTGGTCGTCGCCTGTGAGGCCAGCATGCAAGAGTAAGAGGAAGCTAGGAGCAGTCTCAAAAAGGTAATAGGTCTGAAAGGGAGACAGGCAAATCGAGGGCTGTCGTTCCTCCACGTAGTTAAAGACCGAGAGAGTTGTCGGTTAAGCGCATGCATACGAGGGTTTGCGAACAGTAACAATAACACTGAAGCGGAATAAAAATAAGGTTTCGTGGAAGATGGCGTTAGGAAGGTATTAGGCGATGTGCCCGCCTGCCTAATAACCTAGCCCTAATTACTGTGTGTAACGTTTCCAGACCGTTTACCCTGCAACGTATGGTGCAAAGTGCCGTATTAAGACCTTTCCCTTAAGGAAAAGAAGAAGAAAAAAAGAAAAAAAAGGGGGAAAAAGAAAACAGGGTAAAGAGAAAAAGATCATGCATAAACCTAAGCGTTTCACTGGAAGTAAAACGCGAGTTTATCGCTTCCTTACAGAGATGGAACCAAGGACAGCAAATGCTGACGAAGAGAAGAGACGGACGAGCGTTTGCTTGCGGTTAATACCGAAGGGACGGGATGAAACAAGGAAGCCAGAATGCAGCGGCCCCTCGATATCACCAGGAACTGCTACAGGAGGAGGCGTTCTGGCACGGGTAACTAGGGTAAGTATGGCTAATGACCGTTAGCAGTTATTTTGGCCTCCCCGAGGCAGCGCTGAGGACTAAGTAACCTGAGGGGCTCTGGCCTGGGTTGGGGCAGAAGTGCAGGCAGGCGGGATCAGGCATTTTCCTCTCAGCTCTCCGAGCTGAATCCTAGCCCTGAAGGAAAAAGCACTGGGGGGAGGCTACTCGGACACCTGCCATGTCGAGGGCAGGGGCAGGAGCTGACCCTTCCCCGACGGACGGACGTACGGACAGACGCTGGTGCGGCGGTGACTCTTTGGATATCGTAGGTAAGGGGAGGCACGCTGGTGCCGAGCTCCAGGGCGGTTTGCCTGAACACGATGCCTGAGGCAGGAGGTTATGCATTGTGTCCGGGGCTGGGAGCTGGTCCCCGAGTCCCATGTACTTGGGAGTGCCTGCACTTGCCAGGGAGCCCGGTGCTGTTCCCAGAGCTGCGGGGAATTTCCCTTGCGTTGCCTGGACCCTCGGGGCTCTTGGGGGTGTTTCCCCTCATCGCGAGGGCTGCCAGAGCCCCTCCAGGGCTGCGTGAGGTCCCCGAACCGCTCCCGGATTTGCTTTTGGCACTCCGCAGTGTCGCTCGTGTGCCTGGGGCAGCCTGCAGGCGCCATCCTGTCAGCCGCGTTGAGCCCTGCGGCGTGCCTGGTGACCCCTCTGGTGTGCGCCAAGGCCCTTGCTCTGTATTTTGGTCTGCCCCAGAGCCCTGCACTTGCCCTCTGATGCCCTCAGGACCCCTCAGTTCACATTCTGGGTTGCCCCCGAGCCCTCTGCGTGCCTTTCGGTGCGCCCCGTGGCCCCGTGTGTGTTTTGCGGCACGCCGCAGAGGTCTCTGTTTAGCTTTTTCTCCTGTCCTGGAGTTTTCGGGGTGCTTCTGGGTGTGCCCCAGGGCCCTCCTTTTGGTGCCCCCCGAGTCACTCTGTTTGCTCTATCGTTGTTCTTTTTTTTTTTTTTTTTTTTTTCCTTGACTTGTGTTGCACCCAGAGCTCTCGATTTGTTCTCTTGTGCTCCGCATACTCCCCTTTCCGCACTCTACACCCCAGGCAGGGCTCTCCCTTCAGCTCTCAGCAAGCTGCTGTCAGGAGAGTGGGGGTGCCTCTGCTGCCCTGGCAGCCCCAGCTGTCCCTGAAGGGGCTGATGGCCAGGCCCCCTGCCCAGTTCCTGCAGGCCCACAGCTGCGGGCCCTGGGACTGGGATGAATGCCAGGGGGAGCTGGGTGGCAGGACAGGCCCCAGGTGGGGCTGATGGCAAGGGCAGGCCCACATTTGGGGGCTGGGGCTGCAGTTGGGGGGAGCTGGCGCTGGGGCAGGAGCTGGGCAGCGGAGCTGCCACGGAGCACGGCCCTTCGGGACCAGCCCGGCGGCCGCCCCGCGGAGGAGGTGAGCGGGGCCGGGGGAGGCGCACTGCAGGCTGCGGGTCCCGCATGTGCCGGGGGTCCCGGCGGCTGGGAGCGTCCCGGGGCCACGGAGGCGGGGGGAGGAAGGGGGTGCGCCGGGGCTGTGGTGCGGTTTACTGCGCGGTCGGAGGAGCGCGGGGGGGGGGGGGGGGGTCTCCTGTGTCAGCTCGGGAGCGTGTCGGGGAGCGGGGGGAGGAGGGTCGTGGAGGGGCGGGGGCAGTGTCGGAGCTGAGGCGGGGCCGGTCGCGGGGGTGTCGGGGGAGCCCCGGGCCGGTGGCGGGGCCGCGCTCGGGGCTCTGCGGCCGTTTCCGGGGGGACAGGGGGGAAGGGGAAGGGGGGCGGGACGGAAAGGAACGGAATGTGCCGAGGGTCAAAGGTGCCCCAGCGCTGCGGGTGGGGGGCGGGAGTTGGGGGGCGGGAATGCGGGGAGCCGTAGCTTTCGGCGCGGCATGCCGGGAGCAGTAGTCTTCCGGCACTGGGCTTCCGGTGGGGCATGTTTGTTCTGAGCGCGGCATGCTGGGAGCGGTAGTCTTCCGGCACTGGGCTTCCGGGCCGCCCTTCTCGCGCGCACGGTATGCTGGGAGGTGTAGTCTTCTCAGGCGGGGCTACTGGGTGACCATGCTGCGCCTCTCGAGGTGGCCCCGCGGGGGGGGCGGCGGCGGCAGGTCCCTGCCAGCGGGGTTCCCAGCAGGCGGCCGCGTGGCAGGCCAGGAGCTGTAGTGCCCGCTGGGTCTGTTCCTTACTGGACGTGTGTCACTCACGCCTGAGTCCCCACAGGTCACGGGGGACAGTGGAATGCCCCTGTTTTTCCCCGGTACAGGGCAGGAAGTGTTTTCCATCTCCGATGGTGTTGCAAGACAACCTTGGAAGCTCAGAAAGAGTGTTCCTGCTGTTTAAACTAGGCAGATGAGGAGGAACCCCCCCCCCCATTTCCTGGGAGGAAATAATTCTTTAATCAAGGCCATGCTAGAAGTGCTAAAGCCTTAAAGAAATAGTAAATCAAAATGTTTTGTTTTCTATGTAGACGTTGCCGATTTAGCAAAGGAATTCGAGGTATCCCCGAACTGAACTGTCCTCATTATAATACAAGAAAATCACGCCCATAGGTCAGAAAGACCTGTGCCCGGGTGAAGACCCCTCCCCTGAGCATGCGTAGTTTTAAAATGGTGTGTAAGCAATATTAGAATTGTATGTAAATCACTAACCAACCGGTGTAAGAGGGAAAGTTGCAAACCTTGCAACTTGTATAAATGCTACTTGGAAAGCCGGGGGGGGGGGGGGGAAGTTGCGCTTGATTTGTGGGGAAAACACCGAGCAGCCAGGCTTGCACAACTCTGAAATAAATAAGCAAATGTCTCTCCTGAGCGTGTCATTATTGGCTTAGTGCACAGCGGGCAACGAATCTGCTTTTCGGACAGCAGCGTGACCAGGCAGGGTTGTCCCCGGGGGCTGGGGCTGTCCCTCTTGGAAATGGGGAGGGCGGGAAGAGTAGGAGGGGTGCTGCGGGCTCCTGGGGGTCGTAGCTTTGCTCAGGATTGGGGCCGGTTAGGCAGCTGCTGGGAGGAGTGGCGGTGCTGGGAGGGCACGGTGCGGAGCTGTCCTGCTGTGCAGCGCAAGGGAAAGTCGACCAGCACCGTTGCTGTCCGAGGACCCTGGAACAGCCCGAGAGACCCTGGAACAGCCACCCCACGGACACCGTGTCACTGCCTCGCAAGGCCACCGCATGCAGGTACGTTTGACTACATCCGGCAGAAGAAATGTAAGCCGAAGGATCAGGGCAAATAGCTGCTTGTCTAGGTTTGTTACCTAGCGACGCACTGGCAAAGCTTTTTATGAACACCCGTACTCGATCGAGTGCGTATTCATTCTGTGAATATTAATTACTGCCAGACCGCGTACGTCACTGATGCTTTAAAGCAAGTCCGTGGCGCTGGGGTAGCACGTGTAGTGGAGGCTAAATGCAATAATACCTCGTTTTGATGTTGTTCTCTTATACGAAAGCACTTGGAGCAGATTAAGACATTTCTCGTCCTATTTTGTTTATTGAGTGGGCCCTGATACTGGGGAGAAGCTGCCGTGAAGCAGACCTAGTAGTCAGCTTCCTTAGAGAAGGCGTCTTGTCCTGTATTTGAGGGCTTCCGGTACGTTTTGACAGACAGTAGTGAGTGACGGGTTTCCTTTGGACCCCCCGGGGAGCAGAAAGTTCTGCCGGGAAGGCAAAATGTTTCTTGCGGCTGGGTTGGAAGAAGCTGGCTGCTGATGCAAGGCAGTGACAATTCTGGGGAGTCGCGGGAAGTTTTGAAAAGACGGTCGTTCCCTTTGCTAGAAGGCTATGCACTTCGGTTCCTAATAGCTGTAGTAATGAAGCCAGGTAAGCGTTCGGGAGGAGCCCAAGCCACTTTTGCCTAGCGAGTATTTTGCAAGGGGGGCAGGAAAGCGCTGCGCCCTGCTCCTTGCTGCCCTCGCGTGTCTGAAAGGCGGCACTGCACGCGGGAGGGGGGGCGCGCATGCGCATTGCGTTCCGGCGCGCTCACGGCTGCCCTCGCGTGTCGACAAGGCAGCACTGCAGCCGCCGGCGGCCACCGCTGCGTACGGAGACCGTTGCGGGCAGCCGGCGCACACGTGCGCGCTGCCGGTCGCCGCGTTGGCCGCTACTCTGCGCTCTCTCGGGGACGGGTAAGCGCAGGGGCCGCGCTCGTGCCCCCTGCCCGGTGCTCACGGACCGGGAGCGCTTTTCCCGAGAGGGCTTTTCCTTCTCGGTGCTTCCTGGGGGCGCGGGGACGGGCAGTGCCGTCTCGGAGCTGCTCCGCGGCGCTCTCTCCCCGGGGCAGCCCCAGCGCCTGCTCGCTGAAGCCCGCCGCTCTCTCGGGCGCGGGCAGAGCAGCCTCGGGGCGCTCGCTGCTCGGCCTGAGCGCCGGGGTGGCGCGGCGGGCTGCGGTTGGCGCGCGGGAGCCGGCCGGCTGCAGCGCGGCGCTGCGACCACGCGAGGGTGGGGCCATTGCGGGTCTGGGCTGCCTCGCGCTGCGCTCCCCCCGCCCCTGGCGCTGCGCTCCCCCCGCCCCTGGCGCTGCGCTCCCCCCGCCCCTGGCGCTGCGCTCCCCCCGCCCCTGGCGCTGCGCTCCCCCCGCCCCTGGCGCTGCGCTCCCCCCGCCCCTGGCGCTGCGCTCCCCCCGCCCCTCGCGCTGCGCTCCCCCCGCCCCTCGCGCTGCGCTCCCCCCGCCCCTCGCGCTGCGCTCCCCCCGCCCCTCGCGCTCCCCCGCCCCTCTCGCGCGGTCCTGGGCCGGCGCACGCGCGGTGCGGCGGCGCGAGCCCTGGGCGGCCGGCGCACGCGCGGTGCGGCGGCGCGAGCCCTGGGCGGCCGGCGCACGCGCGGTGCGGCGGCGCGAGCCCTGGGCGGCCGGCGCACGCGCGGTGCGGCGGCGCGAGCCCTGGGCGGCCGGCGCACGCGCGGTGCGGCGGCGCGAGCCCTGGGCGGCCGGCGCACGCGCGGTGCGGCGGCGCGAGCCCTGGGCGGCCGGCGCACGCGCGGTGCGG
Organism: Dromaius novaehollandiae; assembly: GCF_036370855.1. Lineage (NCBI taxonomy): Eukaryota > Metazoa > Chordata > Aves > Casuariiformes > Dromaiidae > Dromaius > Dromaius novaehollandiae. Next base: position 154,784 of record NC_088099.1, on the reverse strand, counting down.
CGGCGCGAGCCCTGGGCGGCCGGCGCACGCGCGGTGCGGCGGCGCGAGCCCTGGGCGGCCGGCGCACGCGCGGTGCGGCGGCGCGAGCCCTGGGCGGCCGGCGCACGCGCGGTGCGGCGGCGCGAGCCCTGGGCGGCCGGCGCACGCGCGGTGCGGCGGCGCGAGCCCTGGGCGGCCGGCGCACGCGCGGTGCGGCGGCGCGAGCCCTGGGCGGCCGGCGCACGCGCGGTGCGGCGGCGGGCAAGATGGCGGCGAGCAGGGCGGGTGTTTTCGCTGGACGGCGGCGGGCGAGGGCAGAGGCGGGCTGGAGTCGAGCATGTGGGGGCCGCGGTGAGGCGAGGTGAGGCGAGCGTGCGCCTTCGGGTGGCCGCGGGTGTCGGGCTGTGTCCTGCCAGCCGGGGCCGTCGCTGCGTGGAGGCGGCGGGGCGGGGGGGGGGAGTCGGGCCGGGGGCCGCGCCGCGCCGCGCCGGGTCTGCGCGGCGCCGGGTCTGCCGGAGCGCGGCTCTGACTCTCCCTTTTGCGTGTGTCGCCTGTAGGGCCCCGGTTCCTCCCCAGCGCGGGCCGGGGCGTGCGCTCGCCCCTGCGGACGCAGCCTGGAGGAGTGTGTGGGGGGTGTCTGCGCGGGGGTCTGGATGTCTCTAGCAGCGGCACGGCAGCCTGATGCCTCCTCTCGTCTGGGACGCGGGGTCCTTGGGGAGTTCCCTGCTGCCTCCTCTGGCGTTCTCTGCGAGCTCATAGATCCCTCCACCTCCTCTCCTCCCCCCCCCCCCCCCCCCCCCCCGCCCCGCTCCCCTGTCTGGTGGGGTGGGAGACCGGTGGCTGCTCCCGCCGAGCTGAGAGCCACGTAGGGCACCCCTGTGTGCTCACTACGCATCTGGGATGGCACCCCTGCCCTGAGGGCCCCGCAGAGTCCCACCCTTCCTGCAACCAGCCCCCCCAGAGCCATTAAACCACCCACTAAACCACCCACAAATCCTGCCCCAACACCCCCACAGGCCCCAAAACGCCTCCGAGCCCTGCCGCAATGTTGTCACTGACTCCAGACCTTCCCCTGCACTCTGTGCAAGGCCCCAAACATTCCTCAAACTGCTGCCAGACCCAGTGCCCGCAGCAGTGAGGCGTTCTAACAAAGATGGGGTGCGATCTGCGTCTCCGCCTCGACTCAGTCCCGCTTTAGAGAAACAGGAACTTACAGCACTTCCTGGTGAAGAGTGTTGACGGGTGAATGTGCGGATGACAAAGAGACTTTTCTCTCTTTTCTTCTGAGCCGCCTCTCAGAAGCCTCTGTGTGTGCATGATGTGGCTGATCTGGGATAATCGTGCTGTGCGCAGTGCTTAAGGAGAACATTGCCCTAAAATGGAGGGCTAAGGAATAGCCTAAAAAACCTAAAAGGCTCGGGAAGAGCCAAAGAGAACACCGATGGGCTCTGAGAAGCCCCAGTGATGCTAGCGAAAACAGCGTGGCTTTTAGGCACCTCCTCAGAGCAGCAGCAATGTCTCGCTCCAGCCTATGGGGCAATGGGGACTCTTAATTACCGCCTTGAATTACCACAAGTGTTGCAAAAGCAGAAGGGACTAGGGAGCATGCAGAGCAGGTTATGGACTATATGTCAAGTTTAAACAAGCAACAAGCCCCTCTGCAAACAGAAACAGGTTTAGCCCTAAGTAATAGACGAAGGTAGCTGTGAGTAACGTGAAGCGAAGCGGTGACGTCAGTCACCCCGAAAGCCTCGGAGAAGCGGTCTGAAAATCTGGTACCCTCGCGGCCTCGGCAGTCTTTTTGGTTTGTTTGGCAGGGTAGCCCACCGAAGGGGGACATCTCGAAGAGAAGCAGCAAGACCTGGGGATCCGGTGGTTCATTTTGGTCGTCGCCTGTGAGGCCAGCATGCAAGAGTAAGAGGAAGCTAGGAGCAGTCTCAAAAAGGTAATAGGTCTGAAAGGGAGACAGGCAAATCGAGGGCTGTCGTTCCTCCACGTAGTTAAAGACCGAGAGAGTTGTCGGTTAAGCGCATGCATACGAGGGTTTGCGAACAGTAACAATAACACTGAAGCGGAATAAAAATAAGGTTTCGTGGAAGATGGCGTTAGGAAGGTATTAGGCGACGTGCCCGCCTGCCTAATAACCTAGCCCTAATTGCTGTGTGTAACGTTTCCAGACCGTTTACCCTGCAACGTATGGTGCAAAGTGCCGTATTAAGACCTTTCCCTTAAGGAAAAGAAGAAGAAAAAAAGAAAAAAAAGGGGGAAAAAGAAAACAGGGTAAAGAGAAAAAGATCATGCATAAACCTAAGCGTTTCACTGGAAGTAAAACGCGAGTTTATCGCTTCCTTACAGAGATGGAACCAAGGACAGCAAATGCTGACGAGGAGAAGAGACGGACGAGCGTTTGCTTGCGGTTAATACCGAAGGGACGGGATGAAACAAGGAAGCCAGAATGCAGCGGCCCCTCGATATCACCAGGAACTGCTACAGGAGGAGGCGTTCTGGCACGGGTAACTAGGGTAAGTATGGCTAATGACCGTTAGCAGTTATTTCGGCCTCCCCGAGGCAGCGCTGAGGACTGAGTAACCCGTTCCTGCCCTGTGGCTGCTGTTGCCTGTATCTGCCTTAGCTTTGCTTTGGCTGTTTCTCTTTTGTTTTGTTATCGTACACGCAGCTACGGAAAGGAATAGATGTCATACTTACTTTTTTAGATTAATTGCCACGGCTGAAGTTGAAGAGACCAAGAAACGTAAGCCGCGAAGGGGCACATCTTGAAGAGAGGGGGCTAGACCTAGCGATGCAGTTGTTCGTTTTGGTCGTCGCCTGTGAGGCCAGCATGCAAGAGTAAGAGGAAGCTAGGAGCAGTCTCAAAAAGGTAATAGGTCTGAAAGGGAGACAGGCAAATCGAGGGCTGTCGTTCCTCCACGTAGTTAAAGACCGAGAGAGTTGTCGGTTAAGCGCATGCATACGAGGGTTTGCGAACAGTAACAATAACACTGAAGCGGAATAAAAATAAGGTTTCGTGGAAGATGGCGTTAGGAAGGTATTAGGCGACGTGCCCGCCTGCCTAATAACCTAGCCCTAATTGCTGTGTGTAACGTTTCCAGACCGTTTACCCTGCAACGTATGGTGCAAAGTGCCGTATTAAGACCTTTCCCTTAAGGAAAAGAAGAAGAAAAAAAGAAAAAAAAGGGGGAAAAAGAAAACAGGGTAAAGAGAAAAAGATCATGCATAAACCTAAGCGTTTCACTGGAAGTAAAACGCGAGTTTATCGCTTCCTTACAGAGATGGAACCAAGGACAGCAAATGCTGACGAGGAGAAGAGACGGACGAGCGTTTGCTTGCGGTTAATACCGAAGGGACGGGATGAAACAAGGAAGCCAGAATGCAGCGGCCCCTCGATATCACCAGGAACTGCTACAGGAGGAGGCGTTCTGGCACGGGTAACTAGGGTAAGTATGGCTAATGACCGTTAGCAGTTATTTCGGCCTCCCCGAGGCAGCGCTGAGGACTGAGTAACCCGTTCCTGCCCTGTGGCTGCTGTTGCCTGTATCTGCCTTAGCTTTGCTTTGGCTGTTTCTCTTTTGTTTTGTTATCGTACACGCAGCTACGGAAAGGAATAGATGTCATACTTACTTTTTTAGATTAATTGCCACGGCTGAAGTTGAAGAGACCAAGAAACGTAAGCCGCGAAGGGGCACATCTTGAAGAGAGGGGGCTAGACCTAGCGATGCAGTTGTTCGTTTTGGTCGTCGCCTGTGAGGCCAGCATGCAAGAGTAAGAGGAAGCTAGGAGCAGTCTCAAAAAGGTAATAGGTCTGAAAGGGAGACAGGCAAATCGAGGGCTGTCGTTCCTCCACGTAGTTAAAGACCGAGAGAGTTGTCGGTTAAGCGCATGCATACGAGGGTTTGCGAACAGTAACAATAACACTGAAGCGGAATAAAAATAAGGTTTCGTGGAAGATGGCGTTAGGAAGGTATTAGGCGACGTGCCCGCCTGCCTAATAACCTAGCCCTAATTGCTGTGTGTAACGTTTCCAGACCGTTTACCCTGCAACGTATGGTGCAAAGTGCCGTATTAAGACCTTTCCCTTAAGGAAAAGAAGAAGAAAAAAAGAAAAAAAAGGGGGAAAAAGAAAACAGGGTAAAGAGAAAAAGATCATGCATAAACCTAAGCGTTTCACTGGAAGTAAAACGCGAGTTTATCGCTTCCTTACAGAGATGGAACCAAGGACAGCAAATGCTGACGAGGAGAAGAGACGGACGAGCGTTTGCTTGCGGTTAATACCGAAGGGACGGGATGAAACAAGGAAGCCAGAATGCAGCGGCCCCTCGATATCACCAGGAACTGCTACAGGAGGAGGCGTTCTGGCACGGGTAACTAGGGTAAGTATGGCTAATGACCGTTAGCAGTTATTTCGGCCTCCCCGAGGCAGCGCTGAGGACTGAGTAACCCGTTCCTGCCCTGTGGCTGCTGTTGCCTGTATCTGCCTTAGCTTTGCTTTGGCTGTTTCTCTTTTGTTTTGTTATCGTACACGCAGCTACGGAAAGGAATAGATGTCATACTTACTTTTTTAGATTAATTGCCACGGCTGAAGTTGAAGAGACCAAGAAACGTAAGCCGCGAAGGGGCACATCTTGAAGAGAGGGGGCTAGACCTAGCGATGCAGTTGTTCGTTTTGGTCGTCGCCTGTGAGGCCAGCATGCAAGAGTAAGAGGAAGCTAGGAGCAGTCTCAAAAAGGTAATAGGTCTGAAAGGGAGACAGGCAAATCGAGGGCTGTCGTTCCTCCACGTAGTTAAAGACCGAGAGAGTTGTCGGTTAAGCGCATGCATACGAGGGTTTGCGAACAGTAACAATAACACTGAAGCGGAATAAAAATAAGGTTTCGTGGAAGATGGCGTTAGGAAGGTATTAGGCGACGTGCCCGCCTGCCTAATAACCTAGCCCTAATTACTGTGTGTAACGTTTCCAGACCGTTTACCCTGCAACGTATGGTGCAAAGTGCCGTATTAAGACCTTTCCCTTAAGGAAAAGAAGAAGAAAAAAAGAAAAAAAAGGGGGAAAAAGAAAACAGGGTAAAGAGAAAAAGATCATGCATAAACCTAAGCGTTTCACTGGAAGTAAAACGCGAGTTTATCGCTTCCTTACAGAGATGGAACCAAGGACAGCAAATGCTGACGAAGAGAAGAGACGGACGAGCGTTTGCTTGCGGTTAATACCGAAGGGACGGGATGAAACAAGGAAGCCAGAATGCAGCGGCCCCTCGATATCACCAGGAACTGCTACAGGAGGAGGCGTTCTGGCACGGGTAACTAGGGTAAGTATGGCTAATGACCGTTAGCAGTTATTTTGGCCTCCCCGAGGCAGCGCTGAGGACTAAGTAACCTGAGGGGCTCTGGCCTGGGTTGGGGCAGAAGTGCAGGCAGGCGGGATCAGGCATTTTCCTCTCAGCTCTCCGAGCTGAATCCTAGCCCTGAAGGAAAAAGCACTGGGGGGAGGCTACTCGGACACCTGCCATGTCGAGGGCAGGGGCAGGAGCTGACCCTTCCCCGACGGACGGACGTACGGACAGACGCTGGTGCGGCGGTGACTCTTTGGATATCGTAGGTAAGGGGAGGCACGCTGGTGCCGAGCTCCAGGGCGGTTTGCCTGAACACGATGCCTGAGGCAGGAGGTTATGCATTGTGTCCGGGGCTGGGAGCTGGTCCCCGAGTCCCATGTACTTGGGAGTGCCTGCACTTGCCAGGGAGCCCGGTGCTGTTCCCAGAGCTGCGGGGAATTTCCCTTGCGTTGCCTGGACCCTCGGGGCTCTTGGGGGTGTTTCCCCTCATCGCGAGGGCTGCCAGAGCCCCTCCAGGGCTGCGTGAGGTCCCCGAACCGCTCCCGGATTTGCTTTTGGCACTCCGCAGTGTCGCTCGTGTGCCTGGGGCAGCCTGCAGGCGCCATCCTGTCAGCCGCGTTGAGCCCTGCGGCGTGCCTGGTGACCCCTCTGGTGTGCGCCAAGGCCCTTGCTCTGTATTTTGGTCTGCCCCAGAGCCCTGCACTTGCCCTCTGATGCCCTCAGGACCCCTCAGTTCACATTCTGGGTTGCCCCCGAGCCCTCTGCGTGCCTTTCGGTGCGCCCCGTGGCCCCGTGTGTGTTTTGCGGCACGCCGCAGAGGTCTCTGTTTAGCTTTTTCTCCTGTCCTGGAGTTTTCGGGGTGCTTCTGGGTGTGCCCCAGGGCCCTCCTTTTGGTGCCCCCCGAGTCACTCTGTTTGCTCTATCGTTGTTCTTTTTTTTTTTTTTTTTTTTTTCCTTGACTTGTGTTGCACCCAGAGCTCTCGATTTGTTCTCTTGTGCTCCGCATACTCCCCTTTCCGCACTCTACACCCCAGGCAGGGCTCTCCCTTCAGCTCTCAGCAAGCTGCTGTCAGGAGAGTGGGGGTGCCTCTGCTGCCCTGGCAGCCCCAGCTGTCCCTGAAGGGGCTGATGGCCAGGCCCCCTGCCCAGTTCCTGCAGGCCCACAGCTGCGGGCCCTGGGACTGGGATGAATGCCAGGGGGAGCTGGGTGGCAGGACAGGCCCCAGGTGGGGCTGATGGCAAGGGCAGGCCCACATTTGGGGGCTGGGGCTGCAGTTGGGGGGAGCTGGCGCTGGGGCAGGAGCTGGGCAGCGGAGCTGCCACGGAGCACGGCCCTTCGGGACCAGCCCGGCGGCCGCCCCGCGGAGGAGGTGAGCGGGGCCGGGGGAGGCGCACTGCAGGCTGCGGGTCCCGCATGTGCCGGGGGTCCCGGCGGCTGGGAGCGTCCCGGGGCCACGGAGGCGGGGGGAGGAAGGGGGTGCGCCGGGGCTGTGGTGCGGTTTACTGCGCGGTCGGAGGAGCGCGGGGGGGGGGGGGGGGGGTCTCCTGTGTCAGCTCGGGAGCGTGTCGGGGAGCGGGGGGAGGAGGGTCGTGGAGGGGCGGGGGCAGTGTCGGAGCTGAGGCGGGGCCGGTCGCGGGGGTGTCGGGGGAGCCCCGGGCCGGTGGCGGGGCCGCGCTCGGGGCTCTGCGGCCGTTTCCGGGGGGACAGGGGGGAAGGGGAAGGGGGGCGGGACGGAAAGGAACGGAATGTGCCGAGGGTCAAAGGTGCCCCAGCGCTGCGGGTGGGGGGCGGGAGTTGGGGGGCGGGAATGCGGGGAGCCGTAGCTTTCGGCGCGGCATGCCGGGAGCAGTAGTCTTCCGGCACTGGGCTTCCGGTGGGGCATGTTTGTTCTGAGCGCGGCATGCTGGGAGCGGTAGTCTTCCGGCACTGGGCTTCCGGGCCGCCCTTCTCGCGCGCACGGTATGCTGGGAGGTGTAGTCTTCTCAGGCGGGGCTACTGGGTGACCATGCTGCGCCTCTCGAGGTGGCCCCGCGGGGGGGGCGGCGGCGGCAGGTCCCTGCCAGCGGGGTTCCCAGCAGGCGGCCGCGTGGCAGGCCAGGAGCTGTAGTGCCCGCTGGGTCTGTTCCTTACTGGACGTGTGTCACTCACGCCTGAGTCCCCACAGGTCACGGGGGACAGTGGAATGCCCCTGTTTTTCCCCGGTACAGGGCAGGAAGTGTTTTCCATCTCCGATGGTGTTGCAAGACAACCTTGGAAGCTCAGAAAGAGTGTTCCTGCTGTTTAAACTAGGCAGATGAGGAGGAACCCCCCCCCCCATTTCCTGGGAGGAAATAATTCTTTAATCAAGGCCATGCTAGAAGTGCTAAAGCCTTAAAGAAATAGTAAATCAAAATGTTTTGTTTTCTATGTAGACGTTGCCGATTTAGCAAAGGAATTCGAGGTATCCCCGAACTGAACTGTCCTCATTATAATACAAGAAAATCACGCCCATAGGTCAGAAAGACCTGTGCCCGGGTGAAGACCCCTCCCCTGAGCATGCGTAGTTTTAAAATGGTGTGTAAGCAATATTAGAATTGTATGTAAATCACTAACCAACCGGTGTAAGAGGGAAAGTTGCAAACCTTGCAACTTGTATAAATGCTACTTGGAAAGCCGGGGGGGGGGGGGGGAAGTTGCGCTTGATTTGTGGGGAAAACACCGAGCAGCCAGGCTTGCACAACTCTGAAATAAATAAGCAAATGTCTCTCCTGAGCGTGTCATTATTGGCTTAGTGCACAGCGGGCAACGAATCTGCTTTTCGGACAGCAGCGTGACCAGGCAGGGTTGTCCCCGGGGGCTGGGGCTGTCCCTCTTGGAAATGGGGAGGGCGGGAAGAGTAGGAGGGGTGCTGCGGGCTCCTGGGGGTCGTAGCTTTGCTCAGGATTGGGGCCGGTTAGGCAGCTGCTGGGAGGAGTGGCGGTGCTGGGAGGGCACGGTGCGGAGCTGTCCTGCTGTGCAGCGCAAGGGAAAGTCGACCAGCACCGTTGCTGTCCGAGGACCCTGGAACAGCCCGAGAGACCCTGGAACAGCCACCCCACGGACACCGTGTCACTGCCTCGCAAGGCCACCGCATGCAGGTACGTTTGACTACATCCGGCAGAAGAAATGTAAGCCGAAGGATCAGGGCAAATAGCTGCTTGTCTAGGTTTGTTACCTAGCGACGCACTGGCAAAGCTTTTTATGAACACCCGTACTCGATCGAGTGCGTATTCATTCTGTGAATATTAATTACTGCCAGACCGCGTACGTCACTGATGCTTTAAAGCAAGTCCGTGGCGCTGGGGTAGCACGTGTAGTGGAGGCTAAATGCAATAATACCTCGTTTTGATGTTGTTCTCTTATACGAAAGCACTTGGAGCAGATTAAGACATTTCTCGTCCTATTTTGTTTATTGAGTGGGCCCTGATACTGGGGAGAAGCTGCCGTGAAGCAGACCTAGTAGTCAGCTTCCTTAGAGAAGGCGTCTTGTCCTGTATTTGAGGGCTTCCGGTACGTTTTGACAGACAGTAGTGAGTGACGGGTTTCCTTTGGACCCCCCGGGGAGCAGAAAGTTCTGCCGGGAAGGCAAAATGTTTCTTGCGGCTGGGTTGGAAGAAGCTGGCTGCTGATGCAAGGCAGTGACAATTCTGGGGAGTCGCGGGAAGTTTTGAAAAGACGGTCGTTCCCTTTGCTAGAAGGCTATGCACTTCGGTTCCTAATAGCTGTAGTAATGAAGCCAGGTAAGCGTTCGGGAGGAGCCCAAGCCACTTTTGCCTAGCGAGTATTTTGCAAGGGGGGCAGGAAAGCGCTGCGCCCTGCTCCTTGCTGCCCTCGCGTGTCTGAAAGGCGGCACTGCACGCGGGAGGGGGGGCGCGCATGCGCATTGCGTTCCGGCGCGCTCACGGCTGCCCTCGCGTGTCGACAAGGCAGCACTGCAGCCGCCGGCGGCCACCGCTGCGTACGGAGACCGTTGCGGGCAGCCGGCGCACACGTGCGCGCTGCCGGTCGCCGCGTTGGCCGCTACTCTGCGCTCTCTCGGGGACGGGTAAGCGCAGGGGCCGCGCTCGTGCCCCCTGCCCGGTGCTCACGGACCGGGAGCGCTTTTCCCGAGAGGGCTTTTCCTTCTCGGTGCTTCCTGGGGGCGCGGGGACGGGCAGTGCCGTCTCGGAGCTGCTCCGCGGCGCTCTCTCCCCGGGGCAGCCCCAGCGCCTGCTCGCTGAAGCCCGCCGCTCTCTCGGGCGCGGGCAGAGCAGCCTCGGGGCGCTCGCTGCTCGGCCTGAGCGCCGGGGTGGCGCGGCGGGCTGCGGTTGGCGCGCGGGAGCCGGCCGGCTGCAGCGCGGCGCTGCGACCACGCGAGGGTGGGGCCATTGCGGGTCTGGGCTGCCTCGCGCTGCGCTCCCCCCGCCCCTGGCGCTGCGCTCCCCCCGCCCCTGGCGCTGCGCTCCCCCCGCCCCTGGCGCTGCGCTCCCCCCGCCCCTGGCGCTGCGCTCCCCCCGCCCCTCGCGCTGCGCTCCCCCCGCCCCTCGCGCTGCGCTCCCCCCGCCCCTCGCGCTGCGCTCCCCCCGCCCCTCGCGCTGCGCTCCCCCCGCCCCTCGCGCTCCCCCGCCCCTCTCGCGCGGTCCTGGGCCGGCGCACGCGCGGTGCGGCGGCGCGAGCCCTGGGCGGCCGGCGCACGCGCGGTGCGGCGGCGCGAGCCCTGGGCGGCCGGCGCACGCGCGGTGCGGCGGCGCGAGCCCTGGGCGGCCGGCGCACGCGCGGTGCGGCGGCGCGAGCCCTGGGCGGCCGGCGCACGCGCGGTGCGGCGGCGCGAGCCCTGGGCGGCCGGCGCACGCGCGGTGCGGCGGCGCGAGCCCTGGGCGGCCGGCGCACGCGCGGTGCGGCGGCGCGAGCCCTGGGCGGCCGGCGCACGCGCGGTGCGGCGGCGCGAGCCCTGGGCGGCCGGCGCACGCGCGGTGCGGCGGCGCGAGCCCTGGGCGGCCGGCGCACGCGCGGTGCGGCGGCGCGAGCCCTGGGCGGCCGGCGCACGCGCGGTGCGGCGGCGCGAGCCCTGGGCGGCCGGCGCACGCGCGGTGCGGCGGCGCGAGCCCTGGGCGGCCGGCGCACGCGCGGTGCGGCGGCGCGAGCCCTGGGCGGCCGGCGCACGCGCGGTGCGGCGGCGCGAGCCCTGGGCGGCCGGCGCACGCGCGGTGCGGCGGCGGGCAAGATGGCGGCGAGCAGGGCGGGTGTTTTCGCTGGACGGCGGCGGGCGAGGGCAGAGGCGGGCTGGAGTCGAGCATGTGGGGGCCGCGGTGAGGCGAGGTGAGGCGAGCGTGCGCCTTCGGGTGGCCGCGGGTGTCGGGCTGTGTCCTGCCAGCCGGGGCCGTCGCTGCGTGGAGGCGGCGGGGCGGGGGGGGGGAGTCGGGCCGGGGGCCGCGCCGCGCCGCGCCGGGTCTGCGCGGCGCCGGGTCTGCCGGAGCGCGGCTCTGACTCTCCCTTTTGCGTGTGTCGCCTGTAGGGCCCCGGTTCCTCCCCAGCGCGGGCCGGGGCGTGCGCTCGCCCCTGCGGACGCAGCCTGGAGGAGTGTGTGGGGGGTGTCTGCGCGGGGGTCTGGATGTCTCTAGCAGCGGCACGGCAGCCTGATGCCTCCTCTCGTCTGGGACGCGGGGTCCTTGGGGAGTTCCCTGCTGCCTCCTCTGGCGTTCTCTGCGAGCTCATAGATCCCTCCACCTCCTCTCCTCCCCCCCCCCCCCCCCCCCCCCGCCCCGCTCCCCTGTCTGGTGGGGTGGGAGACCGGTGGCTGCTCCCGCCGAGCTGAGAGCCACGTAGGGCACCCCTGTGTGCTCACTACGCATCTGGGATGGCACCCCTGCCCTGAGGGCCCCGCAGAGTCCCACCCTTCCTGCAACCAGCCCCCCCAGAGCCATTAAACCACCCACTAAACCACCCACAAATCCTGCCCCAACACCCCCACAGGCCCCAAAACGCCTCCGAGCCCTGCCGCAATGTTGTCACTGACTCCAGACCTTCCCCTGCACTCTGTGCAAGGCCCCAAACATTCCTCAAACTGCTGCCAGACCCAGTGCCCGCAGCAGTGAGGCGTTCTAACAAAGATGGGGTGCGATCTGCGTCTCCGCCTCGACTCAGTCCCGCTTTAGAGAAACAGGAACTTACAGCACTTCCTGGTGAAGAGTGTTGACGGGTGAATGTGCGGATGACAAAGAGACTTTTCTCTCTTTTCTTCTGAGCCGCCTCTCAGAAGCCTCTGTGTGTGCATGATGTGGCTGATCTGGGATAATCGTGCTGTGCGCAGTGCTTAAGGAGAACATTGCCCTAAAATGGAGGGCTAAGGAATAGCCTAAAAAACCTAAAAGGCTCGGGAAGAGCCAAAGAGAACACCGATGGGCTCTGAGAAGCCCCAGTGATGCTAGCGAAAACAGCGTGGCTTTTAGGCACCTCCTCAGAGCAGCAGCAATGTCTCGCTCCAGCCTATGGGGCAATGGGGACTCTTAATTACCGCCTTGAATTACCACAAGTGTTGCAAAAGCAGAAGGGACTAGGGAGCATGCAGAGCAGGTTATGGACTATATGTCAAGTTTAAACAAGCAACAAGCCCCTCTGCAAACAGAAACAGGTTTAGCCCTAAGTAATAGACGAAGGTAGCTGTGAGTAACGTGAAGCGAAGCGGTGACGTCAGTCACCCCGAAAGCCTCGGAGAAGCGGTCTGAAAATCTGGTACCCTCGCGGCCTCGGCAGTCTTTTTGGTTTGTTTGGCAGGGTAGCCCACCGAAGGGGGACATCTCGAAGAGAAGCAGCAAGACCTGGGGATCCGGTGGTTCATTTTGGTCGTCGCCTGTGAGGCCAGCATGCAAGAGTAAGAGGAAGCTAGGAGCAGTCTCAAAAAGGTAATAGGTCTGAAAGGGAGACAGGCAAATCGAGGGCTGTCGTTCCTCCACGTAGTTAAAGACCGAGAGAGTTGTCGGTTAAGCGCATGCATACGAGGGTTTGCGAACAGTAACAATAACACTGAAGCGGAATAAAAATAAGGTTTCGTGGAAGATGGCGTTAGGAAGGTATTAGGCGACGTGCCCGCCTGCCTAATAACCTAGCCCTAATTGCTGTGTGTAACGTTTCCAGACCGTTTACCCTGCAACGTATGGTGCAAAGTGCCGTATTAAGACCTTTCCCTTAAGGAAAAGAAGAAGAAAAAAAGAAAAAAAAGGGGGAAAAAGAAAACAGGGTAAAGAGAAAAAGATCATGCATAAACCTAAGCGTTTCACTGGAAGTAAAACGCGAGTTTATCGCTTCCTTACAGAGATGGAACCAAGGACAGCAAATGCTGACGAGGAGAAGAGACGGACGAGCGTTTGCTTGCGGTTAATACCGAAGGGACGGGATGAAACAAGGAAGCCAGAATGCAGCGGCCCCTCGATATCACCAGGAACTGCTACAGGAGGAGGCGTTCTGGCACGGGTAACTAGGGTAAGTATGGCTAATGACCGTTAGCAGTTATTTCGGCCTCCCCGAGGCAGCGCTGAGGACTGAGTAACCCGTTCCTGCCCTGTGGCTGCTGTTGCCTGTATCTGCCTTAGCTTTGCTTTGGCTGTTTCTCTTTTGTTTTGTTATCGTACACGCAGCTACGGAAAGGAATAGATGTCATACTTACTTTTTTAGATTAATTGCCACGGCTGAAGTTGAAGAGACCAAGAAACGTAAGCCGCGAAGGGGCACATCTTGAAGAGAGGGGGCTAGACCTAGCGATGCAGTTGTTCGTTTTGGTCGTCGCCTGTGAGGCCAGCATGCAAGAGTAAGAGGAAGCTAGGAGCAGTCTCAAAAAGGTAATAGGTCTGAAAGGGAGACAGGCAAATCGAGGGCTGTCGTTCCTCCACGTAGTTAAAGACCGAGAGAGTTGTCGGTTAAGCGCATGCATACGAGGGTTTGCGAACAGTAACAATAACACTGAAGCGGAATAAAAATAAGGTTTCGTGGAAGATGGCGTTAGGAAGGTATTAGGCGACGTGCCCGCCTGCCTAATAACCTAGCCCTAATTGCTGTGTGTAACGTTTCCAGACCGTTTACCCTGCAACGTATGGTGCAAAGTGCCGTATTAAGACCTTTCCCTTAAGGAAAAGAAGAAGAAAAAAAGAAAAAAAAGGGGGAAAAAGAAAACAGGGTAAAGAGAAAAAGATCATGCATAAACCTAAGCGTTTCACTGGAAGTAAAACGCGAGTTTATCGCTTCCTTACAGAGATGGAACCAAGGACAGCAAATGCTGACGAGGAGAAGAGACGGACGAGCGTTTGCTTGCGGTTAATACCGAAGGGACGGGATGAAACAAGGAAGCCAGAATGCAGCGGCCCCTCGATATCACCAGGAACTGCTACAGGAGGAGGCGTTCTGGCACGGGTAACTAGGGTAAGTATGGCTAATGACCGTTAGCAGTTATTTCGGCCTCCCCGAGGCAGCGCTGAGGACTGAGTAACCCGTTCCTGCCCTGTGGCTGCTGTTGCCTGTATCTGCCTTAGCTTTGCTTTGGCTGTTTCTCTTTTGTTTTGTTATCGTACACGCAGCTACGGAAAGGAATAGATGTCATACTTACTTTTTTAGATTAATTGCCACGGCTGAAGTTGAAGAGACCAAGAAACGTAAGCCGCGAAGGGGCACATCTTGAAGAGAGGGGGCTAGACCTAGCGATGCAGTTGTTCGTTTTGGTCGTCGCCTGTGAGGCCAGCATGCAAGAGTAAGAGGAAGCTAGGAGCAGTCTCAAAAAGGTAATAGGTCTGAAAGGGAGACAGGCAAATCGAGGGCTGTCGTTCCTCCACGTAGTTAAAGACCGAGAGAGTTGTCGGTTAAGCGCATGCATACGAGGGTTTGCGAACAGTAACAATAACACTGAAGCGGAATAAAAATAAGGTTTCGTGGAAGATGGCGTTAGGAAGGTATTAGGCGACGTGCCCGCCTGCCTAATAACCTAGCCCTAATTGCTGTGTGTAACGTTTCCAGACCGTTTACCCTGCAACGTATGGTGCAAAGTGCCGTATTAAGACCTTTCCCTTAAGGAAAAGAAGAAGAAAAAAAGAAAAAAAAGGGGGAAAAAGAAAACAGGGTAAAGAGAAAAAGATCATGCATAAACCTAAGCGTTTCACTGGAAGTAAAACGCGAGTTTATCGCTTCCTTACAGAGATGGAACCAAGGACAGCAAATGCTGACGAGGAGAAGAGACGGACGAGCGTTTGCTTGCGGTTAATACCGAAGGGACGGGATGAAACAAGGAAGCCAGAATGCAGCGGCCCCTCGATATCACCAGGAACTGCTACAGGAGGAGGCGTTCTGGCACGGGTAACTAGGGTAAGTATGGCTAATGACCGTTAGCAGTTATTTCGGCCTCCCCGAGGCAGCGCTGAGGACTGAGTAACCCGTTCCTGCCCTGTGGCTGCTGTTGCCTGTATCTGCCTTAGCTTTGCTTTGGCTGTTTCTCTTTTGTTTTGTTATCGTACACGCAGCTACGGAAAGGAATAGATGTCATACTTACTTTTTTAGATTAATTGCCACGGCTGAAGTTGAAGAGACCAAGAAACGTAAGCCGCGAAGGGGCACATCTTGAAGAGAGGGGGCTAGACCTAGCGATGCAGTTGTTCGTTTTGGTCGTCGCCTGTGAGGCCAGCATGCAAGAGTAAGAGGAAGCTAGGAGCAGTCTCAAAAAGGTAATAGGTCTGAAAGGGAGACAGGCAAATCGAGGGCTGTCGTTCCTCCACGTAGTTAAAGACCGAGAGAGTTGTCGGTTAAGCGCATGCATACGAGGGTTTGCGAACAGTAACAATAACACTGAAGCGGAATAAAAATAAGGTTTCGTGGAAGATGGCGTTAGGAAGGTATTAGGCGACGTGCCCGCCTGCCTAATAACCTAGCCCTAATTACTGTGTGTAACGTTTCCAGACCGTTTACCCTGCAACGTATGGTGCAAAGTGCCGTATTAAGACCTTTCCCTTAAGGAAAAGAAGAAGAAAAAAAGAAAAAAAAGGGGGAAAAAGAAAACAGGGTAAAGAGAAAAAGATCATGCATAAACCTAAGCGTTTCACTGGAAGTAAAACGCGAGTTTATCGCTTCCTTACAGAGATGGAACCAAGGACAGCAAATGCTGACGAAGAGAAGAGACGGACGAGCGTTTGCTTGCGGTTAATACCGAAGGGACGGGATGAAACAAGGAAGCCAGAATGCAGCGGCCCCTCGATATCACCAGGAACTGCTACAGGAGGAGGCGTTCTGGCACGGGTAACTAGGGTAAGTATGGCTAATGACCGTTAGCAGTTATTTTGGCCTCCCCGAGGCAGCGCTGAGGACTAAGTAACCTGAGGGGCTCTGGCCTGGGTTGGGGCAGAAGTGCAGGCAGGCGGGATCAGGCATTTTCCTCTCAGCTCTCCGAGCTGAATCCTAGCCCTGAAGGAAAAAGCACTGGGGGGAGGCTACTCGGACACCTGCCATGTTGAGGGCAGGGGCAGGAGCTGACCCTTCCCCGACGGACGGACGTACGGACAGACGCTGGTGCGGCGGTGACTCTTTGGATATCGTAGGTAAGGGGAGGCACGCTGGTGCCGAGCTCCAGGGCGGTTTGCCTGAACACGATGCCTGAGGCAGGAGGTTATGCATTGTGTCCGGGGCTGGGAGCTGGTCCCCGAGTCCCATGTACTTGGGAGTGCCTGCACTTGCCAGGGAGCCCGGTGCTGTTCCCAGAGCTGCGGGGAATTTCCCTTGCGTTGCCTGGACCCTCGGGGCTCTTGGGGGTGTTTCCCCTCATCGCGAGGGCTGCCAGAGCCCCTCCAGGGCTGCGTGAGGTCCCGAACCGCTCCCGGATTTGCTTTTGGCACTCCGCAGTGTCGCTCGTGTGCCTGGGGCAGCCTGCAGGCGCCATCCTGTCAGCCGCGTTGAGCCCTGCGGCGTGCCTGGTGACCCCTCTGGTGTGCGCCAAGGCCCTTGCTCTGTATTTTGGTCTGCCCCAGAGCCCTGCACTTGCCCTCTGATGCCCTCAGGACCCCTCAGTTCACATTCTGGGTTGCCCCCGAGCCCTCTGCGTGCCTTTCGGTGCGCCCCGTGGCCCCGTGTGTGTTTTGCGGCACGCCGCAGAGGTCTCTGTTTAGCTTTTTCTCCTGTCCTGGAGTTTTCGGGGTGCTTCTGGGTGTGCCCCAGGGCCCTCCTTTTGGTGCCCCCCGAGTCACTCTGTTTGCTCTATCGTTGTTCTTTTTTTTTTTTTTTTTTTTCCTTGACTTGTGTTGCACCCAGAGCTCTCGATTTGTTCTTTTGTGCTCCGCATACTCCCCTTTCCGCACTCTACACCCCAGGCAGGGCTCTCCCTTCAGCTCTCAGCAAGCTGCTGTCAGGAGAGTGGGGGTGCCTCTGCTGCCCTGGCAGCCCCAGCTGTCCCTGAAGGGGCTGATGGCCAGGCCCCCTGCCCAGTTCCTGCAGGCCCACAGCTGCGGGCCCTGGGACTGGGATGAATGCCAGGGGGAGCTGGGTGGCAGGACAGGCCCCAGGTGGGGCTGATGGCAAGGGCAGGCCCACATTTGGGGGCTGGGGCTGCAGTTGGGGGGAGCTGGCGCTGGGGCAGGAGCTGGGCAGCGGAGCTGCCACGGAGCACGGCCCTTCGGGACCAGCCCGGCGGCCGCCCCGCGGAGGAGGTGAGCGGGGCCGGGGGAGGCGCACTGCAGGCTGCGGGTCCCGCATGTGCCGGGGGTCCCGGCGGCTGGGAGCGTCCCGGGGCCACGGAGGCGGGGGGAGGAAGGGGGTGCGCCGGGGCTGTGGTGCGGTTTACTGCGCGGTCGGAGGAGCGCGGGGGGGGGGGGGGGGGGTCTCCTGTGTCAGCTCGGGAGCGTGTCGGGGAGCGGGGGGAGGAGGGTCGTGGAGGGGCGGGGGCAGTGTCGGAGCTGAGGCGGGGCCGGTCGCGGGGGTGTCGGGGGAGCCCCGGGCCGGTGGCGGGGCCGCGCTCGGGGCTCTGCGGCCGTTTCCGGGGGGACAGGGGGGAAGGGGAAGGGGGGCGGGACGGAAAGGAACGGAATGTGCCGAGGGTCAAAGGTGCCCCAGCGCTGCGGGTGGGGGGCGGGAGTTGGGGGGCGGGAATGCGGGGAGCCGTAGCTTTCGGCGCGGCATGCCGGGAGCAGTAGTCTTCCGGCACTGGGCTTCCGGTGGGGCCTGTTTGTTCTGAGCGCGGCATGCTGGGAGCGGTAGTCTTCCGGCACTGGGCTTCCGGGCCGCCCTTCTCGCGTGCACGGTATGCTGGGAGGTGTAGTCTTCTCAGGCGGGGCTACTGGGTGACCATGCTGCGCCTCTCGAGGTGGCCCCGCGGGGGGGGCGGCGGCGGCAGGTCCCTGCCAGCGGGGTTCCCAGCAGGCGGCCGCGTGGCAGGCCAGGAGCTGTAGTGCCCGCTGGGTCTGTTCCTTACTGGACGTGTGTCACTCACGCCTGAGTCCCCACAGGTCACGGGGGACAGTGGAATGCCCCTGTTTTTCCCCGGTACAGGGCAGGAAGTGTTTTCCATCTCCGATGGTGTTGCAAGACAACCTTGGAAGCTCAGAAAGAGTGTTCCTGCTGTTTAAACTAGGCAGATGAGGAGGAACCCCCCCCCCCATTTCCTGGGAGGAAATAATTCTTTAATCAAGGCCATGCTAGAAGTGCTAAAGCCTTAAAGAAATAGTAAATCAAAATGTTTTGTTTTCTATGTAGACGTTGCCGATTTAGCAAAGGAATTCGAGGTATCCCCGAACTGAACTGTCCTCATTATAATACAAGAAAATCACGCCCATAGGTCAGAAAGACCTGTGCCCGGGTGAAGACCCCTCCCCTGAGCATGCGTAGTTTTAAAATGGTGTGTAAGCAATATTAGAATTGTATGTAAATCACTAACCAACCGGTGTAAGAGGGAAAGTTGCAAACCTTGCAACTTGTATAAATGCTACTTGGAAAGCCGGGGGGGGGGGGGGGAAGTTGCGCTTGATTTGTGGGGAAAACACCGAGCAGCCAGGCTTGCACAACTCTGAAATAAATAAGCAAATGTCTCTCCTGAGCGTGTCATTATTGGCTTAGTGCACAGCGGGCAACGAATCTGCTTTTCGGACAGCAGCGTGACCAGGCAGGGTTGTCCCCGGGGGCTGGGGCTGTCCCTCTTGGAAATGGGGAGGGCGGGAAGAGTAGGAGGGGTGCTGCGGGCTCCTGGGGGTCGTAGCTTTGCTCAGGATTGGGGCCGGTTAGGCAGCTGCTGGGAGGAGTGGCGGTGCTGGGAGGGCACGGTGCGGAGCTGTCCTGCTGTGCAGCGCAAGGGAAAGTCGACCAGCACCGTTGCTGTCCGAGGACCCTGGAACAGCCCGAGAGACCCTGGAACAGCCACCCCACGGACACCGTGTCACTGCCTCGCAAGGCCACCGCATGCAGGTACGTTTGACTACATCCGGCAGAAGAAATGTAAGCCGAAGGATCAGGGCAAATAGCTGCTTGTCTAGGTTTGTTACCTAGCGACGCACTGGCAAAGCTTTTTATGAACACCCGTACTCGATCGAGTGCGTATTCATTCTGTGAATATTAATTACTGCCAGACCGCGTACGTCACTGATGCTTTAAAGCAAGTCCGTGGCGCTGGGGTAGCACGTGTAGTGGAGGCTAAATGCAATAATACCTCGTTTTGATGTTGTTCTCTTATACGAAAGCACTTGGAGCAGATTAAGACATTTCTCGTCCTATTTTGTTTATTGAGTGGGCCCTGATACTGGGGAGAAGCTGCCGTGAAGCAGACCTAGTAGTCAGCTTCCTTAGAGAAGGCGTCTTGTCCTGTATTTGAGGGCTTCCGGTACGTTTTGACAGACAGTAGTGAGTGACGGGTTTCCTTTGGACCCCCCGGGGAGCAGAAAGTTCTGCCGGGAAGGCAAAATGTTTCTTGCGGCTGGGTTGGAAGAAGCTGGCTGCTGATGCAAGGCAGTGACAATTCTGGGGAGTCGCGGGAAGTTTTGAAAAGACGGTCGTTCCCTTTGCTAGAAGGCTATGCACTTCGGTTCCTAATAGCTGTAGTAATGAAGCCAGGTAAGCGTTCGGGAGGAGCCCAAGCCACTTTTGCCTAGCGAGTATTTTGCAAGGGGGGCAGGAAAGCGCTGCGCCCTGCTCCTTGCTGCCCTCGCGTGTCTGAAAGGCGGCACTGCACGCGGGAGGGGGGGCGCGCATGCGCATTGCGTTCCGGCGCGCTCACGGCTGCCCTCGCGTGTCGACAAGGCAGCACTGCAGCCGCCGGCGGCCACCGCTGCGTACGGAGACCGTTGCGGGCAGCCGGCGCACACGTGCGCGCTGCCGGTCGCCGCGTTGGCCGCTACTCTGCGCTCTCTCGGGGACGGGTAAGCGTAGGGGCCGCGCTCGTGCCCCCTGCCCGGTGCTCACGGACCGGGAGCGCTTTTCCCGAGAGGGCTTTTCCTTCTCGGTGCTTCCTGGGGGCGCGGGGACGGGCAGTGCCGTCTCGGAGCTGCTCCGCGGCGCTCTCTCCCCGGGGCAGCCCCAGCGCCTGCTCGCTGAAGCCCGCCGCTCTCTCGGGCGCGGGCAGAGCAGCCTCGGGGCGCTCGCTGCTCGGCCTGAGCGCCGGGGTGGCGCGGCGGGCTGCGGTTGGCGCGCGGGAGCCGGCCGGCTGCAGCGCGGCGCTGCGACCACGCGAGGGTGGGGCCATTGCGGGTCTGGGCTGCCTCGCGCTGCGCTCCCCCCGCCCCTGGCGCTGCGCTCCCCCCGCCCCTGGCGCTGCGCTCCCCCCGCCCCTGGCGCTGCGCTCCCCCCGCCCCTGGCGCTGCGCTCCCCCCGCCCCTGGCGCTGCGCTCCCCCCGCCCCTGGCGCTGCGCTCCCCCCGCCCCTGGCGCTGCGCTCCCCCCGCCCCTGGCGCTGCGCTCCCCCCGCCCCTCGCGCTCCCCCGCCCCTCTCGCGCGGTCCTGGGCCGGCGCACGCGCGGTGCGGCGGCGCGAGCCCTGGGCGGCCGGCGCACGCGCGGTGCGGCGGCGCGAGCCCTGGGCGGCCGGCGCACGCGCGGTGCGGCGGCGCGAGCCCTGGGCGGCCGGCGCACGCGCGGTGCGGCGGCGCGAGCCCTGGGCGGCCGGCGCACGCGCGGTGCGGCGGCGCGAGCCCTGGGCGGCCGGCGCACGCGCGGTGCGGCGGCGCGAGCCCTGGGCGGCCGGCGCACGCGCGGTGCGGCGGCGCGAGCCCTGGGCGGCCGGCGCACGCGCGGTGCGGCGGCGCGAGCCCTGGGCGGCCGGCGCACGCGCGGTGCGGCGGCGCGAGCCCTGGGCGGCCGGCGCACGCGCGGTGCGGCGGCGCGAGCCCTGGGCGGCCGGCGCACGCGCGGTGCGGCGGCGCGAGCCCTGGGCGGCCGGCGCACGCGCGGTGCGGCGGCGCGAGCCCTGGGCGGCCGGCGCACGCGCGGTGCGGCGGCGCGAGCCCTGGGCGGCCGGCGCACGCGCGGTGCGGCGGCGCGAGCCCTGGGCGGCCGGCGCACGCGCGGTGCGGCGGCGCGAGCCCTGGGCGGCCGGCGCACGCGCGGTGCGGCGGCGCGAGCCCTGGGCGGCCGGCGCACGCGCGGTGCGGCGGCGCGAGCCCTGGGCGGCCGGCGCACGCGCGGTGCGGCGGCGCGAGCCCTGGGCGGCCGGCGCACGCGCGGTGCGGCGGCGGGCAAGATGGCGGCGAGCAGGGCGGGTGTTTTCGCTGGACGGCGGCGGGCGAGGGCAGAGGCGGGCTGGAGTCGAGCATGTGGGGGCCGCGGTGAGGCGAGGTGAGGCGAGCGTGCGCCTTCGGGTGGCCGCGGGTGTCGGGCTGTGTCCTGCCAGCCGGGGCCGTCGCTGCGTGGAGGCGGCGGGGCGGGGGGGGGGAGTCGGGCCGGGGGCCGCGCCGCGCCGCGCCGGGTCTGCGCGGCGCCGGGTCTGCCGGAGCGCGGCTCTGACTCTCCCTTTTGCGTGTGTCGCCTGTAGGGCCCCGGTTCCTCCCCAGCGCGGGCCGGGGCGTGCGCTCGCCCCTGCGGACGCAGCCTGGAGGAGTGTGTGGGGGGTGTCTGCGCGGGGGTCTGGATGTCTCTAGCAGCGGCACGGCAGCCTGATGCCTCCTCTCGTCTGGGACGCGGGGTCCTTGGGGAGTTCCCTGCTGCCTCCTCTGGCGTTCTCTGCGAGCTCATAGATCCCTCCACCTCCTCTCCTCCCCCCCCCCCCCCCCCGCCCCGCTCCCCTGTCTGGTGGGGTGGGAGACCGGTGGCTGCTCCCGCCGAGCTGAGAGCCACGTAGGGCACCCCTGTGTGCTCACTACGCATCTGGGATGGCACCCCTGCCCTGAGGGCCCCGCAGAGTCCCACCCTTCCTGCAACCAGCCCCCCCAGAGCCATTAAACCACCCACTAAACCACCCACAAATCCTGCCCCAACACCCCCACAGGCCCCAAAACGCCTCCGAGCCCTGCCGCAATGTTGTCACTGACTCCAGACCTTCCCCTGCACTCTGTGCAAGGCCCCAAACATTCCTCAAACTGCTGCCAGACCCAGTGCCCGCAGCAGTGAGGCGTTCTAACAAAGATGGGGTGCGATCTGCGTCTCCGCCTCGACTCAGTCCCGCTTTAGAGAAACAGGAACTTACAGCACTTCCTGGTGAAGAGTGTTGACGGGTGAATGTGCGGATGACAAAGAGACTTTTCTCTCTTTTCTTCTGAGCCGCCTCTCAGAAGCCTCTGTGTGTGCATGATGTGGCTGATCTGGGATAATCGTGCTGTGCGCAGTGCTTAAGGAGAACATTGCCCTAAAATGGAGGGCTAAGGAATAGCCTAAAAAACCTAAAAGGCTCGGGAAGAGCCAAAGAGAACACCGATGGGCTCTGAGAAGCCCCAGTGATGCTAGCGAAAACAGCGTGGCTTTTAGGCACCTCCTCAGAGCAGCAGCAATGTCTCGCTCCAGCCTATGGGGCAATGGGGACTCTTAATTACCGCCTTGAATTACCACAAGTGTTGCAAAAGCAGAAGGGACTAGGGAGCATGCAGAGCAGGTTATGGACTATATGTCAAGTTTAAACAAGCAACAAGCCCCTCTGCAAACAGAAACAGGTTTAGCCCTAAGTAATAGACGAAGGTAGCTGTGAGTAACGTGAAGCGAAGCGGTGACGTCAGTCACCCCGAAAGCCTCGGAGAAGCGGTCTGAAAATCTGGTACCCTCGCGGCCTCGGCAGTCTTTTTGGTTTGTTTGGCAGGGTAGCCCACCGAAGGGGGACATCTCGAAGAGAAGCAGCAAGACCTGGGGATCCGGTGGTTCATTTTGGTCGTCGCCTGTGAGGCCAGCATGCAAGAGTAAGAGGAAGCTAGGAGCAGTCTCAAAAAGGTAATAGGTCTGAAAGGGAGACAGGCAAATCGAGGGCTGTCGTTCCTCCACGTAGTTAAAGACCGAGAGAGTTGTCGGTTAAGCGCATGCATACGAGGGTTTGCGAACAGTAACAATAACACTGAAGCGGAATAAAAATAAGGTTTCGTGGAAGATGGCGTTAGGAAGGTATTAGGCGACGTGCCCGCCTGCCTAATAACCTAGCCCTAATTGCTGTGTGTAACGTTTCCAGACCGTTTACCCTGCAACGTATGGTGCAAAGTGCCGTATTAAGACCTTTCCCTTAAGGAAAAGAAGAAGAAAAAAAGAAAAAAAAGGGGGAAAAAGAAAACAGGGTAAAGAGAAAAAGATCATGCATAAACCTAAGCGTTTCACTGGAAGTAAAACGCGAGTTTATCGCTTCCTTACAGAGATGGAACCAAGGACAGCAAATGCTGACGAGGAGAAGAGACGGACGAGCGTTTGCTTGCGGTTAATACCGAAGGGACGGGATGAAACAAGGAAGCCAGAATGCAGCGGCCCCTCGATATCACCAGGAACTGCTACAGGAGGAGGCGTTCTGGCACGGGTAACTAGGGTAAGTATGGCTAATGACCGTTAGCAGTTATTTCGGCCTCCCCGAGGCAGCGCTGAGGACTGAGTAACCCGTTCCTGCCCTGTGGCTGCTGTTGCCTGTATCTGCCTTAGCTTTGCTTTGGCTGTTTCTCTTTTGTTTTGTTATCGTACACGCAGCTACGGAAAGGAATAGATGTCATACTTACTTTTTTAGATTAATTGCCACGGCTGAAGTTGAAGAGACCAAGAAACGTAAGCCGCGAAGGGGCACATCTTGAAGAGAGGGGGCTAGACCTAGCGATGCAGTTGTTCGTTTTGGTCGTCGCCTGTGAGGCCAGCATGCAAGAGTAAGAGGAAGCTAGGAGCAGTCTCAAAAAGGTAATAGGTCTGAAAGGGAGACAGGCAAATCGAGGGCTGTCGTTCCTCCACGTAGTTAAAGACCGAGAGAGTTGTCGGTTAAGCGCATGCATACGAGGGTTTGCGAACAGTAACAATAACACTGAAGCGGAATAAAAATAAGGTTTCGTGGAAGATGGCGTTAGGAAGGTATTAGGCGACGTGCCCGCCTGCCTAATAACCTAGCCCTAATTGCTGTGTGTAACGTTTCCAGACCGTTTACCCTGCAACGTATGGTGCAAAGTGCCGTATTAAGACCTTTCCCTTAAGGAAAAGAAGAAGAAAAAAAGAAAAAAAAGGGGGAAAAAGAAAACAGGGTAAAGAGAAAAAGATCATGCATAAACCTAAGCGTTTCACTGGAAGTAAAACGCGAGTTTATCGCTTCCTTACAGAGATGGAACCAAGGACAGCAAATGCTGACGAGGAGAAGAGACGGACGAGCGTTTGCTTGCGGTTAATACCGAAGGGACGGGATGAAACAAGGAAGCCAGAATGCAGCGGCCCCTCGATATCACCAGGAACTGCTACAGGAGGAGGCGTTCTGGCACGGGTAACTAGGGTAAGTATGGCTAATGACCGTTAGCAGTTATTTCGGCCTCCCCGAGGCAGCGCTGAGGACTGAGTAACCCGTTCCTGCCCTGTGGCTGCTGTTGCCTGTATCTGCCTTAGCTTTGCTTTGGCTGTTTCTCTTTTGTTTTGTTATCGTACACGCAGCTACGGAAAGGAATAGATGTCATACTTACTTTTTTAGATTAATTGCCACGGCTGAAGTTGAAGAGACCAAGAAACGTAAGCCGCGAAGGGGCACATCTTGAAGAGAGGGGGCTAGACCTAGCGATGCAGTTGTTCGTTTTGGTCGTCGCCTGTGAGGCCAGCATGCAAGAGTAAGAGGAAGCTAGGAGCAGTCTCAAAAAGGTAATAGGTCTGAAAGGGAGACAGGCAAATCGAGGGCTGTCGTTCCTCCACGTAGTTAAAGACCGAGAGAGTTGTCGGTTAAGCGCATGCATACGAGGGTTTGCGAACAGTAACAATAACACTGAAGCGGAATAAAAATAAGGTTTCGTGGAAGATGGCGTTAGGAAGGTATTAGGCGACGTGCCCGCCTGCCTAATAACCTAGCCCTAATTGCTGTGTGTAACGTTTCCAGACCGTTTACCCTGCAACGTATGGTGCAAAGTGCCGTATTAAGACCTTTCCCTTAAGGAAAAGAAGAAGAAAAAAAGAAAAAAAAGGGGGAAAAAGAAAACAGGGTAAAGAGAAAAAGATCATGCATAAACCTAAGCGTTTCACTGGAAGTAAAACGCGAGTTTATCGCTTCCTTACAGAGATGGAACCAAGGACAGCAAATGCTGACGAGGAGAAGAGACGGACGAGCGTTTGCTTGCGGTTAATACCGAAGGGACGGGATGAAACAAGGAAGCCAGAATGCAGCGGCCCCTCGATATCACCAGGAACTGCTACAGGAGGAGGCGTTCTGGCACGGGTAACTAGGGTAAGTATGGCTAATGACCGTTAGCAGTTATTTCGGCCTCCCCGAGGCAGCGCTGAGGACTGAGTAACCCGTTCCTGCCCTGTGGCTGCTGTTGCCTGTATCTGCCTTAGCTTTGCTTTGGCTGTTTCTCTTTTGTTTTGTTATCGTACACGCAGCTACGGAAAGGAATAGATGTCATACTTACTTTTTTAGATTAATTGCCACGGCTGAAGTTGAAGAGACCAAGAAACGTAAGCCGCGAAGGGGCACATCTTGAAGAGAGGGGGCTAGACCTAGCGATGCAGTTGTTCGTTTTGGTCGTCGCCTGTGAGGCCAGCATGCAAGAGTAAGAGGAAGCTAGGAGCAGTCTCAAAAAGGTAATAGGTCTGAAAGGGAGACAGGCAAATCGAGGGCTGTCGTTCCTCCACGTAGTTAAAGACCGAGAGAGTTGTCGGTTAAGCGCATGCATACGAGGGTTTGCGAACAGTAACAATAACACTGAAGCGGAATAAAAATAAGGTTTCGTGGAAGATGGCGTTAGGAAGGTATTAGGCGACGTGCCCGCCTGCCTAATAACCTAGCCCTAATTACTGTGTGTAACGTTTCCAGACCGTTTACCCTGCAACGTATGGTGCAAAGTGCCGTATTAAGACCTTTCCCTTAAGGAAAAGAAGAAGAAAAAAAGAAAAAAAAGGGGGAAAAAGAAAACAGGGTAAAGAGAAAAAGATCATGCATAAGCCTAAGCGTTTCACTGGAAGTAAAACGCGAGTTTATCGCTTCCTTACAGAGATGGAACCAAGGACAGCAAATGCTGACGAAGAGAAGAGACGGACGAGCGTTTGCTTGCGGTTAATACCGAAGGGACGGGATGAAACAAGGAAGCCAGAATGCAGCGGCCCCTCGATATCACCAGGAACTGCTACAGGAGGAGGCGTTCTGGCACGGGTAACTAGGGTAAGTATGGCTAATGACCGTTAGCAGTTATTTCGGCCTCCCCGAGGCAGCGCTGAGGACTGAGTAACCCGTTCCTGCCCTGTGGCTGCTGTTGCCTGTATCTGCCTTAGCTTTGCTTTGGCTGTTTCTCTTTTGTTTTGTTATCGTACACGCAGCTACGGAAAGGAATAGATGTCATACTTACTTTTTTAGATTAATTGCCACGGCTGAAGTTGAAGAGACCAAGAAACGTAAGCCGCGAAGGGGCACATCTTGAAGAGAGGGGGCTAGACCTAGCGATGCAGTTGTTCGTTTTGGTCGTCGCCTGTGAGGCCAGCATGCAAGAGTAAGAGGAAGCTAGGAGCAGTCTCAAAAAGGTAATAGGTCTGAAAGGGAGACAGGCAAATCGAGGGCTGTCGTTCCTCCACGTAGTTAAAGACCGAGAGAGTTGTCGGTTAAGCGCATGCATACGAGGGTTTGCGAACAGTAACAATAACACTGAAGCGGAATAAAAATAAGGTTTCGTGGAAGATGGCGTTAGGAAGGTATTAGGCGACGTGCCCGCCTGCCTAATAACCTAGCCCTAATTGCTGTGTGTAACGTTTCCAGACCGTTTACCCTGCAACGTATGGTGCAAAGTGCCGTATTAAGACCTTTCCCTTAAGGAAAAGAAGAAGAAAAAAAGAAAAAAAAGGGGGAAAAAGAAAACAGGGTAAAGAGAAAAAGATCATGCATAAACCTAAGCGTTTCACTGGAAGTAAAACGCGAGTTTATCGCTTCCTTACAGAGATGGAACCAAGGACAGCAAATGCTGACGAGGAGAAGAGACGGACGAGCGTTTGCTTGCGGTTAATACCGAAGGGACGGGATGAAACAAGGAAGCCAGAATGCAGCGGCCCCTCGATATCACCAGGAACTGCTACAGGAGGAGGCGTTCTGGCACGGGTAACTAGGGTAAGTATGGCTAATGACCGTTAGCAGTTATTTCGGCCTCCCCGAGGCAGCGCTGAGGACTGAGTAACCCGTTCCTGCCCTGTGGCTGCTGTTGCCTGTATCTGCCTTAGCTTTGCTTTGGCTGTTTCTCTTTTGTTTTGTTATCGTACACGCAGCTACGGAAAGGAATAGATGTCATACTTACTTTTTTAGATTAATTGCCACGGCTGAAGTTGAAGAGACCAAGAAACGTAAGCCGCGAAGGGGCACATCTTGAAGAGAGGGGGCTAGACCTAGCGATGCAGTTGTTCGTTTTGGTCGTCGCCTGTGAGGCCAGCATGCAAGAGTAAGAGGAAGCTAGGAGCAGTCTCAAAAAGGTAATAGGTCTGAAAGGGAGACAGGCAAATCGAGGGCTGTCGTTCCTCCACGTAGTTAAAGACCGAGAGAGTTGTCGGTTAAGCGCATGCATACGAGGGTTTGCGAACAGTAACAATAACACTGAAGCGGAATAAAAATAAGGTTTCGTGGAAGATGGCGTTAGGAAGGTATTAGGCGACGTGCCCGCCTGCCTAATAACCTAGCCCTAATTGCTGTGTGTAACGTTTCCAGACCGTTTACCCTGCAACGTATGGTGCAAAGTGCCGTATTAAGACCTTTCCCTTAAGGAAAAGAAGAAGAAAAAAAGAAAAAAAAGGGGGAAAAAGAAAACAGGGTAAAGAGAAAAAGATCATGCATAAACCTAAGCGTTTCACTGGAAGTAAAACGCGAGTTTATCGCTTCCTTACAGAGATGGAACCAAGGACAGCAAATGCTGACGAGGAGAAGAGACGGACGAGCGTTTGCTTGCGGTTAATACCGAAGGGACGGGATGAAACAAGGAAGCCAGAATGCAGCGGCCCCTCGATATCACCAGGAACTGCTACAGGAGGAGGCGTTCTGGCACGGGTAACTAGGGTAAGTATGGCTAATGACCGTTAGCAGTTATTTCGGCCTCCCCGAGGCAGCGCTGAGGACTGAGTAACCCGTTCCTGCCCTGTGGCTGCTGTTGCCTGTATCTGCCTTAGCTTTGCTTTGGCTGTTTCTCTTTTGTTTTGTTATCGTACACGCAGCTACGGAAAGGAATAGATGTCATACTTACTTTTTTAGATTAATTGCCACGGCTGAAGTTGAAGAGACCAAGAAACGTAAGCCGCGAAGGGGCACATCTTGAAGAGAGGGGGCTAGACCTAGCGATGCAGTTGTTCGTTTTGGTCGTCGCCTGTGAGGCCAGCATGCAAGAGTAAGAGGAAGCTAGGAGCAGTCTCAAAAAGGTAATAGGTCTGAAAGGGAGACAGGCAAATCGAGGGCTGTCGTTCCTCCACGTAGTTAAAGACCGAGAGAGTTGTCGGTTAAGCGCATGCATACGAGGGTTTGCGAACAGTAACAATAACACTGAAGCGGAATAAAAATAAGGTTTCGTGGAAGATGGCGTTAGGAAGGTATTAGGCGACGTGCCCGCCTGCCTAATAACCTAGCCCTAATTACTGTGTGTAACGTTTCCAGACCGTTTACCCTGCAACGTATGGTGCAAAGTGCCGTATTAAGACCTTTCCCTTAAGGAAAAGAAGAAGAAAAAAAGAAAAAAAAGGGGGAAAAAGAAAACAGGGTAAAGAGAAAAAGATCATGCATAAGCCTAAGCGTTTCACTGGAAGTAAAACGCGAGTTTATCGCTTCCTTACAGAGATGGAACCAAGGACAGCAAATGCTGACGAAGAGAAGAGACGGACGAGCGTTTGCTTGCGGTTAATACCGAAGGGACGGGATGAAACAAGGAAGCCAGAATGCAGCGGCCCCTCGATATCACCAGGAACTGCTACAGGAGGAGGCGTTCTGGCACGGGTAACTAGGGTAAGTATGGCTAATGACCGTTAGCAGTTATTTTGGCCTCCCCGAGGCAGCGCTGAGGACTAAGTAACCTGAGGGGCTCTGGCCTGGGTTGGGGCAGAAGTGCAGGCAGGCGGGATCAGGCATTTTCCTCTCAGCTCTCCGAGCTGAATCCTAGCCCTGAAGGAAAAAGCACTGGGGGGAGGCTACTCGGACACCTGCCATGTTGAGGGCAGGGGCAGGAGCTGACCCTTCCCCGACGGACGGACGTACGGACAGACGCTGGTGCGGCGGTGACTCTTTGGATATCGTAGGTAAGGGGAGGCACGCTGGTGCCGAGCTCCAGGGCGGTTTGCCTGAACACGATGCCTGAGGCAGGAGGTTATGCATTGTGTCCGGGGCTGGGAGCTGGTCCCCGAGTCCCATGTACTTGGGAGTGCCTGCACTTGCCAGGGAGCCCGGTGCTGTTCCCAGAGCTGCGGGGAATTTCCCTTGCGTTGCCTGGACCCTCGGGGCTCTTGGGGGTGTTTCCCCTCATCGCGAGGGCTGCCAGAGCCCCTCCAGGGCTGCGTGAGGTCCCGAACCGCTCCCGGATTTGCTTTTGGCACTCCGCAGTGTCGCTCGTGTGCCTGGGGCAGCCTGCAGGCGCCATCCTGTCAGCCGCGTTGAGCCCTGCGGCGTGCCTGGTGACCCCTCTGGTGTGCGCCAAGGCCCTTGCTCTGTATTTTGGTCTGCCCCAGAGCCCTGCACTTGCCCTCTGATGCCCTCAGGACCCCTCAGTTCACATTCTGGGTTGCCCCCGAGCCCTCTGCGTGCCTTTCGGTGCGCCCCGTGGCCCCGTGTGTGTTTTGCGGCACGCCGCAGAGGTCTCTGTTTAGCTTTTTCTCCTGTCCTGGAGTTTTCGGGGTGCTTCTGGGTGTGCCCCAGGGCCCTCCTTTTGGTGCCCCCCGAGTCACTCTGTTTGCTCTATCGTTGTTCTTTTTTTTTTTTTTTTTTTTTCCTTGACTTGTGTTGCACCCAGAGCTCTCGATTTGTTCTTTTGTGCTCCGCATACTCCCCTTTCCGCACTCTACACCCCAGGCAGGGCTCTCCCTTCAGCTCTCAGCAAGCTGCTGTCAGGAGAGTGGGGGTGCCTCTGCTGCCCTGGCAGCCCCAGCTGTCCCTGAAGGGGCTGATGGCCAGGCCCCCTGCCCAGTTCCTGCAGGCCCACAGCTGCGGGCCCTGGGACTGGGATGAATGCCAGGGGGAGCTGGGTGGCAGGACAGGCCCCAGGTGGGGCTGATGGCAAGGGCAGGCCCACATTTGGGGGCTGGGGCTGCAGTTGGGGGGAGCTGGCGCTGGGGCAGGAGCTGGGCAGCGGAGCTGCCACGGAGCACGGCCCTTCGGGACCAGCCCGGCGGCCGCCCCGCGGAGGAGGTGAGCGGGGCCGGGGGAGGCGCACTGCAGGCTGCGGGTCCCGCATGTGCCGGGGGTCCCGGCGGCTGGGAGCGTCCCGGGGCCACGGAGGCGGGGGGAGGAAGGGGGTGCGCCGGGGCTGTGGTGCGGTTTACTGCGCGGTCGGAGGAGCGCGGGGGGGGGGGGGGGGTCTCCTGTGTCAGCTCGGGAGCGTGTCGGGGAGCGGGGGGAGGAGGGTCGTGGAGGGGCGGGGGCAGTGTCGGAGCTGAGGCGGGGCCGGTCGCGGGGGTGTCGGGGGAGCCCCGGGCCGGTGGCGGGGCCGCGCTCGGGGCTCTGCGGCCGTTTCCGGGGGGACAGGGGGGAAGGGGAAGGGGGGCGGGACGGAAAGGAACGGAATGTGCCGAGGGTCAAAGGTGCCCCAGCGCTGCGGGTGGGGGGCGGGAGTTGGGGGGCGGGAATGCGGGGAGCCGTAGCTTTCGGCGCGGCATGCCGGGAGCAGTAGTCTTCCGGCACTGGGCTTCCGGTGGGGCATGTTTGTTCTGAGCGCGGCATGCTGGGAGCGGTAGTCTTCCGGCACTGGGCTTCCGGGCCGCCCTTCTCGCGTGCACGGTATGCTGGGAGGTGTAGTCTTCTCAGGCGGGGCTACTGGGTGACCATGCTGCGCCTCTCGAGGTGGCCCCGCGGGGGGGGCGGCGGCGGCAGGTCCCTGCCAGCGGGGTTCCCAGCAGGCGGCCGCGTGGCAGGCCAGGAGCTGTAGTGCCCGCTGGGTCTGTTCCTTACTGGACGTGTGTCACTCACGCCTGAGTCCCCACAGGTCCCGGGGGACAGTGGAATGCCCCTGTTTTTCCCCGGTACAGGGCAGGAAGTGTTTTCCATCTCCGATGGTGTTGCAAGACAACCTTGGAAGCTCAGAAAGAGTGTTCCTGCTGTTTAAACTAGGCAGATGAGGAGGAACCCCCCCCCCCCATTTCCTGGGAGGAAATAATTCTTTAATCAAGGCCATGCTAGAAGTGCTAAAGCCTTAAAGAAATAGTAAATCAAAATGTTTTGTTTTCTATGTAGACGTTGCCGATTTAGCAAAGGAATTCGAGGTATCCCCGAACTGAACTGTCCTCATTATAATACAAGAAAATCACGCCCATAGGTCAGAAAGACCTGTGCCCGGGTGAAGACCCCTCCCCTGAGCATGCGTAGTTTTAAAATGGTGTGTAAGCAATATTAGAATTGTATGTAAATCACTAACCAACCGGTGTAAGAGGGAAAGTTGCAAACCTTGCAACTTGTATAAATGCTACTTGGAAAGCCGGGGGGGGGGGGGGAAGTTGCGCTTGATTTGTGGGGAAAACACCGAGCAGCCAGGCTTGCACAACTCTGAAATAAATAAGCAAATGTCTCTCCTGAGCGTGTCATTATTGGCTTAGTGCACAGCGGGCAACGAATCTGCTTTTCGGACAGCAGCGTGACCAGGCAGGGTTGTCCCCGGGGGCTGGGGCTGTCCCTCTTGGAAATGGGGAGGGCGGGAAGAGTAGGAGGGGTGCTGCGGGCTCCTGGGGGTCGTAGCTTTGCTCAGGATTGGGGCCGGTTAGGCAGCTGCTGGGAGGAGTGGCGGTGCTGGGAGGGCACGGTGCGGAGCTGTCCTGCTGTGCAGCGCAAGGGAAAGTCGACCAGCACCGTTGCTGTCCGAGGACCCTGGAACAGCCCGAGAGACCCTGGAACAGCCACCCCACGGACACCGTGTCACTGCCTCGCAAGGCCACCGCATGCAGGTACGTTTGACTACATCCGGCAGAAGAAATGTAAGCCGAAGGATCAGGGCAAATAGCTGCTTGTCTAGGTTTGTTACCTAGCGACGCACTGGCAAAGCTTTTTATGAACACCCGTACTCGATCGAGTGCGTATTCATTCTGTGAATATTAATTACTGCCAGACCGCGTACGTCACTGATGCTTTAAAGCAAGTCCGTGGCGCTGGGGTAGCACGTGTAGTGGAGGCTAAATGCAATAATACCTCGTTTTGATGTTGTTCTCTTATACGAAAGCACTTGGAGCAGATTAAGACATTTCTCGTCCTATTTTGTTTATTGAGTGGGCCCTGATACTGGGGAGAAGCTGCCGTGAAGCAGACCTAGTAGTCAGCTTCCTTAGAGAAGGCGTCTTGTCCTGTATTTGAGGGCTTCCGGTACGTTTTGACAGACAGTAGTGAGTGACGGGTTTCCTTTGGACCCCCCGGGGAGCAGAAAGTTCTGCCGGGAAGGCAAAATGTTTCTTGCGGCTGGGTTGGAAGAAGCTGGCTGCTGATGCAAGGCAGTGACAATTCTGGGGAGTCGCGGGAAGTTTTGAAAAGACGGTCGTTCCCTTTGCTAGAAGGCTATGCACTTCGGTTCCTAATAGCTGTAGTAATGAAGCCAGGTAAGCGTTCGGGAGGAGCCCAAGCCACTTTTGCCTAGCGAGTATTTTGCAAGGGGGGCAGGAAAGCGCTGCGCCCTGCTCCTTGCTGCCCTCGCGTGTCTGAAAGGCGGCACTGCACGCGGGAGGGGGGGCGCGCATGCGCATTGCGTTCCGGCGCGCTCACGGCTGCCCTCGCGTGTCGACAAGGCAGCACTGCAGCCGCCGGCGGCCACCGCTGCGTACGGAGACCGTTGCGGGCAGCCGGCGCACACGTGCGCGCTGCCGGTCGCCGCGTTGGCCGCTACTCTGCGCTCTCTCGGGGACGGGTAAGCGCAGGGGCCGCGCTCGTGCCCCCTGCCCGGTGCTCACGGACCGGGAGCGCTTTTCCCGAGAGGGCTTTTCCTTCTCGGTGCTTCCTGGGGGCGCGGGGACGGGCAGTGCCGTCTCGGAGCTGCTCCGCGGCGCTCTCTCCCCGGGGCAGCCCCAGCGCCTGCTCGCTGAAGCCCGCCGCTCTCTCGGGCGCGGGCAGAGCAGCCTCGGGGCGCTCGCTGCTCGGCCTGAGCGCCGGGGTGGCGCGGCGGGCTGCGGTTGGCGCGCGGGAGCCGGCCGGCTGCAGCGCGGCGCTGCGACCACGCGAGGGTGGGGCCATTGCGGGTCTGGGCTGCCTCGCGCTGCGCTCCCCCCGCCCCTGGCGCTGCGCTCCCCCCGCCCCTGGCGCTGCGCTCCCCCCGCCCCTGGCGCTGCGCTCCCCCCGCCCCTGGCGCTGCGCTCCCCCCGCCCCTGGCGCTGCGCTCCCCCCGCCCCTGGCGCTGCGCTCCCCCCGCCCCTGGCGCTGCGCTCCCCCCGCCCCTGGCGCTCCCCCGCCCCTCTCGCGCGGTCCTGGGCCGGCGCACGCGCGGTGCGGCGGCGCGAGCCCTGGGCGGCCGGCGCACGCGCGGTGCGGCGGCGCGAGCCCTGGGCGGCCGGCGCACGCGCGGTGCGGCGGCGCGAGCCCTGGGCGGCCGGCGCACGCGCGGTGCGGCGGCGCGAGCCCTGGGCGGCCGGCGCACGCGCGGTGCGGCGGCGCGAGCCCTGGGCGGCCGGCGCACGCGCGGTGCGGCGGCGCGAGCCCTGGGCGGCCGGCGCACGCGCGGTGCGGCGGCGCGAGCCCTGGGCGGCCGGCGCACGCGCGGTGCGGCGGCGCGAGCCCTGGGCGGCCGGCGCACGCGCGGTGCGGCGGCGCGAGCCCTGGGCGGCCGGCGCACGCGCGGTGCGGCGGCGCGAGCCCTGGGCGGCCGGCGCACGCGCGGTGCGGCGGCGCGAGCCCTGGGCGGCCGGCGCACGCGCGGTGCGGCGGCGCGAGCCCTGGGCGGCCGGCGCACGCGCGGTGCGGCGGCGCGAGCCCTGGGCGGCCGGCGCACGCGCGGTGCGGCGGCGCGAGCCCTGGGCGGCCGGCGCACGCGCGGTGCGGCGGCGCGAGCCCTGGGCGGCCGGCGCACGCGCGGTGCGGCGGCGCGAGCCCTGGGCGGCCGGCGCACGCGCGGTGCGGCGGCGCGAGCCCTGGGCGGCCGGCGCACGCGCGGTGCGGCGGCGGGCAAGATGGCGGCGAGCAGGGCGGGTGTTTTCGCTGGACGGCGGCGGGCGAGGGCAGAGGCGGGCTGGAGTCGAGCATGTGGGGGCCGCGGTGAGGCGAGGTGAGGCGAGCGTGCGCCTTCGGGTGGCCGCGGGTGTCGGGCTGTGTCCTGCCAGCCGGGGCCGTCGCTGCGTGGAGGCGGCGGGGCGGGGGGGGGGAGTCGGGCCGGGGGCCGCGCCGCGCCGCGCCGGGTCTGCGCGGCGCCGGGTCTGCCGGAGCGCGGCTCTGACTCTCCCTTTTGCGTGTGTCGCCTGTAGGGCCCCGGTTCCTCCCCAGCGCGGGCCGGGGCGTGCGCTCGCCCCTGCGGACGCAGCCTGGAGGAGTGTGTGGGGGGTGTCTGCGCGGGGGTCTGGATGTCTCTAGCAGCGGCACGGCAGCCTGATGCCTCCTCTCGTCTGGGACGCGGGGTCCTTGGGGAGTTCCCTGCTGCCTCCTCTGGCGTTCTCTGCGAGCTCATAGATCCCTCCACCTCCTCTCCTCCCCCCCCCCCCCCCGCCCCGCTCCCCTGTCTGGTGGGGTGGGAGACCGGTGGCTGCTCCCGCCGAGCTGAGAGCCACGTAGGGCACCCCTGTGTGCTCACTACGCATCTGGGATGGCACCCCTGCCCTGAGGGCCCCGCAGAGTCCCACCCTTCCTGCAACCAGCCCCCCCAGAGCCATTAAACCACCCACTAAACCACCCACAAATCCTGCCCCAACACCCCCACAGGCCCCAAAACGCCTCCGAGCCCTGCCGCAATGTTGTCACTGACTCCAGACCTTCCCCTGCACTCTGTGCAAGGCCCCAAACATTCCTCAAACTGCTGCCAGACCCAGTGCCCGCAGCAGTGAGGCGTTCTAACAAAGATGGGGTGCGATCTGCGTCTCCGCCTCGACTCAGTCCCGCTTTAGAGAAACAGGAACTTACAGCACTTCCTGGTGAAGAGTGTTGACGGGTGAATGTGCGGATGACAAAGAGACTTTTCTCTCTTTTCTTCTGAGCCGCCTCTCAGAAGCCTCTGTGTGTGCATGATGTGGCTGATCTGGGATAATCGTGCTGTGCGCAGTGCTTAAGGAGAACATTGCCCTAAAATGGAGGGCTAAGGAATAGCCTAAAAAACCTAAAAGGCTCGGGAAGAGCCAAAGAGAACACCGATGGGCTCTGAGAAGCCCCAGTGATGCTAGCGAAAACAGCGTGGCTTTTAGGCACCTCCTCAGAGCAGCAGCAATGTCTCGCTCCAGCCTATGGGGCAATGGGGACTCTTAATTACCGCCTTGAATTACCACAAGTGTTGCAAAAGCAGAAGGGACTAGGGAGCATGCAGAGCAGGTTATGGACTATATGTCAAGTTTAAACAAGCAACAAGCCCCTCTGCAAACAGAAACAGGTTTAGCCCTAAGTAATAGACGAAGGTAGCTGTGAGTAACGTGAAGCGAAGCGGTGACGTCAGTCACCCCGAAAGCCTCGGAGAAGCGGTCTGAAAATCTGGTACCCTCGCGGCCTCGGCAGTCTTTTTGGTTTGTTTGGCAGGGTAGCCCACCGAAGGGGGACATCTCGAAGAGAAGCAGCAAGACCTGGGGATCCGGTGGTTCATTTTGGTCGTCGCCTGTGAGGCCAGCATGCAAGAGTAAGAGGAAGCTAGGAGCAGTCTCAAAAAGGTAATAGGTCTGAAAGGGAGACAGGCAAATCGAGGGCTGTCGTTCCTCCACGTAGTTAAAGACCGAGAGAGTTGTCGGTTAAGCGCATGCATACGAGGGTTTGCGAACAGTAACAATAACACTGAAGCGGAATAAAAATAAGGTTTCGTGGAAGATGGCGTTAGGAAGGTATTAGGCGACGTGCCCGCCTGCCTAATAACCTAGCCCTAATTGCTGTGTGTAACGTTTCCAGACCGTTTACCCTGCAACGTATGGTGCAAAGTGCCGTATTAAGACCTTTCCCTTAAGGAAAAGAAGAAGAAAAAAAGAAAAAAAAGGGGGAAAAAGAAAACAGGGTAAAGAGAAAAAGATCATGCATAAACCTAAGCGTTTCACTGGAAGTAAAACGCGAGTTTATCGCTTCCTTACAGAGATGGAACCAAGGACAGCAAATGCTGACGAGGAGAAGAGACGGACGAGCGTTTGCTTGCGGTTAATACCGAAGGGACGGGATGAAACAAGGAAGCCAGAATGCAGCGGCCCCTCGATATCACCAGGAACTGCTACAGGAGGAGGCGTTCTGGCACGGGTAACTAGGGTAAGTATGGCTAATGACCGTTAGCAGTTATTTCGGCCTCCCCGAGGCAGCGCTGAGGACTGAGTAACCCGTTCCTGCCCTGTGGCTGCTGTTGCCTGTATCTGCCTTAGCTTTGCTTTGGCTGTTTCTCTTTTGTTTTGTTATCGTACACGCAGCTACGGAAAGGAATAGATGTCATACTTACTTTTTTAGATTAATTGCCACGGCTGAAGTTGAAGAGACCAAGAAACGTAAGCCGCGAAGGGGCACATCTTGAAGAGAGGGGGCTAGACCTAGCGATGCAGTTGTTCGTTTTGGTCGTCGCCTGTGAGGCCAGCATGCAAGAGTAAGAGGAAGCTAGGAGCAGTCTCAAAAAGGTAATAGGTCTGAAAGGGAGACAGGCAAATCGAGGGCTGTCGTTCCTCCACGTAGTTAAAGACCGAGAGAGTTGTCGGTTAAGCGCATGCATACGAGGGTTTGCGAACAGTAACAATAACACTGAAGCGGAATAAAAATAAGGTTTCGTGGAAGATGGCGTTAGGAAGGTATTAGGCGACGTGCCCGCCTGCCTAATAACCTAGCCCTAATTGCTGTGTGTAACGTTTCCAGACCGTTTACCCTGCAACGTATGGTGCAAAGTGCCGTATTAAGACCTTTCCCTTAAGGAAAAGAAGAAGAAAAAAAGAAAAAAAAGGGGGAAAAAGAAAACAGGGTAAAGAGAAAAAGATCATGCATAAGCCTAAGCGTTTCACTGGAAGTAAAACGCGAGTTTATCGCTTCCTTACAGAGATGGAACCAAGGACAGCAAATGCTGACGAGGAGAAGAGACGGACGAGCGTTTGCTTGCGGTTAATACCGAAGGGACGGGATGAAACAAGGAAGCCAGAATGCAGCGGCCCCTCGATATCACCAGGAACTGCTACAGGAGGAGGCGTTCTGGCACGGGTAACTAGGGTAAGTATGGCTAATGACCGTTAGCAGTTATTTTGGCCTCCCCGAGGCAGCGCTGAGGACTAAGTAACCTGAGGGGCTCTGGCCTGGGTTGGGGCAGAAGTGCAGGCAGGCGGGATCAGGCATTTTCCTCTCAGCTCTCCGAGCTGAATCCTAGCCCTGAAGGAAAAAGCACTGGGGGGAGGCTACTCGGACACCTGCCATGTCGAGGGCAGGGGCAGGAGCTGACCCTTCCCCGACGGACGGACGTACGGACAGACGCTGGTGCGGCGGTGACTCTTTGGATATCGTAGGTAAGGGGAGGCACGCTGGTGCCGAGCTCCAGGGCGGTTTGCCTGAACACGATGCCTGAGGCAGGAGGTTATGCATTGTGTCCGGGGCTGGGAGCTGGTCCCCGAGTCCCATGTACTTGGGAGTGCCTGCACTTGCCAGGGAGCCCGGTGCTGTTCCCAGAGCTGCGGGGAATTTCCCTTGCGTTGCCTGGACCCTCGGGGCTCTTGGGGGTGTTTCCCCTCATCGCGAGGGCTGCCAGAGCCCCTCCAGGGCTGCGTGAGGTCCCCGAACCGCTCCCGGATTTGCTTTTGGCACTCCGCAGTGTCGCTCGTGTGCCTGGGGCAGCCTGCAGGCGCCATCCTGTCAGCCGCGTTGAGCCCTGCGGCGTGCCTGGTGACCCCTCTGGTGTGCGCCAAGGCCCTTGCTCTGTATTTTGGTCTGCCCCAGAGCCCTGCACTTGCCCTCTGATGCCCTCAGGACCCCTCAGTTCACATTCTGGGTTGCCCCCGAGCCCTCTGCGTGCCTTTCGGTGCGCCCCGTGGCCCCGTGTGTGTTTTGCGGCACGCCGCAGAGGTCTCTGTTTAGCTTTTTCTCCTGTCCTGGAGTTTTCGGGGTGCTTCTGGGTGTGCCCCAGGGCCCTCCTTTTGGTGCCCCCCGAGTCACTCTGTTTGCTCTATCGTTGTTCTTTTTTTTTTTTTTTTTTTTTCCTTGACTTGTGTTGCACCCAGAGCTCTCGATTTGTTCTCTTGTGCTCCGCATACTCCCCTTTCCGCACTCTACACCCCAGGCAGGGCTCTCCCTTCAGCTCTCAGCAAGCTGCTGTCAGGAGAGTGGGGGTGCCTCTGCTGCCCTGGCAGCCCCAGCTGTCCCTGAAGGGGCTGATGGCCAGGCCCCCTGCCCAGTTCCTGCAGGCCCACAGCTGCGGGCCCTGGGACTGGGATGAATGCCAGGGGGAGCTGGGTGGCAGGACAGGCCCCAGGTGGGGCTGATGGCAAGGGCAGGCCCACATTTGGGGGCTGGGGCTGCAGTTGGGGGGAGCTGGCGCTGGGGCAGGAGCTGGGCAGCGGAGCTGCCACGGAGCACGGCCCTTCGGGACCAGCCCGGCGGCCGCCCCGCGGAGGAGGTGAGCGGGGCCGGGGGAGGCGCACTGCAGGCTGCGGGTCCCGCATGTGCCGGGGGTCCCGGCGGCTGGGAGCGTCCCGGGGCCACGGAGGCGGGGGGAGGAAGGGGGTGCGCCGGGGCTGTGGTGCGGTTTACTGCGCGGTCGGAAGAGCGCGGGGGGGGGGGGGGGGGGTCTCCTGTGTCAGCTCGGGAGCGTGTCGGGGAGCGGGGGGAGGAGGGTCGTGGAGGGGCGGGGGCAGTGTCGGAGCTGAGGCGGGGCCGGTCGCGGGGGTGTCGGGGGAGCCCCGGGCCGGTGGCGGGGCCGCGCTCGGGGCTCTGCGGCCGTTTCCGGGGGGACAGGGGGGAAGGGGAAGGGGGGCGGGACGGAAAGGAACGGAATGTGCCGAGGGTCAAAGGTGCCCCAGCGCTGCGGGTGGGGGGCGGGAGTTGGGGGGCGGGAATGCGGGGAGCCGTAGCTTTCGGCGCGGCATGCCGGGAGCAGTAGTCTTCCGGCACTGGGCTTCCGGTGGGGCATGTTTGTTCTGAGCGCGGCATGCCGGGAGCAGTAGTCTTCCGGCACTGGGCTTCCGGTGGGGCATGTTTGTTCTGAGCGCGGCATGCTGGGAGCGGTAGTCTTCCGGCACTGGGCTTCCGGGCCGCCCTTTTCGCGTGCACGGTATGCTGGGAGGTGTAGTCTTCTCAGGCGGGGCTACTGGGTGACCATGCTGCGCCTCTCGAGGTGGCCCCGCGGGGGGGGCGGCGGCGGCAGGTCCCTGCCAGCGGGGTTCCCAGCAGGCGGCCGCGTGGCAGGCCAGGAGCTGTAGTGCCCGCTGGGTCTGTTCCTTACTGGACGTGTGTCACTCACGCCTGAGTCCCCACAGGTCCCGGGGGACAGTGGAATGCCCCTGTTTTTCCCCGGTACAGGGCAGGAAGTGTTTTCCATCTCCGATGGTGTTGCAAGACAACCTTGGAAGCTCAGAAAGAGTGTTCCTGCTGTTTAAACTAGGCAGATGAGGAGGAACCCCCCCCCCCCATTTCCTGGGAGGAAATAATTCTTTAATCAAGGCCATGCTAGAAGTGCTAAAGCCTTAAAGAAATAGTAAATCAAAATGTTTTGTTTTCTATGTAGACGTTGCCGATTTAGCAAAGGAATTCGAGGTATCCCCGAACTGAACTGTCCTCATTATAATACAAGAAAATCACGCCCATAGGTCAGAAAGACCTGTGCCCGGGTGAAGACCCCTCCCCTGAGCATGCGTAGTTTTAAAATGGTGTGTAAGCAATATTAGAATTGTATGTAAATCACTAACCAACCGGTGTAAGAGGGAAAGTTGCAAACCTTGCAACTTGTATAAATGCTACTTGGAAAGCCGGGGGGGGGGGGGGAAGTTGCGCTTGATTTGTGGGGAAAACACCGAGCAGCCAGGCTTGCACAACTCTGAAATAAATAAGCAAATGTCTCTCCTGAGCGTGTCATTATTGGCTTAGTGCACAGCGGGCAACGAATCTGCTTTTCGGACAGCAGCGTGACCAGGCAGGGTTGTCCCCGGGGGCTGGGGCTGTCCCTCTTGGAAATGGGGAGGGCGGGAAGAGTAGGAGGGGTGCTGCGGGCTCCTGGGGGTCGTAGCTTTGCTCAGGATTGGGGCCGGTTAGGCAGCTGCTGGGAGGAGTGGCGGTGCTGGGAGGGCACGGTGCGGAGCTGTCCTGCTGTGCAGCGCAAGGGAAAGTCGACCAGCACCGTTGCTGTCCGAGGACCCTGGAACAGCCCGAGAGACCCTGGAACAGCCACCCCACGGACACCGTGTCACTGCCTCGCAAGGCCACCGCATGCAGGTACGTTTGACTACATCCGGCAGAAGAAATGTAAGCCGAAGGATCAGGGCAAATAGCTGCTTGTCTAGGTTTGTTACCTAGCGACGCACTGGCAAAGCTTTTTATGAACACCCGTACTCGATCGAGTGCGTATTCATTCTGTGAATATTAATTACTGCCAGACCGCGTACGTCACTGATGCTTTAAAGCAAGTCCGTGGCGCTGGGGTAGCACGTGTAGTGGAGGCTAAATGCAATAATACCTCGTTTTGATGTTGTTCTCTTATACGAAAGCACTTGGAGCAGATTAAGACATTTCTCGTCCTATTTTGTTTATTGAGTGGGCCCTGATACTGGGGAGAAGCTGCCGTGAAGCAGACCTAGTAGTCAGCTTCCTTAGAGAAGGCGTCTTGTCCTGTATTTGAGGGCTTCCGGTACGTTTTGACAGACAGTAGTGAGTGACGGGTTTCCTTTGGACCCCCCGGGGAGCAGAAAGTTCTGCCGGGAAGGCAAAATGTTTCTTGCGGCTGGGTTGGAAGAAGCTGGCTGCTGATGCAAGGCAGTGACAATTCTGGGGAGTCGCGGGAAGTTTTGAAAAGACGGTCGTTCCCTTTGCTAGAAGGCTATGCACTTCGGTTCCTAATAGCTGTAGTAATGAAGCCAGGTAAGCGTTCGGGAGGAGCCCAAGCCACTTTTGCCTAGCGAGTATTTTGCAAGGGGGGCAGGAAAGCGCTGCGCCCTGCTCCTTGCTGCCCTCGCGTGTCTGAAAGGCGGCACTGCACGCGGGAGGGGGGGCGCGCTCACGGCTGCCCTCGCGTGTCGACAAGGCAGCACTGCAGCCGCCGGCGGCCACCGCTGCGTACGGAGACCGTTGCGGGCAGCCGGCGCACACGTGCGCGCTGCCGGTCGCCGCGTTGGCCGCTACTCTGCGCTCTCTCGGGGACGGGTAAGCGCAGGGGCCGCGCTCGTGCCCCCTGCCCGGTGCTCACGGACCGGGAGCGCTTTTCCCGAGAGGGCTTTTCCTTCTCGGTGCTTCCTGGGGGCGCGGGGACGGGCAGTGCCGTCTCGGAGCTGCTCCGCGGCGCTCTCTCCCCGGGGCAGCCCCAGCGCCTGCTCGCTGAAGCCCGCCGCTCTCTCGGGCGCGGGCAGAGCAGCCTCGGGGCGCTCGCTGCTCGGCCTGAGCGCCGGGGTGGCGCGGCGGGCTGCGGTTGGCGCGCGGGAGCCGGCCGGCTGCAGCGCGGCGCTGCGACCACGCGAGGGTGGGGCCATTGCGGGTCTGGGCTGCCTCGCGCTGCGCTCCCCCCGCCCCTGGCGCTGCGCTCCCCCCGCCCCTGGCGCTGCGCTCCCCCCGCCCCTGGCGCTGCGCTCCCCCCGCCCCTGGCGCTGCGCTCCCCCCGCCCCTGGCGCTGCGCTCCCCCCGCCCCTGGCGCTGCGCTCCCCCCGCCCCTGGCGCTGCGCTCCCCCCGCCCCTGGCGCTGCGCTCCCCCCGCCCCTCGCGCTCCCCCGCCCCTCTCGC
The DNA here is from genome assembly GCF_036370855.1 of Dromaius novaehollandiae. Classification (NCBI taxonomy): domain Eukaryota; kingdom Metazoa; phylum Chordata; class Aves; order Casuariiformes; family Dromaiidae; genus Dromaius; species Dromaius novaehollandiae. Next base: position 112,722 of record NC_088099.1, on the reverse strand, counting down.
GCGGTCCTGGGCCGGCGCACGCGCGGTGCGGCGGCGCGAGCCCTGGGCGGCCGGCGCACGCGCGGTGCGGCGGCGCGAGCCCTGGGCGGCCGGCGCACGCGCGGTGCGGCGGCGCGAGCCCTGGGCGGCCGGCGCACGCGCGGTGCGGCGGCGCGAGCCCTGGGCGGCCGGCGCACGCGCGGTGCGGCGGCGCGAGCCCTGGGCGGCCGGCGCACGCGCGGTGCGGCGGCGCGAGCCCTGGGCGGCCGGCGCACGCGCGGTGCGGCGGCGCGAGCCCTGGGCGGCCGGCGCACGCGCGGTGCGGCGGCGCGAGCCCTGGGCGGCCGGCGCACGCGCGGTGCGGCGGCGCGAGCCCTGGGCGGCCGGCGCACGCGCGGTGCGGCGGCGCGAGCCCTGGGCGGCCGGCGCACGCGCGGTGCGGCGGCGCGAGCCCTGGGCGGCCGGCGCACGCGCGGTGCGGCGGCGCGAGCCCTGGGCGGCCGGCGCACGCGCGGTGCGGCGGCGGGCAAGATGGCGGCGAGCAGGGCGGGTGTTTTCGCTGGACGGCGGCGGGCGAGGGCAGAGGCGGGCTGGAGTCGAGCATGTGGGGGCCGCGGTGAGGCGAGGTGAGGCGAGCGTGCGCCTTCGGGTGGCCGCGGGTGTCGGGCTGTGTCCTGCCAGCCGGGGCCGTCGCTGCGTGGAGGCGGCGGGGCGGGGGGGGGGAGTCGGGCCGGGGGCCGCGCCGCGCGGCGCCGGGTCTGCCGGAGCGCGGCTCTGACTCTCCCTTTTGCGTGTGTCGCCTGTAGGGCCCCGGTTCCTCCCCAGCGCGGGCCGGGGCGTGCGCTCGCCCCTGCGGACGCAGCCTGGAGGAGTGTGTGTGGGGTGTCTGCGCGGGGGTCTGGATGTCTCTAGCAGCGGCACGGCAGCCTGATGCCTCCTCTCGTCTGGGACGCGGGGTCCTTGGGGAGTTCCCTGCTGCCTCCTCTGGCGTTCTCTGCGAGCTCATAGATCCCTCCACCTCCTCTCCTCCCCCCCCGCCCCCCCCCGCCCCGCTCCCCTGTCTGGTGGGGTGGGAGACCGGTGGCTGCTCCCGCCGAGCTGAGAGCCACGTAGGGCACCCCTGTGTGCTCACTACGCATCTGGGATGGCACCCCTGCCCTGAGGGCCCCGCAGAGTCCCACCCTTCCTGCAACCAGCCCCCCCAGAGCCATTAAACCACCCACTAAACCACCCACAAATCCTGCCCCAACACCCCCACAGGCCCCAAAACGCCTCCGAGCCCTGCCGCAATGTTGTCACTGACTCCAGACCTTCCCCTGCACTCTGTGCAAGGCCCCAAACATTCCTCAAACTGCTGCCAGACCCAGTGCCCGCAGCAGTGAGGCGTTCTAACAAAGATGGGGTGCGATCTGCGTCTCCGCCTCGACTCAGTCCCGCTTTAGAGAAACAGGAACTTACAGCACTTCCTGGTGAAGAGTGTTGACGGGTGAATGTGCGGATGACAAAGAGACTTTTCTCTCTTTTCTTCTGAGCCGCCTCTCAGAAGCCTCTGTGTGTGCATGATGTGGCTGATCTGGGATAATCGTGCTGTGCGCAGTGCTTAAGGAGAACATTGCCCTAAAATGGAGGGCTAAGGAATAGCCTAAAAAACCTAAAAGGCTCGGGAAGAGCCAAAGAGAACACCGATGGGCTCTGAGAAGCCCCAGTGATGCTAGCGAAAACAGCGTGGCTTTTAGGCACCTCCTCAGAGCAGCAGCAATGTCTCGCTCCAGCCTATGGGGCAATGGGGACTCTTAATTACCGCCTTGAATTACCACAAGTGTTGCAAAAGCAGAAGGGACTAGGGAGCATGCAGAGCAGGTTATGGACTATATGTCAAGTTTAAACAAGCAACAAGCCCCTCTGCAAACAGAAACAGGTTTAGCCCTAAGTAATAGACGAAGGTAGCTGTGAGTAACGTGAAGCGAAGCGGTGACGTCAGTCACCCCGAAAGCCTCGGAGAAGCGGTCTGAAAATCTGGTACCCTCGCGGCCTCGGCAGTCTTTTTGGTTTGTTTGGCAGGGTAGCCCACCGAAGGGGGACATCTCGAAGAGAAGCAGCAAGACCTGGGGATCCGGTGGTTCATTTTGGTCGTCGCCTGTGAGGCCAGCATGCAAGAGTAAGAGGAAGCTAGGAGCAGTCTCAAAAAGGTAATAGGTCTGAAAGGGAGACAGGCAAATCGAGGGCTGTCGTTCCTCCACGTAGTTAAAGACCGAGAGAGTTGTCGGTTAAGCGCATGCATACGAGGGTTTGCGAACAGTAACAATAACACTGAAGCGGAATAAAAATAAGGTTTCGTGGAAGATGGCGTTAGGAAGGTATTAGGCGACGTGCCCGCCTGCCTAATAACCTAGCCCTAATTGCTGTGTGTAACGTTTCCAGACCGTTTACCCTGCAACGTATGGTGCAAAGTGCCGTATTAAGACCTTTCCCTTAAGGAAAAGAAGAAGAAAAAAAGAAAAAAAAGGGGGAAAAAGAAAACAGGGTAAAGAGAAAAAGATCATGCATAAACCTAAGCGTTTCACTGGAAGTAAAACGCGAGTTTATCGCTTCCTTACAGAGATGGAACCAAGGACAGCAAATGCTGACGAGGAGAAGAGACGGACGAGCGTTTGCTTGCGGTTAATACCGAAGGGACGGGATGAAACAAGGAAGCCAGAATGCAGCGGCCCCTCGATATCACCAGGAACTGCTACAGGAGGAGGCGTTCTGGCACGGGTAACTAGGGTAAGTATGGCTAATGACCGTTAGCAGTTATTTCGGCCTCCCCGAGGCAGCGCTGAGGACTGAGTAACCCGTTCCTGCCCTGTGGCTGCTGTTGCCTGTATCTGCCTTAGCTTTGCTTTGGCTGTTTCTCTTTTGTTTTGTTATCGTACACGCAGCTACGGAAAGGAATAGATGTCATACTTACTTTTTTAGATTAATTGCCACGGCTGAAGTTGAAGAGACCAAGAAACGTAAGCCGCGAAGGGGCACATCTTGAAGAGAGGGGGCTAGACCTAGCGATGCAGTTGTTCGTTTTGGTCGTCGCCTGTGAGGCCAGCATGCAAGAGTAAGAGGAAGCTAGGAGCAGTCTCAAAAAGGTAATAGGTCTGAAAGGGAGACAGGCAAATCGAGGGCTGTCGTTCCTCCACGTAGTTAAAGACCGAGAGAGTTGTCGGTTAAGCGCATGCATACGAGGGTTTGCGAACAGTAACAATAACACTGAAGCGGAATAAAAATAAGGTTTCGTGGAAGATGGCGTTAGGAAGGTATTAGGCGACGTGCCCGCCTGCCTAATAACCTAGCCCTAATTGCTGTGTGTAACGTTTCCAGACCGTTTACCCTGCAACGTATGGTGCAAAGTGCCGTATTAAGACCTTTCCCTTAAGGAAAAGAAGAAGAAAAAAAGAAAAAAAAGGGGGAAAAAGAAAACAGGGTAAAGAGAAAAAGATCATGCATAAACCTAAGCGTTTCACTGGAAGTAAAACGCGAGTTTATCGCTTCCTTACAGAGATGGAACCAAGGACAGCAAATGCTGACGAGGAGAAGAGACGGACGAGCGTTTGCTTGCGGTTAATACCGAAGGGACGGGATGAAACAAGGAAGCCAGAATGCAGCGGCCCCTCGATATCACCAGGAACTGCTACAGGAGGAGGCGTTCTGGCACGGGTAACTAGGGTAAGTATGGCTAATGACCGTTAGCAGTTATTTCGGCCTCCCCGAGGCAGCGCTGAGGACTGAGTAACCCGTTCCTGCCCTGTGGCTGCTGTTGCCTGTATCTGCCTTAGCTTTGCTTTGGCTGTTTCTCTTTTGTTTTGTTATCGTACACGCAGCTACGGAAAGGAATAGATGTCATACTTACTTTTTTAGATTAATTGCCACGGCTGAAGTTGAAGAGACCAAGAAACGTAAGCCGCGAAGGGGCACATCTTGAAGAGAGGGGGCTAGACCTAGCGATGCAGTTGTTCGTTTTGGTCGTCGCCTGTGAGGCCAGCATGCAAGAGTAAGAGGAAGCTAGGAGCAGTCTCAAAAAGGTAATAGGTCTGAAAGGGAGACAGGCAAATCGAGGGCTGTCGTTCCTCCACGTAGTTAAAGACCGAGAGAGTTGTCGGTTAAGCGCATGCATACGAGGGTTTGCGAACAGTAACAATAACACTGAAGCGGAATAAAAATAAGGTTTCGTGGAAGATGGCGTTAGGAAGGTATTAGGCGACGTGCCCGCCTGCCTAATAACCTAGCCCTAATTGCTGTGTGTAACGTTTCCAGACCGTTTACCCTGCAACGTATGGTGCAAAGTGCCGTATTAAGACCTTTCCCTTAAGGAAAAGAAGAAGAAAAAAAGAAAAAAAAGGGGGAAAAAGAAAACAGGGTAAAGAGAAAAAGATCATGCATAAACCTAAGCGTTTCACTGGAAGTAAAACGCGAGTTTATCGCTTCCTTACAGAGATGGAACCAAGGACAGCAAATGCTGACGAGGAGAAGAGACGGACGAGCGTTTGCTTGCGGTTAATACCGAAGGGACGGGATGAAACAAGGAAGCCAGAATGCAGCGGCCCCTCGATATCACCAGGAACTGCTACAGGAGGAGGCGTTCTGGCACGGGTAACTAGGGTAAGTATGGCTAATGACCGTTAGCAGTTATTTCGGCCTCCCCGAGGCAGCGCTGAGGACTGAGTAACCCGTTCCTGCCCTGTGGCTGCTGTTGCCTGTATCTGCCTTAGCTTTGCTTTGGCTGTTTCTCTTTTGTTTTGTTATCGTACACGCAGCTACGGAAAGGAATAGATGTCATACTTACTTTTTTAGATTAATTGCCACGGCTGAAGTTGAAGAGACCAAGAAACGTAAGCCGCGAAGGGGCACATCTTGAAGAGAGGGGGCTAGACCTAGCGATGCAGTTGTTCGTTTTGGTCGTCGCCTGTGAGGCCAGCATGCAAGAGTAAGAGGAAGCTAGGAGCAGTCTCAAAAAGGTAATAGGTCTGAAAGGGAGACAGGCAAATCGAGGGCTGTCGTTCCTCCACGTAGTTAAAGACCGAGAGAGTTGTCGGTTAAGCGCATGCATACGAGGGTTTGCGAACAGTAACAATAACACTGAAGCGGAATAAAAATAAGGTTTCGTGGAAGATGGCGTTAGGAAGGTATTAGGCGACGTGCCCGCCTGCCTAATAACCTAGCCCTAATTGCTGTGTGTAACGTTTCCAGACCGTTTACCCTGCAACGTATGGTGCAAAGTGCCGTATTAAGACCTTTCCCTTAAGGAAAAGAAGAAGAAAAAAAGAAAAAAAAGGGGGAAAAAGAAAACAGGGTAAAGAGAAAAAGATCATGCATAAGCCTAAGCGTTTCACTGGAAGTAAAACGCGAGTTTATCGCTTCCTTACAGAGATGGAACCAAGGACAGCAAATGCTGACGAGGAGAAGAGACGGACGAGCGTTTGCTTGCGGTTAATACCGAAGGGACGGGATGAAACAAGGAAGCCAGAATGCAGCGGCCCCTCGATATCACCAGGAACTGCTACAGGAGGAGGCGTTCTGGCACGGGTAACTAGGGTAAGTATGGCTAATGACCGTTAGCAGTTATTTTGGCCTCCCCGAGGCAGCGCTGAGGACTAAGTAACCTGAGGGGCTCTGGCCTGGGTTGGGGCAGAAGTGCAGGCAGGCGGGATCAGGCATTTTCCTCTCAGCTCTCCGAGCTGAATCCTAGCCCTGAAGGAAAAAGCACTGGGGGGAGGCTACTCGGACACCTGCCATGTCGAGGGCAGGGGCAGGAGCTGACCCTTCCCCGACGGACGGACGTACGGACAGACGCTGGTGCGGCGGTGACTCTTTGGATATCGTAGGTAAGGGGAGGCACGCTGGTGCCGAGCTCCAGGGCGGTTTGCCTGAACACGATGCCTGAGGCAGGAGGTTATGCATTGTGTCCGGGGCTGGGAGCTGGTCCCCGAGTCCCATGTACTTGGGAGTGCCTGCACTTGCCAGGGAGCCCGGTGCTGTTCCCAGAGCTGCGGGGAATTTCCCTTGCGTTGCCTGGACCCTCGGGGCTCTTGGGGGTGTTTCCCCTCATCGCGAGGGCTGCCAGAGCCCCTCCAGGGCTGCGTGAGGTCCCCGAACCGCTCCCGGATTTGCTTTTGGCACTCCGCAGTGTCGCTCGTGTGCCTGGGGCAGCCTGCAGGCGCCATCCTGTCAGCCGCGTTGAGCCCTGCGGCGTGCCTGGTGACCCCTCTGGTGTGCGCCAAGGCCCTTGCTCTGTATTTTGGTCTGCCCCAGAGCCCTGCACTTGCCCTCTGATGCCCTCAGGACCCCTCAGTTCACATTCTGGGTTGCCCCCGAGCCCTCTGCGTGCCTTTCGGTGCGCCCCGTGGCCCCGTGTGTGTTTTGCGGCACGCCGCAGAGGTCTCTGTTTAGCTTTTTCTCCTGTCCTGGAGTTTTCGGGGTGCTTCTGGGTGTGCCCCAGGGCCCTCCTTTTGGTGCCCCCCGAGTCACTCTGTTTGCTCTATCGTTGTTCTTTTTTTTTTTTTTTTTTTTTTCCTTGACTTGTGTTGCACCCAGAGCTCTCGATTTGTTCTCTTGTGCTCCGCATACTCCCCTTTCCGCACTCTACACCCCAGGCAGGGCTCTCCCTTCAGCTCTCAGCAAGCTGCTGTCAGGAGAGTGGGGGTGCCTCTGCTGCCCTGGCAGCCCCAGCTGTCCCTGAAGGGGCTGATGGCCAGGCCCCCTGCCCAGTTCCTGCAGGCCCACAGCTGCGGGCCCTGGGACTGGGATGAATGCCAGGGGGAGCTGGGTGGCAGGACAGGCCCCAGGTGGGGCTGATGGCAAGGGCAGGCCCACATTTGGGGGCTGGGGCTGCAGTTGGGGGGAGCTGGCGCTGGGGCAGGAGCTGGGCAGCGGAGCTGCCACGGAGCACGGCCCTTCGGGACCAGCCCGGCGGCCGCCCCGCGGAGGAGGTGAGCGGGGCCGGGGGAGGCGCACTGCAGGCTGCGGGTCCCGCATGTGCCGGGGGTCCCGGCGGCTGGGAGCGTCCCGGGGCCACGGAGGCGGGGGGAGGAAGGGGGTGCGCCGGGGCTGTGGTGCGGTTTACTGCGCGGTCGGAAGAGCGCGGGGGGGGGGGGGGGGGGTCTCCTGTGTCAGCTCGGGAGCGTGTCGGGGAGCGGGGGGAGGAGGGTCGTGGAGGGGCGGGGGCAGTGTCGGAGCTGAGGCGGGGCCGGTCGCGGGGGTGTCGGGGGAGCCCCGGGCCGGTGGCGGGGCCGCGCTCGGGGCTCTGCGGCCGTTTCCGGGGGGACAGGGGGGAAGGGGAAGGGGGGCGGGACGGAAAGGAACGGAATGTGCCGAGGGTCAAAGGTGCCCCAGCGCTGCGGGTGGGGGGCGGGAGTTGGGGGGCGGGAATGCGGGGAGCCGTAGCTTTCGGCGCGGCATGCCGGGAGCAGTAGTCTTCCGGCACTGGGCTTCCGGTGGGGCATGTTTGTTCTGAGCGCGGCATGCCGGGAGCAGTAGTCTTCCGGCACTGGGCTTCCGGTGGGGCATGTTTGTTCTGAGCGCGGCATGCTGGGAGCGGTAGTCTTCCGGCACTGGGCTTCCGGGCCGCCCTTTTCGCGTGCACGGTATGCTGGGAGGTGTAGTCTTCTCAGGCGGGGCTACTGGGTGACCATGCTGCGCCTCTCGAGGTGGCCCCGCGGGGGGGGCGGCGGCGGCAGGTCCCTGCCAGCGGGGTTCCCAGCAGGCGGCCGCGTGGCAGGCCAGGAGCTGTAGTGCCCGCTGGGTCTGTTCCTTACTGGACGTGTGTCACTCACGCCTGAGTCCCCACAGGTCCCGGGGGACAGTGGAATGCCCCTGTTTTTCCCCGGTACAGGGCAGGAAGTGTTTTCCATCTCCGATGGTGTTGCAAGACAACCTTGGAAGCTCAGAAAGAGTGTTCCTGCTGTTTAAACTAGGCAGATGAGGAGGAACCCCCCCCCCCCATTTCCTGGGAGGAAATAATTCTTTAATCAAGGCCATGCTAGAAGTGCTAAAGCCTTAAAGAAATAGTAAATCAAAATGTTTTGTTTTCTATGTAGACGTTGCCGATTTAGCAAAGGAATTCGAGGTATCCCCGAACTGAACTGTCCTCATTATAATACAAGAAAATCACGCCCATAGGTCAGAAAGACCTGTGCCCGGGTGAAGACCCCTCCCCTGAGCATGCGTAGTTTTAAAATGGTGTGTAAGCAATATTAGAATTGTATGTAAATCACTAACCAACCGGTGTAAGAGGGAAAGTTGCAAACCTTGCAACTTGTATAAATGCTACTTGGAAAGCCGGGGGGGGGGGGGGAAGTTGCGCTTGATTTGTGGGGAAAACACCGAGCAGCCAGGCTTGCACAACTCTGAAATAAATAAGCAAATGTCTCTCCTGAGCGTGTCATTATTGGCTTAGTGCACAGCGGGCAACGAATCTGCTTTTCGGACAGCAGCGTGACCAGGCAGGGTTGTCCCCGGGGGCTGGGGCTGTCCCTCTTGGAAATGGGGAGGGCGGGAAGAGTAGGAGGGGTGCTGCGGGCTCCTGGGGGTCGTAGCTTTGCTCAGGATTGGGGCCGGTTAGGCAGCTGCTGGGAGGAGTGGCGGTGCTGGGAGGGCACGGTGCGGAGCTGTCCTGCTGTGCAGCGCAAGGGAAAGTCGACCAGCACCGTTGCTGTCCGAGGACCCTGGAACAGCCCGAGAGACCCTGGAACAGCCACCCCACGGACACCGTGTCACTGCCTCGCAAGGCCACCGCATGCAGGTACGTTTGACTACATCCGGCAGAAGAAATGTAAGCCGAAGGATCAGGGCAAATAGCTGCTTGTCTAGGTTTGTTACCTAGCGACGCACTGGCAAAGCTTTTTATGAACACCCGTACTCGATCGAGTGCGTATTCATTCTGTGAATATTAATTACTGCCAGACCGCGTACGTCACTGATGCTTTAAAGCAAGTCCGTGGCGCTGGGGTAGCACGTGTAGTGGAGGCTAAATGCAATAATACCTCGTTTTGATGTTGTTCTCTTATACGAAAGCACTTGGAGCAGATTAAGACATTTCTCGTCCTATTTTGTTTATTGAGTGGGCCCTGATACTGGGGAGAAGCTGCCGTGAAGCAGACCTAGTAGTCAGCTTCCTTAGAGAAGGCGTCTTGTCCTGTATTTGAGGGCTTCCGGTACGTTTTGACAGACAGTAGTGAGTGACGGGTTTCCTTTGGACCCCCCGGGGAGCAGAAAGTTCTGCCGGGAAGGCAAAATGTTTCTTGCGGCTGGGTTGGAAGAAGCTGGCTGCTGATGCAAGGCAGTGACAATTCTGGGGAGTCGCGGGAAGTTTTGAAAAGACGGTCGTTCCCTTTGCTAGAAGGCTATGCACTTCGGTTCCTAATAGCTGTAGTAATGAAGCCAGGTAAGCGTTCGGGAGGAGCCCAAGCCACTTTTGCCTAGCGAGTATTTTGCAAGGGGGGCAGGAAAGCGCTGCGCCCTGCTCCTTGCTGCCCTCGCGTGTCTGAAAGGCGGCACTGCACGCGGGAGGGGGGGCGCGCTCACGGCTGCCCTCGCGTGTCGACAAGGCAGCACTGCAGCCGCCGGCGGCCACCGCTGCGTACGGAGACCGTTGCGGGCAGCCGGCGCACACGTGCGCGCTGCCGGTCGCCGCGTTGGCCGCTACTCTGCGCTCTCTCGGGGACGGGTAAGCGCAGGGGCCGCGCTCGTGCCCCCTGCCCGGTGCTCACGGACCGGGAGCGCTTTTCCCGAGAGGGCTTTTCCTTCTCGGTGCTTCCTGGGGGCGCGGGGACGGGCAGTGCCGTCTCGGAGCTGCTCCGCGGCGCTCTCTCCCCGGGGCAGCCCCAGCGCCTGCTCGCTGAAGCCCGCCGCTCTCTCGGGCGCGGGCAGAGCAGCCTCGGGGCGCTCGCTGCTCGGCCTGAGCGCCGGGGTGGCGCGGCGGGCTGCGGTTGGCGCGCGGGAGCCGGCCGGCTGCAGCGCGGCGCTGCGACCACGCGAGGGTGGGGCCATTGCGGGTCTGGGCTGCCTCGCGCTGCGCTCCCCCCGCCCCTGGCGCTGCGCTCCCCCCGCCCCTGGCGCTGCGCTCCCCCCGCCCCTGGCGCTGCGCTCCCCCCGCCCCTGGCGCTGCGCTCCCCCCGCCCCTGGCGCTGCGCTCCCCCCGCCCCTGGCGCTGCGCTCCCCCCGCCCCTCGCGCTCCCCCGCCCCTCTCGCGCGGTCCTGGGCCGGCGCACGCGCGGTGCGGCGGCGCGAGCCCTGGGCGGCCGGCGCACGCGCGGTGCGGCGGCGCGAGCCCTGGGCGGCCGGCGCACGCGCGGTGCGGCGGCGCGAGCCCTGGGCGGCCGGCGCACGCGCGGTGCGGCGGCGCGAGCCCTGGGCGGCCGGCGCACGCGCGGTGCGGCGGCGCGAGCCCTGGGCGGCCGGCGCACGCGCGGTGCGGCGGCGCGAGCCCTGGGCGGCCGGCGCACGCGCGGTGCGGCGGCGCGAGCCCTGGGCGGCCGGCGCACGCGCGGTGCGGCGGCGCGAGCCCTGGGCGGCCGGCGCACGCGCGGTGCGGCGGCGCGAGCCCTGGGCGGCCGGCGCACGCGCGGTGCGGCGGCGCGAGCCCTGGGCGGCCGGCGCACGCGCGGTGCGGCGGCGCGAGCCCTGGGCGGCCGGCGCACGCGCGGTGCGGCGGCGCGAGCCCTGGGCGGCCGGCGCACGCGCGGTGCGGCGGCGCGAGCCCTGGGCGGCCGGCGCACGCGCGGTGCGGCGGCGCGAGCCCTGGGCGGCCGGCGCACGCGCGGTGCGGCGGCGCGAGCCCTGGGCGGCCGGCGCACGCGCGGTGCGGCGGCGGGCAAGATGGCGGCGAGCAGGGCGGGTGTTTTCGCTGGACGGCGGCGGGCGAGGGCAGAGGCGGGCTGGAGTCGAGCATGTGGGGGCCGCGGTGAGGCGAGGTGAGGCGAGCGTGCGCCTTCGGGTGGCCGCGGGTGTCGGGCTGTGTCCTGCCAGCCGGGGCCGTCGCTGCGTGGAGGCGGCGGGGCGGGGGGGGGGAGTCGGGCCGGGGGCCGCGCCGCGCGGCGCCGGGTCTGCCGGAGCGCGGCTCTGACTCTCCCTTTTGCGTGTGTCGCCTGTAGGGCCCCGGTTCCTCCCCAGCGCGGGCCGGGGCGTGCGCTCGCCCCTGCGGACGCAGCCTGGAGGAGTGTGTGTGGGGTGTCTGCGCGGGGGTCTGGATGTCTCTAGCAGCGGCACGGCAGCCTGATGCCTCCTCTCGTCTGGGACGCGGGGTCCTTGGGGAGTTCCCTGCTGCCTCCTCTGGCGTTCTCTGCGAGCTCATAGATCCCTCCACCTCCTCTCCTCCCCCCCCGCCCCCCCCCGCCCCGCTCCCCTGTCTGGTGGGGTGGGAGACCGGTGGCTGCTCCCGCCGAGCTGAGAGCCACGTAGGGCACCCCTGTGTGCTCACTACGCATCTGGGATGGCACCCCTGCCCTGAGGGCCCCGCAGAGTCCCACCCTTCCTGCAACCAGCCCCCCCAGAGCCATTAAACCACCCACTAAACCACCCACAAATCCTGCCCCAACACCCCCACAGGCCCCAAAACGCCTCCGAGCCCTGCCGCAATGTTGTCACTGACTCCAGACCTTCCCCTGCACTCTGTGCAAGGCCCCAAACATTCCTCAAACTGCTGCCAGACCCAGTGCCCGCAGCAGTGAGGCGTTCTAACAAAGATGGGGTGCGATCTGCGTCTCCGCCTCGACTCAGTCCCGCTTTAGAGAAACAGGAACTTACAGCACTTCCTGGTGAAGAGTGTTGACGGGTGAATGTGCGGATGACAAAGAGACTTTTCTCTCTTTTCTTCTGAGCCGCCTCTCAGAAGCCTCTGTGTGTGCATGATGTGGCTGATCTGGGATAATCGTGCTGTGCGCAGTGCTTAAGGAGAACATTGCCCTAAAATGGAGGGCTAAGGAATAGCCTAAAAAACCTAAAAGGCTCGGGAAGAGCCAAAGAGAACACCGATGGGCTCTGAGAAGCCCCAGTGATGCTAGCGAAAACAGCGTGGCTTTTAGGCACCTCCTCAGAGCAGCAGCAATGTCTCGCTCCAGCCTATGGGGCAATGGGGACTCTTAATTACCGCCTTGAATTACCACAAGTGTTGCAAAAGCAGAAGGGACTAGGGAGCATGCAGAGCAGGTTATGGACTATATGTCAAGTTTAAACAAGCAACAAGCCCCTCTGCAAACAGAAACAGGTTTAGCCCTAAGTAATAGACGAAGGTAGCTGTGAGTAACGTGAAGCGAAGCGGTGACGTCAGTCACCCCGAAAGCCTCGGAGAAGCGGTCTGAAAATCTGGTACCCTCGCGGCCTCGGCAGTCTTTTTGGTTTGTTTGGCAGGGTAGCCCACCGAAGGGGGACATCTCGAAGAGAAGCAGCAAGACCTGGGGATCCGGTGGTTCATTTTGGTCGTCGCCTGTGAGGCCAGCATGCAAGAGTAAGAGGAAGCTAGGAGCAGTCTCAAAAAGGTAATAGGTCTGAAAGGGAGACAGGCAAATCGAGGGCTGTCGTTCCTCCACGTAGTTAAAGACCGAGAGAGTTGTCGGTTAAGCGCATGCATACGAGGGTTTGCGAACAGTAACAATAACACTGAAGCGGAATAAAAATAAGGTTTCGTGGAAGATGGCGTTAGGAAGGTATTAGGCGACGTGCCCGCCTGCCTAATAACCTAGCCCTAATTGCTGTGTGTAACGTTTCCAGACCGTTTACCCTGCAACGTATGGTGCAAAGTGCCGTATTAAGACCTTTCCCTTAAGGAAAAGAAGAAGAAAAAAAGAAAAAAAAGGGGGAAAAAGAAAACAGGGTAAAGAGAAAAAGATCATGCATAAACCTAAGCGTTTCACTGGAAGTAAAACGCGAGTTTATCGCTTCCTTACAGAGATGGAACCAAGGACAGCAAATGCTGACGAGGAGAAGAGACGGACGAGCGTTTGCTTGCGGTTAATACCGAAGGGACGGGATGAAACAAGGAAGCCAGAATGCAGCGGCCCCTCGATATCACCAGGAACTGCTACAGGAGGAGGCGTTCTGGCACGGGTAACTAGGGTAAGTATGGCTAATGACCGTTAGCAGTTATTTCGGCCTCCCCGAGGCAGCGCTGAGGACTGAGTAACCCGTTCCTGCCCTGTGGCTGCTGTTGCCTGTATCTGCCTTAGCTTTGCTTTGGCTGTTTCTCTTTTGTTTTGTTATCGTACACGCAGCTACGGAAAGGAATAGATGTCATACTTACTTTTTTAGATTAATTGCCACGGCTGAAGTTGAAGAGACCAAGAAACGTAAGCCGCGAAGGGGCACATCTTGAAGAGAGGGGGCTAGACCTAGCGATGCAGTTGTTCGTTTTGGTCGTCGCCTGTGAGGCCAGCATGCAAGAGTAAGAGGAAGCTAGGAGCAGTCTCAAAAAGGTAATAGGTCTGAAAGGGAGACAGGCAAATCGAGGGCTGTCGTTCCTCCACGTAGTTAAAGACCGAGAGAGTTGTCGGTTAAGCGCATGCATACGAGGGTTTGCGAACAGTAACAATAACACTGAAGCGGAATAAAAATAAGGTTTCGTGGAAGATGGCGTTAGGAAGGTATTAGGCGACGTGCCCGCCTGCCTAATAACCTAGCCCTAATTGCTGTGTGTAATGTTTCCAGACCGTTTACCCTGCAACGTATGGTGCAAAGTGCCGTATTAAGACCTTTCCCTTAAGGAAAAGAAGAAGAAAAAAAGAAAAAAAAGGGGGAAAAAGAAAACAGGGTAAAGAGAAAAAGATCATGCATAAACCTAAGCGTTTCACTGGAAGTAAAACGCGAGTTTATCGCTTCCTTACAGAGATGGAACCAAGGACAGCAAATGCTGACGAGGAGAAGAGACGGACGAGCGTTTGCTTGCGGTTAATACCGAAGGGACGGGATGAAACAAGGAAGCCAGAATGCAGCGGCCCCTCGATATCACCAGGAACTGCTACAGGAGGAGGCGTTCTGGCACGGGTAACTAGGGTAAGTATGGCTAATGACCGTTAGCAGTTATTTCGGCCTCCCCGAGGCAGCGCTGAGGACTGAGTAACCCGTTCCTGCCCTGTGGCTGCTGTTGCCTGTATCTGCCTTAGCTTTGCTTTGGCTGTTTCTCTTTTGTTTTGTTATCGTACACGCAGCTACGGAAAGGAATAGATGTCATACTTACTTTTTTAGATTAATTGCCACGGCTGAAGTTGAAGAGACCAAGAAACGTAAGCCGCGAAGGGGCACATCTTGAAGAGAGGGGGCTAGACCTAGCGATGCAGTTGTTCGTTTTGGTCGTCGCCTGTGAGGCCAGCATGCAAGAGTAAGAGGAAGCTAGGAGCAGTCTCAAAAAGGTAATAGGTCTGAAAGGGAGACAGGCAAATCGAGGGCTGTCGTTCCTCCACGTAGTTAAAGACCGAGAGAGTTGTCGGTTAAGCGCATGCATACGAGGGTTTGCGAACAGTAACAATAACACTGAAGCGGAATAAAAATAAGGTTTCGTGGAAGATGGCGTTAGGAAGGTATTAGGCGACGTGCCCGCCTGCCTAATAACCTAGCCCTAATTACTGTGTGTAACGTTTCCAGACCGTTTACCCTGCAACGTATGGTGCAAAGTGCCGTATTAAGACCTTTCCCTTAAGGAAAAGAAGAAGAAAAAAAGAAAAAAAAGGGGGAAAAAGAAAACAGGGTAAAGAGAAAAAGATCATGCATAAGCCTAAGCGTTTCACTGGAAGTAAAACGCGAGTTTATCGCTTCCTTACAGAGATGGAACCAAGGACAGCAAATGCTGACGAAGAGAAGAGACGGACGAGCGTTTGCTTGCGGTTAATACCGAAGGGACGGGATGAAACAAGGAAGCCAGAATGCAGCGGCCCCTCGATATCACCAGGAACTGCTACAGGAGGAGGCGTTCTGGCACGGGTAACTAGGGTAAGTATGGCTAATGACCGTTAGCAGTTATTTTGGCCTCCCCGAGGCAGCGCTGAGGACTAAGTAACCTGAGGGGCTCTGGCCTGGGTTGGGGCAGAAGTGCAGGCAGGCGGGATCAGGCATTTTCCTCTCAGCTCTCCGAGCTGAATCCTAGCCCTGAAGGAAAAAGCACTGGGGGGAGGCTACTCGGACACCTGCCATGTCGAGGGCAGGGGCAGGAGCTGACCCTTCCCCGACGGACGGACGTACGGACAGACGCTGGTGCGGCGGTGACTCTTTGGATATCGTAGGTAAGGGGAGGCACGCTGGTGCCGAGCTCCAGGGCGGTTTGCCTGAACGCGATGCCTGAGGCAGGAGGTTATGCATTGTGTCCGGGGCTGGGAGCTGGTCCCCGAGTCCCATGTACTTGGGAGTGCCTGCACTTGCCAGGGAGCCCGGTGCTGTTCCCAGAGCTGCGGGGAATTTCCCTTGCGTTGCCTGGACCCTCGGGGCTCTTGGGGGTGTTTCCCCTCATCGCGAGGGCTGCCAGAGCCCCTCCAGGGCTGCGTGAGGTCCCCGAACCGCTCCCGGATTTGCTTTTGGCACTCCGCAGTGTCGCTCGTGTGCCTGGGGCAGCCTGCAGGCGCCATCCTGTCAGCCGCGTTGAGCCCTGCGGCGTGCCTGGTGACCCCTCTGGTGTGCGCCAAGGCCCTTGCTCTGTATTTTGGTCTGCCCCAGAGCCCTGCACTTGCCCTCTGATGCCCTCAGGACCCCTCAGTTCACATTCTGGGTTGCCCCCGAGCCCTCTGCGTGCCTTTCGGTGCGCCCCGTGGCCCCGTGTGTGTTTTGCGGCACGCCGCAGAGGTCTCTGTTTAGCTTTTTCTCCTGTCCTGGAGTTTTCGGGGTGCTTCTGGGTGTGCCCCAGGGCCCTCCTTTTGGTGCCCCCCGAGTCACTCTGTTTGCTCTATCGTTGTTCTTTTTTTTTTTTTTTTTTTTTCCTTGACTTGTGTTGCACCCAGAGCTCTCGATTTGTTCTCTTGTGCTCCGCATACTCCCCTTTCCGCACTCTACACCCCAGGCAGGGCTCTCCCTTCAGCTCTCAGCAAGCTGCTGTCAGGAGAGTGGGGGTGCCTCTGCTGCCCTGGCAGCCCCAGCTGTCCCTGAAGGGGCTGATGGCCAGGCCCCCTGCCCAGTTCCTGCAGGCCCACAGCTGCGGGCCCTGGGACTGGGATGAATGCCAGGGGGAGCTGGGTGGCAGGACAGGCCCCAGGTGGGGCTGATGGCAAGGGCAGGCCCACATTTGGGGGCTGGGGCTGCAGTTGGGGGGAGCTGGCGCTGGGGCAGGAGCTGGGCAGCGGAGCTGCCACGGAGCACGGCCCTTCGGGACCAGCCCGGCGGCCGCCCCGCGGAGGAGGTGAGCGGGGCCGGGGGAGGCGCACTGCAGGCTGCGGGTCCCGCATGTGCCGGGGGTCCCGGCGGCTGGGAGCGTCCCGGGGCCACGGAGGCGGGGGGAGGAAGGGGGTGCGCCGGGGCTGTGGTGCGGTTTACTGCGCGGTCGGAAGAGCGCGGGGGGGGGGGGGGGGGGTCTCCTGTGTCAGCTCGGGAGCGTGTCGGGGAGCGGGGGGAGGAGGGTCGTGGAGGGGCGGGGGCAGTGTCGGAGCTGAGGCGGGGCCGGTCGCGGGGGTGTCGGGGGAGCCCCGGGCCGGTGGCGGGGCCGCGCTCGGGGCTCTGCGGCCGTTTCCGGGGGGACAGGGGGGAAGGGGAAGGGGGGCGGGACGGAAAGGAACGGAATGTGCCGAGGGTCAAAGGTGCCCCAGCGCTGCGGGTGGGGGGCGGGAGTTGGGGGGCGGGAATGCGGGGAGCCGTAGCTTTCGGCGCGGCATGCCGGGAGCAGTAGTCTTCCGGCACTGGGCTTCCGGTGGGGCATGTTTGTTCTGAGCGCGGCATGCTGGGAGCGGTAGTCTTCCGGCACTGGGCTTCCGGGCCGCCCTTCTCGCGTGCACGGTATGCTGGGAGGTGTAGTCTTCTCAGGCGGGGCTACTGGGTGACCATGCTGCGCCTCTCGAGGTGGCCCCGCGGGGGGGGCGGCGGCGGCAGGTCCCTGCCAGCGGGGTTCCCAGCAGGCGGCCGCGTGGCAGGCCAGGAGCTGTAGTGCCCGCTGGGTCTGTTCCTTACTGGACGTGTGTCACTCACGCCTGAGTCCCCACAGGTCCCGGGGGACAGTGGAATGCCCCTGTTTTTCCCCGGTACAGGGCAGGAAGTGTTTTCCATCTCCGATGGTGTTGCAAGACAACCTTGGAAGCTCAGAAAGAGTGTTCCTGCTGTTTAAACTAGGCAGATGAGGAGGAACCCCCCCCCCATTTCCTGGGAGGAAATAATTCTTTAATCAAGGCCATGCTAGAAGTGCTAAAGCCTTAAAGAAATAGTAAATCAAAATGTTTTGTTTTCTATGTAGACGTTGCCGATTTAGCAAAGGAATTCGAGGTATCCCCGAACTGAACTGTCCTCATTATAATACAAGAAAATCACGCCCATAGGTCAGAAAGACCTGTGCCCGGGTGAAGACCCCTCCCCTGAGCATGCGTAGTTTTAAAATGGTGTGTAAGCAATATTAGAATTGTATGTAAATCACTAACCAACCGGTGTAAGAGGGAAAGTTGCAAACCTTGCAACTTGTATAAATGCTACTTGGAAAGCCGGGGGGGGGGGGGGGGGGGGAAGTTGCGCTTGATTTGTGGGGAAAACACCGAGCAGCCAGGCTTGCACAACTCTGAAATAAATAAGCAAATGTCTCTCCTGAGCGTGTCATTATTGGCTTAGTGCACAGCGGGCAACGAATCTGCTTTTCGGACAGCAGCGTGACCAGGCAGGGTTGTCCCCGGGGGCTGGGGCTGTCCCTCTTGGAAATGGGGAGGGCGGGAAGAGTAGGAGGGGTGCTGCGGGCTCCTGGGGGTCGTAGCTTTGCTCAGGATTGGGGCCGGTTAGGCAGCTGCTGGGAGGAGTGGCGGTGCTGGGAGGGCACGGTGCGGAGCTGTCCTGCTGTGCAGCGCAAGGGAAAGTCGACCAGCACCGTTGCTGTCCGAGGACCCTGGAACAGCCCGAGAGACCCTGGAACAGCCACCCCACGGACACCGTGTCACTGCCTCGCAAGGCCACCGCATGCAGGTACGTTTGACTACATCCGGCAGAAGAAATGTAAGCCGAAGGATCAGGGCAAATAGCTGCTTGTCTAGGTTTGTTACCTAGCGACGCACTGGCAAAGCTTTTTATGAACACCCGTACTCGATCGAGTGCGTATTCATTCTGTGAATATTAATTACTGCCAGACCGCGTACGTCACTGATGCTTTAAAGCAAGTCCGTGGCGCTGGGGTAGCACGTGTAGTGGAGGCTAAATGCAATAATACCTCGTTTTGATGTTGTTCTCTTATACGAAAGCACTTGGAGCAGATTAAGACATTTCTCGTCCTATTTTGTTTATTGAGTGGGCCCTGATACTGGGGAGAAGCTGCCGTGAAGCAGACCTAGTAGTCAGCTTCCTTAGAGAAGGCGTCTTGTCCTGTATTTGAGGGCTTCCGGTACGTTTTGACAGACAGTAGTGAGTGACGGGTTTCCTTTGGACCCCCCGGGGAGCAGAAAGTTCTGCCGGGAAGGCAAAATGTTTCTTGCGGCTGGGTTGGAAGAAGCTGGCTGCTGATGCAAGGCAGTGACAATTCTGGGGAGTCGCGGGAAGTTTTGAAAAGACGGTCGTTCCCTTTGCTAGAAGGCTATGCACTTCGGTTCCTAATAGCTGTAGTAATGAAGCCAGGTAAGCGTTCGGGAGGAGCCCAAGCCACTTTTGCCTAGCGAGTATTTTGCAAGGGGGGCAGGAAAGCGCTGCGCCCTGCTCCTTGCTGCCCTCGCGTGTCTGAAAGGCGGCACTGCACGCGGGAGGGGGGGCGCGCATGCGCATTGCGTTCCGGCGCGCTCACGGCTGCCCTCGCGTGTCGACAAGGCAGCACTGCAGCCGCCGGCGGCCACCGCTGCGTACGGAGACCGTTGCGGGCAGCCGGCGCACACGTGCGCGCTGCCGGTCGCCGCGTTGGCCGCTACTCTGCGCTCTCTCGGGGACGGGTAAGCGCAGGGGCCGCGCTCGTGCCCCCTGCCCGGTGCTCACGGACCGGGAGCGCTTTTCCCGAGAGGGCTTTTCCTTCTCGGTGCTTCCTGGGGGCGCGGGGACGGGCAGTGCCGTCTCGGAGCTGCTCCGCGGCGCTCTCTCCCCGGGGCAGCCCCAGCGCCTGCTCGCTGAAGCCCGCCGCTCTCTCGGGCGCGGGCAGAGCAGCCTCGGGGCGCTCGCTGCTCGGCCTGAGCGCCGGGGTGGCGCGGCGGGCTGCGGTTGGCGCGCGGGAGCCGGCCGGCTGCAGCGCGGCGCTGCGACCACGCGAGGGTGGGGCCATTGCGGGTCTGGGCTGCCTCGCGCTGCGCTCCCCCCGCCCCTGGCGCTGCGCTCCCCCCGCCCCTGGCGCTGCGCTCCCCCCGCCCCTGGCGCTGCGCTCCCCCCGCCCCTCGCGCTGCGCTCCCCCCGCCCCTGGCGCTGCGCTCCCCCCGCCCCTCGCGCTGCGCTCCCCCCGCCCCTCGCGCTCCCCCGCCCCTCTCGCGCGGTCCTGGGCCGGCGCACGCGCGGTGCGGCGGCGCGAGCCCTGGGCGGCCGGCGCACGCGCGGTGCGGCGGCGCGAGCCCTGGGCGGCCGGCGCACGCGCGGTGCGGCGGCGCGAGCCCTGGGCGGCCGGCGCACGCGCGGTGCGGCGGCGCGAGCCCTGGGCGGCCGGCGCACGCGCGGTGCGGCGGCGCGAGCCCTGGGCGGCCGGCGCACGCGCGGTGCGGCGGCGCGAGCCCTGGGCGGCCGGCGCACGCGCGGTGCGGCGGCGCGAGCCCTGGGCGGCCGGCGCACGCGCGGTGCGGCGGCGCGAGCCCTGGGCGGCCGGCGCACGCGCGGTGCGGCGGCGCGAGCCCTGGGCGGCCGGCGCACGCGCGGTGCGGCGGCGCGAGCCCTGGGCGGCCGGCGCACGCGCGGTGCGGCGGCGCGAGCCCTGGGCGGCCGGCGCACGCGCGGTGCGGCGGCGCGAGCCCTGGGCGGCCGGCGCACGCGCGGTGCGGCGGCGCGAGCCCTGGGCGGCCGGCGCACGCGCGGTGCGGCGGCGCGAGCCCTGGGCGGCCGGCGCACGCGCGGTGCGGCGGCGCGAGCCCTGGGCGGCCGGCGCACGCGCGGTGCGGCGGCGCGAGCCCTGGGCGGCCGGCGCACGCGCGGTGCGGCGGCGCGAGCCCTGGGCGGCCGGCGCACGCGCGGTGCGGCGGCGCGAGCCCTGGGCGGCCGGCGCACGCGCGGTGCGGCGGCGCGAGCCCTGGGCGGCCGGCGCACGCGCGGTGCGGCGGCGGGCAAGATGGCGGCGAGCAGGGCGGGTGTTTTCGCTGGACGGCGGCGGGCGAGGGCAGAGGCGGGCTGGAGTCGAGCATGTGGGGGCCGCGGTGAGGCGAGGTGAGGCGAGCGTGCGCCTTCGGGTGGCCGCGGGTGTCGGGCTGTGTCCTGCCAGCCGGGGCCGTCGCTGCGTGGAGGCGGCGGGGCGGGGGGGGGGAGTCGGGCCGGGGGCCGCGCCGCGCCGCGCCGGGTCTGCGCGGCGCCGGGTCTGCCGGAGCGCGGCTCTGACTCTCCCTTTTGCGTGTGTCGCCTGTAGGGCCCCGGTTCCTCCCCAGCGCGGGCCGGGGCGTGCGCTCGCCCCTGCGGACGCAGCCTGGAGGAGTGTGTGGGGGGTGTCTGCGCGGGGGTCTGGATGTCTCTAGCAGCGGCACGGCAGCCTGATGCCTCCTCTCGTCTGGGACGCGGGGTCCTTGGGGAGTTCCCTGCTGCCTCCTCTGGCGTTCTCTGCGAGCTCATAGATCCCTCCACCTCCTCTCCTCCCCCCCCCCCCCCGCCCCGCTCCCCTGTCTGGTGGGGTGGGAGACCGGTGGCTGCTCCCGCCGAGCTGAGAGCCACGTAGGGCACCCCTGTGTGCTCACTACGCATCTGGGATGGCACCCCTGCCCTGAGGGCCCCGCAGAGTCCCACCCTTCCTGCAACCAGCCCCCCCAGAGCCATTAAACCACCCACTAAACCACCCACAAATCCTGCCCCAACACCCCCACAGGCCCCAAAACGCCTCCGAGCCCTGCCGCAATGTTGTCACTGACTCCAGACCTTCCCCTGCACTCTGTGCAAGGCCCCAAACATTCCTCAAACTGCTGCCAGACCCAGTGCCCGCAGCAGTGAGGCGTTCTAACAAAGATGGGGTGCGATCTGCGTCTCCGCCTCGACTCAGTCCCGCTTTAGAGAAACAGGAACTTACAGCACTTCCTGGTGAAGAGTGTTGACGGGTGAATGTGCGGATGACAAAGAGACTTTTCTCTCTTTTCTTCTGAGCCGCCTCTCAGAAGCCTCTGTGTGTGCATGATGTGGCTGATCTGGGATAATCGTGCTGTGCGCAGTGCTTAAGGAGAACATTGCCCTAAAATGGAGGGCTAAGGAATAGCCTAAAAAACCTAAAAGGCTCGGGAAGAGCCAAAGAGAACACCGATGGGCTCTGAGAAGCCCCAGTGATGCTAGCGAAAACAGCGTGGCTTTTAGGCACCTCCTCAGAGCAGCAGCAATGTCTCGCTCCAGCCTATGGGGCAATGGGGACTCTTAATTACCGCCTTGAATTACCACAAGTGTTGCAAAAGCAGAAGGGACTAGGGAGCATGCAGAGCAGGTTATGGACTATATGTCAAGTTTAAACAAGCAACAAGCCCCTCTGCAAACAGAAACAGGTTTAGCCCTAAGTAATAGACGAAGGTAGCTGTGAGTAACGTGAAGCGAAGCGGTGACGTCAGTCACCCCGAAAGCCTCGGAGAAGCGGTCTGAAAATCTGGTACCCTCGCGGCCTCGGCAGTCTTTTTGGTTTGTTTGGCAGGGTAGCC
The DNA here is from genome assembly GCF_036370855.1 of Dromaius novaehollandiae. Taxonomy (NCBI): domain Eukaryota; kingdom Metazoa; phylum Chordata; class Aves; order Casuariiformes; family Dromaiidae; genus Dromaius; species Dromaius novaehollandiae. Next base: position 90,850 of record NC_088099.1, on the reverse strand, counting down.
CACCGAAGGGGGACATCTCGAAGAGAAGCAGCAAGACCTGGGGATCCGGTGGTTCATTTTGGTCGTCGCCTGTGAGGCCAGCATGCAAGAGTAAGAGGAAGCTAGGAGCAGTCTCAAAAAGGTAATAGGTCTGAAAGGGAGACAGGCAAATCGAGGGCTGTCGTTCCTCCACGTAGTTAAAGACCGAGAGAGTTGTCGGTTAAGCGCATGCATACGAGGGTTTGCGAACAGTAACAATAACACTGAAGCGGAATAAAAATAAGGTTTCGTGGAAGATGGCGTTAGGAAGGTATTAGGCGACGTGCCCGCCTGCCTAATAACCTAGCCCTAATTGCTGTGTGTAACGTTTCCAGACCGTTTACCCTGCAACGTATGGTGCAAAGTGCCGTATTAAGACCTTTCCCTTAAGGAAAAGAAGAAGAAAAAAAGAAAAAAAAGGGGGAAAAAGAAAACAGGGTAAAGAGAAAAAGATTATGCATAAACCTAAGCGTTTCACTGGAAGTAAAACGCGAGTTTATCGCTTCCTTACAGAGATGGAACCAAGGACAGCAAATGCTGACGAGGAGAAGAGACGGACGAGCGTTTGCTTGCGGTTAATACCGAAGGGACGGGATGAAACAAGGAAGCCAGAATGCAGCGGCCCCTCGATATCACCAGGAACTGCTACAGGAGGAGGCGTTCTGGCACGGGTAACTAGGGTAAGTATGGCTAATGACCGTTAGCAGTTATTTCGGCCTCCCCGAGGCAGCGCTGAGGACTGAGTAACCCGTTCCTGCCCTGTGGCTGCTGTTGCCTGTATCTGCCTTAGCTTTGCTTTGGCTGTTTCTCTTTTGTTTTGTTATCGTACACGCAGCTACGGAAAGGAATAGATGTCATACTTACTTTTTTAGATTAATTGCCACGGCTGAAGTTGAAGAGACCAAGAAACGTAAGCCGCGAAGGGGCACATCTTGAAGAGAGGGGGCTAGACCTAGCGATGCAGTTGTTCGTTTTGGTCGTCGCCTGTGAGGCCAGCATGCAAGAGTAAGAGGAAGCTAGGAGCAGTCTCAAAAAGGTAATAGGTCTGAAAGGGAGACAGGCAAATCGAGGGCTGTCGTTCCTCCACGTAGTTAAAGACCGAGAGAGTTGTCGGTTAAGCGCATGCATACGAGGGTTTGCGAACAGTAACAATAACGCTGAAGCGGAATAAAAATAAGGTTTCGTGGAAGATGGCGTTAGGAAGGTATTAGGCGATGTGCCCACCTGCCTAATAACCTAGCCCTAATTGCTGTGTGTAACGTTTCCAGACCGTTTACCCTGCAACGTATGGTGCAAAGTGCCGTATTAAGACCTTTCCCTTAAGGAAAAGAAGAAGAAAAAAAGAAAAAAAAGGGGGAAAAAGAAAACAGGGTAAAGAGAAAAAGATCATGCATAAACCTAAGCGTTTCACTGGAAGTAAAACGCGAGTTTATCGCTTCCTTACAGAGATGGAACCAAGGACAGCAAATGCTGACGAGGAGAAGAGACGGACGAGCGTTTGCTTGCGGTTAATACCGAAGGGACGGGATGAAACAAGGAAGCCAGAATGCAGCGGCCCCTCGATATCACCAGGAACTGCTACAGGAGGAGGCGTTCTGGCACGGGTAACTAGGGTAAGTATGGCTAATGACCGTTAGCAGTTATTTCGGCCTCCCCGAGGCAGCGCTGAGGACTGAGTAACCCGTTCCTGCCCTGTGGCTGCTGTTGCCTGTATCTGCCTTAGCTTTGCTTTGGCTGTTTCTCTTTTGTTTTGTTATCGTACACGCAGCTACGGAAAGGAATAGATGTCATACTTACTTTTTTAGATTAATTGCCACGGCTGAAGTTGAAGAGACCAAGAAACGTAAGCCGCGAAGGGGCACATCTTGAAGAGAGGGGGCTAGACCTAGCGATGCAGTTGTTCGTTTTGGTCGTCGCCTGTGAGGCCAGCATGCAAGAATAAGAGGAAGCTAGGAGCAGTCTCAAAAAGGTAATAGGTCTGAAAGGGAGACAGGCAAATCGAGGGCTGTCGTTCCTCCACGTAGTTAAAGACCGAGAGAGTTGTCGGTTAAGCGCATGCATACGAGGGTTTGCGAACAGTAACAATAACACTGAAGCGGAATAAAAGTAAGGTTTCGTGGAAGATGGCGTTAGGAAGGTATTAGGCGACGTGCCCGCCTGCCTAATAACCTAGCCCTAATTGCTGTGTGTAACGTTTCCAGACCGTTTACCCTGCAACGTATGGTGCAAAGTGCCGTATTAAGACCTTTCCCTTAAGGAAAAGAAGAAGAAAAAAAGAAAAAAAAGGGGGAAAAAGAAAACAGGGTAAAGAGAAAAAGATCATGCATAAGCCTAAGCGTTTCACTGGAAGTAAAACGCGAGTTTATCGCTTCCTTACAGAGATGGAACCAAGGACAGCAAATGCTGACGAGGAGAAGAGACGGACGAGCGTTTGCTTGCGGTTAATACCGAAGGGACGGGATGAAACAAGGAAGCCAGAATGCAGCGGCCCCTCGATATCACCAGGAACTGCTACAGGAGGAGGCGTTCTGGCACGGGTAACTAGGGTAAGTATGGCTAATGACCGTTAGCAGTTATTTCGGCCTCCCCGAGGCAGCGCTGAGGACTGAGTAACCCGTTCCTGCCCTGTGGCTGCTGTTGCCTGTATCTGCCTTAGCTTTGCTTTGGCTGTTTCTCTTTTGTTTTGTTATCGTACACGCAGCTACGGAAAGGAATAGATGTCATACTTACTTTTTTAGATTAATTGCCACGGCTGAAGTTGAAGAGACCAAGAAACGTAAGCCGCGAAGGGGCACATCTTGAAGAGAGGGGGCTAGACCTAGCGATGCAGTTGTTCGTTTTGGTCGTCGCCTGTGAGGCCAGCATGCAAGAGTAAGAGGAAGCTAGGAGCAGTCTCAAAAAGGTAATAGGTCTGAAAGGGAGACAGGCAAATCGAGGGCTGTCGTTCCTCCACGTAGTTAAAGACCGAGAGAGTTGTGGGTTAAGCGCATGCATACGAGGGTTTGCGAACAGTAACAATAACACTGAAGCGGAATAAAAATAAGGTTTCGTGGAAGATGGCGTTAGGAAGGTATTAGGCGACGTGCCCGCCTGCCTAATAACCTAGCCCTAATTGCTGTGTGTAACGTTTCCAGACCGTTTACCCTGCAACGTATGGTGCAAAGTGCCGTATTAAGACCTTTCCCTTAAGGAAAAGAAGAAGAAAAAAAGAAAAAAAAGGGGGAAAAAGAAAACAGGGTAAAGAGAAAAAGATCATGCATAAGCCTAAGCGTTTCACTGGAAGTAAAACGCGAGTTTATCGCTTCCTTACAGAGATGGAACCAAGGACAGCAAATGCTGACGAGGAGAAGAGACGGACGAGCGTTTGCTTGCGGTTAATACCGAAGGGACGGGATGAAACAAGGAAGCCAGAATGCAGCGGCCCCTCGATATCACCAGGAACTGCTACAGGAGGAGGCGTTCTGGCACGGGTAACTAGGGTAAGTATGGCTAATGACCGTTAGCAGTTATTTCGGCCTCCCCGAGGCAGCGCTGAGGACTGAGTAACCCGTTCCTGCCCTGTGGCTGCTGTTGCCTGTATCTGCCTTAGCTTTGCTTTGGCTGTTTCTCTTTTGTTTTGTTATCGTACACGCAGCTACGGAAAGGAATAGATGTCATACTTACTTTTTTAGATTAATTGCCACGGCTGAAGTTGAAGAGACCAAGAAACGTAAGCCGCGAAGGGGCACATCTTGAAGAGAGGGGGCTAGACCTAGCGATGCAGTTGTTCGTTTTGGTCGTCGCCTGTGAGGCCAGCATGCAAGAGTAAGAGGAAGCTAGGAGCAGTCTCAAAAAGGTAATAGGTCTGAAAGGGAGACAGGCAAATCGAGGGCTGTCGTTCCTCCACGTAGTTAAAGACCGAGAGAGTTGTCGGTTAAGCGCATGCATACGAGGGTTTGCGAACAGTAACAATAACACTGAAGCGGAATAAAAATAAGGTTTCGTGGAAGATGGCGTTAGGAAGGTATTAGGCGACGTGCCCGCCTGCCTAATAACCTAGCCCTAATTACTGTGTGTAACGTTTCCAGACCGTTTACCCTGCAACGTATGGTGCAAAGTGCCGTATTAAGACCTTTCCCTTAAGGAAAAGAAGAAGAAAAAAAGAAAAAAAAGGGGGAAAAAGAAAACAGGGTAAAGAGAAAAAGATCATGCATAAGCCTAAGCGTTTCACTGGAAGTAAAACGCGAGTTTATCGCTTCCTTACAGAGATGGAACCAAGGACAGCAAATGCTGACGAAGAGAAGAGACGGACGAGCGTTTGCTTGCGGTTAATACCGAAGGGACGGGATGAAACAAGGAAGCCAGAATGCAGCGGCCCCTCGATATCACCAGGAACTGCTACAGGAGGAGGCGTTCTGGCACGGGTAACTAGGGTAAGTATGGCTAATGACCGTTAGCAGTTATTTCGGCCTCCCCGAGGCAGCGCTGAGGACTAAGTAACCTGAGGGGCTCTGGCCTGGGTTGGGGCAGAAGTGCAGGCAGGCGGGATCAGGCATTTTCCTCTCAGCTCTCCGAGCTGAATCCTAGCCCTGAAGGAAAAAGCACTGGGGGGAGGCTACTCGGACACCTGCCATGTCGAGGGCAGGGGCAGGAGCTGACCCTTCCCCGACGGACGGACGTACGGACAGACGCTGGTGCGGCGGTGACTCTTTGGATATCGTAGGTAAGGGGAGGCACGCTGGTGCCGAGCTCCAGGGCGGTTTGCCTGAACACGATGCCTGAGGCAGGAGGTTATGCATTGTGTCCGGGGCTGGGAGCTGGTCCCCGAGTCCCATGTACTTGGGAGTGCCTGCACTTGCCAGGGAGCCCGGTGCTGTTCCCAGAGCTGCGGGGAATTTCCCTTGCGTTGCCTGGACCCTCGGGGCTCTTGGGGGTGTTTCCCCTCATCGCGAGGGCTGCCAGAGCCCCTCCAGGGCTGCGTGAGGTCCCCGAACCGCTCCCGGATTTGCTTTTGGCACTCCGCAGTGTCGCTCGTGTGCCTGGGGCAGCCTGCAGGCGCCATCCTGTCAGCCGCGTTGAGCCCTGCGGCGTGCCTGGTGACCCCTCTGGTGTGCGCCAAGGCCCTTGCTCTGTATTTTGGTCTGCCCCAGAGCCCTGCACTTGCCCTCTGATGCCCTCAGGACCCCTCAGTTCACATTCTGGGTTGCCCCCGAGCCCTCTGCGTGCCTTTCGGTGCGCCCCGTGGCCCCGTGTGTGTTTTGCGGCACGCCGCAGAGGTCTCTGTTTAGCTTTTTCTCCTGTCCTGGAGTTTTCGGGGTGCTTCTGGGTGTGCCCCAGGGCCCTCCTTTTGGTGCCCCCCGAGTCACTCTGTTTGCTCTATCGTTGTTCTTTTTTTTTTTTTTTTTTTTTCCTTGACTTGTGTTGCACCCAGAGCTCTCGATTTGTTCTCTTGTGCTCCGCATACTCCCCTTTCCGCACTCTACACCCCAGGCAGGGCTCTCCCTTCAGCTCTCAGCAAGCTGCTGTCAGGAGAGTGGGGGTGCCTCTGCTGCCCTGGCAGCCCCAGCTGTCCCTGAAGGGGCTGATGGCCAGGCCCCCTGCCCAGTTCCTGCAGGCCCACAGCTGCGGGCCCTGGGACTGGGATGAATGCCAGGGGGAGCTGGGTGGCAGGACAGGCCCCAGGTGGGGCTGATGGCAAGGGCAGGCCCACATTTGGGGGCTGGGGCTGCAGTTGGGGGGAGCTGGCGCTGGGGCAGGAGCTGGGCAGCGGAGCTGCCACGGAGCACGGCCCTTCGGGACCAGCCCGGCGGCCGCCCCGCGGAGGAGGTGAGCGGGGCCGGGGGAGGCGCACTGCAGGCTGCGGGTCCCGCATGTGCCGGGGGTCCCGGCGGCTGGGAGCGTCCCGGGGCCACGGAGGCGGGGGGAGGAAGGGGGTGCGCCGGGGCTGTGGTGCGGTTTACTGCGCGGTCGGAAGAGCGCGGGGGGGGGGGGGGGGGTCTCCTGTGTCAGCTCGGGAGCGTGTCGGGGAGCGGGGGGAGGAGGGTCGTGGAGGGGCGGGGGCAGTGTCGGAGCTGAGGCGGGGCCGGTCGCGGGGGTGTCGGGGGAGCCCCGGGCCGGTGGCGGGGCCGCGCTCGGGGCTCTGCGGCCGTTTCCGGGGGGACAGGGGGGAAGGGGAAGGGGGGCGGGACGGAAAGGAACGGAATGTGCCGAGGGTCAAAGGTGCCCCAGCGCTGCGGGTGGGGGGCGGGAGTTGGGGGGCGGGAATGCGGGGAGCCGTAGCTTTCGGCGCGGCATGCCGGGAGCAGTAGTCTTCCGGCACTGGGCTTCCGGTGGGGCATGTTTGTTCTGAGCGCGGCATGCTGGGAGCGGTAGTCTTCCGGCACTGGGCTTCCGGGCCGCCCTTCTCGCGCGCACGGTATGCTGGGAGGTGTAGTCTTCTCAGGCGGGGCTACTGGGTGACCATGCTGCGCCTCTCGAGGTGGCCCCGCGGGGGGGGCGGCGGCGGCAGGTCCCTGCCAGCGGGGTTCCCAGCAGGCGGCCGCGTGGCAGGCCAGGAGCTGTAGTGCCCGCTGGGTCTGTTCCTTACTGGACGTGTGTCACTCACGCCTGAGTCCCCACAGGTCACGGGGGACAGTGGAATGCCCCTGTTTTTCCCCGGTACAGGGCAGGAAGTGTTTTCCATCTCCGATGGTGTTGCAAGACAACCTTGGAAGCTCAGAAAGAGTGTTCCTGCTGTTTAAACTAGGCAGATGAGGAGGAACCCCCCCCCCCCATTTCCTGGGAGGAAATAATTCTTTAATCAAGGCCATGCTAGAAGTGCTAAAGCCTTAAAGAAATAGTAAATCAAAATGTTTTGTTTTCTATGTAGACGTTGCCGATTTAGCAAAGGAATTCGAGGTATCCCCGAACTGAACTGTCCTCATTATAATACAAGAAAATCACGCCCATAGGTCAGAAAGACCTGTGCCCGGGTGAAGACCCCTCCCCTGAGCATGCGTAGTTTTAAAATGGTGTGTAAGCAATATTAGAATTGTATGTAAATCACTAACCAACCGGTGTAAGAGGGAAAGTTGCAAACCTTGCAACTTGTATAAATGCTACTTGGAAAGCCGGGGCGGGGGGGGGGGGGGAAGTTGCGCTTGATTTGTGGGGAAAACACCGAGCAGCCAGGCTTGCACAACTCTGAAATAAATAAGCAAATGTCTCTCCTGAGCGTGTCATTATTGGCTTAGTGCACAGCGGGCAACGAATCTGCTTTTCGGACAGCAGCGTGACCAGGCAGGGTTGTCCCCGGGGGCTGGGGCTGTCCCTCTTGGAAATGGGGAGGGCGGGAAGAGTAGGAGGGGTGCTGCGGGCTCCTGGGGGTCGTAGCTTTGCTCAGGATTGGGGCCGGTTAGGCAGCTGCTGGGAGGAGTGGCGGTGCTGGGAGGGCACGGTGCGGAGCTGTCCTGCTGTGCAGCGCAAGGGAAAGTCGACCAGCACCGTTGCTGTCCGAGGACCCTGGAACAGCCCGAGAGACCCTGGAACAGCCACCCCACGGACACCGTGTCACTGCCTCGCAAGGCCACCGCATGCAGGTACGTTTGACTACATCCGGCAGAAGAAATGTAAGCCGAAGGATCAGGGCAAATAGCTGCTTGTCTAGGTTTGTTACCTAGCGACGCACTGGCAAAGCTTTTTATGAACACCCGTACTCGATCGAGTGCGTATTCATTCTGTGAATATTAATTACTGCCAGACCGCGTACGTCACTGATGCTTTAAAGCAAGTCCGTGGCGCTGGGGTAGCACGTGTAGTGGAGGCTAAATGCAATAATACCTCGTTTTGATGTTGTTCTCTTATACGAAAGCACTTGGAGCAGATTAAGACATTTCTCGTCCTATTTTGTTTATTGAGTGGGCCCTGATACTGGGGAGAAGCTGCCGTGAAGCAGACCTAGTAGTCAGCTTCCTTAGAGAAGGCGTCTTGTCCTGTATTTGAGGGCTTCCGGTACGTTTTGACAGACAGTAGTGAGTGACGGGTTTCCTTTGGACCCCCCGGGGAGCAGAAAGTTCTGCCGGGAAGGCAAAATGTTTCTTGCGGCTGGGTTGGAAGAAGCTGGCTGCTGATGCAAGGCAGTGACAATTCTGGGGAGTCGCGGGAAGTTTTGAAAAGACGGTCGTTCCCTTTGCTAGAAGGCTATGCACTTCGGTTCCTAATAGCTGTAGTAATGAAGCCAGGTAAGCGTTCGGGAGGAGCCCAAGCCACTTTTGCCTAGCGAGTATTTTGCAAGGGGGGCAGGAAAGCGCTGCGCCCTGCTCCTTGCTGCCCTCGCGTGTCTGAAAGGCGGCACTGCACGCGGGAGGGGGGGCGCGCATGCGCATTGCGTTCCGGCGCGCTCACGGCTGCCCTCGCGTGTCGACAAGGCAGCACTGCAGCCGCCGGCGGCCACCGCTGCGTACGGAGACCGTTGCGGGCAGCCGGCGCACACGTGCGCGCTGCCGGTCGCCGCGTTGGCCGCTACTCTGCGCTCTCTCGGGGACGGGTAAGCGCAGGGGCCGCGCTCGTGCCCCCTGCCCGGTGCTCACGGACCGGGAGCGCTTTTCCCGAGAGGGCTTTTCCTTCTCGGTGCTTCCTGGGGGCGCGGGGACGGGCAGTGCCGTCTCGGAGCTGCTCCGCGGCGCTCTCTCCCCGGGGCAGCCCCAGCGCCTGCTCGCTGAAGCCCGCCGCTCTCTCGGGCGCGGGCAGAGCAGCCTCGGGGCGCTCGCTGCTCGGCCTGAGCGCCGGGGTGGCGCGGCGGGCTGCGGTTGGCGCGCGGGAGCCGGCCGGCTGCAGCGCGGCGCTGCGACCACGCGAGGGTGGGGCCATTGCGGGTCTGGGCTGCCTCGCGCTGCGCTCCCCCCGCCCCTGGCGCTGCGCTCCCCCCGCCCCTGGCGCTGCGCTCCCCCCGCCCCTGGCGCTGCGCTCCCCCCGCCCCTCGCGCTGCGCTCCCCCCGCCCCTGGCGCTGCGCTCCCCCCGCCCCTCGCGCTGCGCTCCCCCCGCCCCTCGCGCTCCCCCGCCCCTCTCGCGCGGTCCTGGGCCGGCGCACGCGCGGTGCGGCGGCGCGAGCCCTGGGCGGCCGGCGCACGCGCGGTGCGGCGGCGCGAGCCCTGGGCGGCCGGCGCACGCGCGGTGCGGCGGCGCGAGCCCTGGGCGGCCGGCGCACGCGCGGTGCGGCGGCGCGAGCCCTGGGCGGCCGGCGCACGCGCGGTGCGGCGGCGCGAGCCCTGGGCGGCCGGCGCACGCGCGGTGCGGCGGCGCGAGCCCTGGGCGGCCGGCGCACGCGCGGTGCGGCGGCGCGAGCCCTGGGCGGCCGGCGCACGCGCGGTGCGGCGGCGCGAGCCCTGGGCGGCCGGCGCACGCGCGGTGCGGCGGCGCGAGCCCTGGGCGGCCGGCGCACGCGCGGTGCGGCGGCGCGAGCCCTGGGCGGCCGGCGCACGCGCGGTGCGGCGGCGCGAGCCCTGGGCGGCCGGCGCACGCGCGGTGCGGCGGCGCGAGCCCTGGGCGGCCGGCGCACGCGCGGTGCGGCGGCGCGAGCCCTGGGCGGCCGGCGCACGCGCGGTGCGGCGGCGGGCAAGATGGCGGCGAGCAGGGCGGGTGTTTTCGCTGGACGGCGGCGGGCGAGGGCAGAGGCAGGCTGGAGTCGAGCATGTGGGGGCCGCGGTGAGGCGAGGTGAGGCGAGCGTGCGCCTTCGGGTGGCCGCGGGTGTCGGGCTGTGTCCTGCCAGCCGGGGCCTTCGCTGCGTGGAGGGGGCGGGGCGGGGCGGGGGGGGGGAGTCGGGCCGGGGGCCGCGCGGCGCCGGGTCTGCGCGGCGCCGGGTCTGCCGGAGCGCGGCTCTGGCTCTCCCTTTTGCGTGTGTCGCCTGTAGGGCCCCGGTTCCTCCCCAGCGCGGGCCGGGGCGTGCTCTCGCCCCTGCGGACGCAGCCTGGAGGAGTGTGTGTGGGGTGTCTGCGCGGGGGTCTGGATGTCTCTAGCAGCGGCACGGCAGCCTGATGCCTCCTCTCGTCTGGGACGCGGGGTCCTTGGGGAGTTCCCTGCTGCCTCCTCTGGCGTTCTCTGCGAGCTCATAGATCCCTCCACCTCCTCTCCTCCCCCCCCACCCCGCCCCGCTCCCCTGTCTGGTGGGGTGGGAGACCGGTGGCTGCTCCCGCCGAGCTGAGAGCCACGTAGGGCACCCCTGTGTGCTCACTACGCATCTGGGATGGCACCCCTGCCCTGAGGGCCCCGCAGAGTCCCACCCTTCCTGCAACCAGCCCCCCCCAGAGCCATTAAACCACCCACAAATCCTGCCCCAACACCCCCACAGGCCCCAAAATGCCTCCGAGCCCTGCCGCAATGTTGTCACTGACTCCAGACCTTCCCCTGCACTCTGTGCAAGGCCCCAAACATTCCTCAAACTGCTGCCAGACCCAGTGCCCGCAGCAGTGAGGCGTTCTAACAAAGATGGGGTGCGATCTGCGTCTCCACCTCGACTCAGTCCCGCTTTAGAGAAACAGGAACTTACAGCACTTCCTGGTGAAGAGTGTTGACGGGTGAATGTGCGGATGACAAAGAGACTTTTCTCTCTTTTCTTCTGAGCCGCCTCTCAGAAGCCTCTGTGTGTGCACGATGTGGCTGATCTGGGATAATCGTGCTGTGCGCAGTGCTTAAGGAGAACATTGCCCTAAAATGGAGGGCTAAGGAATAGCCTAAAAAACCTAAAAGGCTCGGGAAGAGCCAAAGAGAACACCGATGGGCTCTGGGAAGCCCCAGTGATGCTAGCGAAAACAGCGTGGCTTTTAGGCACCTCCTCAGAGCAGCAGCAATGTCTCGCTCCAGCCTATGGGGCAATGGGGACTCTTAATTACCGCCTTGAATTACCACAAGTGTTGCAAAAGCAGAAGGGACTAGGGAGCATGCAGAGCAGGTTATGGACTATATGTCAAGTTGAAACAAGCAACAAGCCCCTCTGCAAACAGAAACAGGTTTAGCCCTAAGTAATAGACGAAGGTAGCTGTGAGTAACGTGAAGCGAAGCGGTGACGTCAGTCACCCCGAAAGCCTCGGAGAAGCGGTCTGAAAATCTGGTACCCTCGCGGCCTCGGCAGTCTTTTTGGTTTGTTTGGCAGGGTAGCCCACCGAAGGGGGACATCTCGAAGAGAAGCAGCAAGACCTGGGGATCCGGTGGTTCATTTTGGTCGTCGCCTGTGAGGCCAGCATGCAAGAGTAAGAGGAAGCTAGGAGCAGTCTCAAAAAGGTAATAGGTTTGAAAGGGAGACAGGCAAATCGAGGGCTGTCATTCCTCCACGTAGTTAAAGACCGAGAGAGTTGTGGGTTAAGCGCATGCATACGAGGGTTTGCGAACAGTAACAATAACACTGAAGCGGAATAAAAATAAGGTTTCGTGGAAGATGGCGTTAGGAAGGTATTAGGCGACGTGCCCGCCTGCCTAATAACCTAGCCCTAATTGCTGTGTGTAACGTTTCCAGACCGTTTACCCTGCAACGTATGGTGCAAAGTGCCGTATTAAGACCTTTCCCTTAAGGAAAAGAAGAAGAAAAAAAGAAAAAAAAGGGGGAAAAAGAAAACAGGGTAAAGAGAAAAAGATCATGCATAAACCTAAGCGTTTCACTGGAAGTAAAACGCGAGTTTATCGCTTCCTTACAGAGATGGAACCAAGGACAGCAAATGCTGACGAGGAGAAGAGACGGACGAGCGTTTGCTTGCGGTTAATACCGAAGGGACGGGATGAAACAAGGAAGCCAGAATGCAGCGGCCCCTCGATATCACCAGGAACTGCTACAGGAGGAGGCGTTCTGGCACGGGTAACTAGGGTAAGTATGGCTAATGACCGTTAGCAGTTATTTCGGCCTCCCCGAGGCAGCGCTGAGGACTGAGTAACCCGTTCCTGCCCTGTGGCTGCTGTTGCCTGTATCTGCCTTAGCTTTGCTTTGGCTGTTTCTCTTTTGTTTTGTTATCGTACACGCAGCTACGGAAAGGAATAGATGTCATACTTACTTTTTTAGATTAATTGCCACGGCTGAAGTTGAAGAGACCAAGAAACGTAAGCCGCGAAGGGGCACATCTTGAAGAGAGGGGGCTAGACCTAGCGATGCAGTTGTTCGTTTTGGTCGTCGCCTGTGAGGCCAGCATGCAAGAGTAAGAGGAAGCTAGGAGCAGTCTCAAAAAGGTAATAGGTCTGAAAGGGAGACAGGCAAATCGAGGGCTGTCGTTCCTCCACGTAGTTAAAGACCGAGAGAGTTGTGGGTTAAGCGCATGCATACGAGGGTTTGCGAACAGTAACAATAACACTGAAGCGGAATAAAAATAAGGTTTCGTGGAAGATGGCGTTAGGAAGGTATTAGGCGACGTGCCCGCCTGCCTAATAACCTAGCCCTAATTGCTGTGTGTAACGTTTCCAGACCGTTTACCCTGCAACGTATGGTGCAAAGTGCCGTATTAAGACCTTTCCCTTAAGGAAAAGAAGAAGAAAAAAAGAAAAAAAAGGGGGAAAAAGAAAACAGGGTAAAGAGAAAAAGATCATGCATAAACCTAAGCGTTTCACTGGAAGTAAAACGCGAGTTTATCGCTTCCTTACAGAGGTGGAACCAAGGACAGCAAATGCTGACGAGGAGAAGAGACGGACGAGCGTTTGCTTGCGGTTAATACCGAAGGGACGGGATGAAACAAGGAAGCCAGAATGCAGCGGCCCCTCGATATCACCAGGAACTGCTACAGGAGGAGGCGTTCTGGCACGGGTAACTAGGGTAAGTATGGCTAATGACCGTTAGCAGTTATTTCGGCCTCCCCGAGGCAGCGCTGAGGACTGAGTAACCCGTTCCTGCCCTGTGGCTGCTGTTCCCTGTATCTGCCTTAGCTTTGCTTTGGCTGTTTCTCTTTTGTTTTGTTATCGTACACGCAGCTACGGAAAGGAATAGATGTCATACTTACTTTTTTAGATTAATTGCCACGGCTGAAGTTGAAGAGACCAAGAAACGTAAGCCGCAAAGGGGCACATCTTGAAGAGAGGGGGCTAGACCTAGCGATGCAGTTGTTCGTTTTGGTCGTCGCCTGTGAGGCCAGCATGCAAGAGTAAGAGGAAGCTAGGAGCAGTCTCAAAAAGGTAATAGGTCTGAAAGGGAGACAGGCAAATCGAGGGCTGTCGTTCCTCCACGTAGTTAAAGACCGAGAGAGTTGTGGGTTAAGCGCATGCATACGAGGGTTTGCGAACAGTAACAATAACACTGAAGCGGAATAAAAATAAGGTTTCGTGGAAGATGGCGTTAGGAAGGTATTAGGCGACGTGCCCGCCTGCCTAATAACCTAGCCCTAATTGCTGTGTGTAACGTTTCCAGACCGTTTACCCTGCAACGTATGGTGCAAAGTGCCGTATTAAGACCTTTCCCTTAAGGAAAAGAAGAAGAAAAAAAGAAAAAAAAGGGGGAAAAAGAAAACAGGGTAAAGAGAAAAAGATCATGCATAAACCTAAGCGTTTCACTGGAAGTAAAACGCGAGTTTATCGCTTCCTTACAGAGGTGGAACCAAGGACAGCAAATGCTGACGAGGAGAAGAGACGGACGAGCGTTTGCTTGCGGTTAATACCGAAGGGACGGGATGAAACAAGGAAGCCAGAATGCAGCGGCCCCTCGATATCACCAGGAACTGCTACAGGAGGAGGCGTTCTGGCACGGGTAACTAGGGTAAGTATGGCTAATGACCGTTAGCAGTTATTTCGGCCTCCCCGAGGCAGCGCTGAGGACTGAGTAACCCGTTCCTGCCCTGTGGCTGCTGTTCCCTGTATCTGCCTTAGCTTTGCTTTGGCTGTTTCTCTTTTGTTTTGTTATCGTACACGCAGCTACGGAAAGGAATAGATGTCATACTTACTTTTTTAGATTAATTGCCACGGCTGAAGTTGAAGAGACCAAGAAACGTAAGCCGCAAAGGGACACATCTTGAAGAGAGGGGGCTAGACCTAGCGATGCAGTTGTTCGTTTTGGTCGTCGCCTGTGAGGCCAGCATGCAAGAGTAAGAGGAAGCTAGGAGCAGTCTCAAAAAGGTAATAGGTTTGAAAGGGAGACAGGCAAATCGAGGGCTGTCGTTCCTCCACGTAGTTAAAGACCGAGAGAGTTGTGGGTTAAGCGCATGCATACGAGGGTTTGCGAACAGTAACAATAACACTGAAGCGGAATAAAAATAAGGTTTCGTGGAAGATGGCGTTAGGAAGGTATTAGGCGACGTGCCCGCCTGCCTAATAACCTAGCCCTAATTGCTGTGTGTAACGTTTCCAGACCGTTTACCCTGCAACGTATGGTGCAAAGTGCCGTATTAAGACCTTTCCCTTAAGGAAAAGAAGAAGAAAAAAAGAAAACAGGGTAAAGAGAAAAAGATCATGCATAAACCTAAGCGTTTCACTGGAAGTAAAACGCGAGTTTATCGCTTCCTTACAGAGGTGGAACCAAGGACAGCAAATGCTGACGAGGAGAAGAGACGGACGAGCGTTTGCTTGCGGTTAATACCGAAGGGACGGGATGAAACAAGGAAGCCAGAATGCAGCGGCCCCTCGATATCACCAGGAACTGCTACAGGAGGAGGCGTTCTGGCACGGGTAACTAGGGTAAGTATGGCTAATGACCGTTAGCAGTTATTTCGGCCTCCCCGAGGCAGCGCTGAGGACTGAGTAACCCGTTCCTGCCCTGTGGCTGCTGTTGCCTGTATCTGCCTTAGCTTTGCTTTGGCTGTTTCTCTTTTGTTTTGTTATCGTACACGCAGCTACGGAAAGGAATAGATGTCATACTTACTTTTTTAGATTAATTGCCACGGCTGAAGTTGAAGAGACCAAGAAACGTAAGCCGCGAAGGGGCACATCTTGAAGAGAGGGGGCTAGACCTAGCGATGCAGTTGTTCGTTTTGGTCGTCGCCTGTGAGGCCAGCATGCAAGAGTAAGAGGAAGCTAGGAGCAGTCTCAAAAAGGTAATAGGTCTGAAAGGGAGACAGGCAAATCGAGGGCTGTCGTTCCTCCACGTAGTTAAAGACCGAGAGAGTTGTGGGTTAAGCGCATGCATACGAGGGTTTGCGAACAGTAACAATAACACTGAAGCGGAATAAAAATAAGGTTTCGTGGAAGATGGCGTTAGGAAGGTATTAGGCGACGTGCCCGCCTGCCTAATAACCTAGCCCTAATTGCTGTGTGTAACGTTTCCAGACCGTTTACCCTGCAACGTATGGTGCAAAGTGCCGTATTAAGACCTTTCCCTTAAGGAAAAGAAGAAGAAAAAAAGAAAAAAAAGGGGGAAAAAGAAAACAGGGTAAAGAGAAAAAGATCATGCATAAACCTAAGCGTTTCACTGGAAGTAAAACGCGAGTTTATCGCTTCCTTACAGAGGTGGAACCAAGGACAGCAAATGCTGACGAGGAGAAGAGACGGACGAGCGTTTGCTTGCGGTTAATACCGAAGGGACGGGATGAAACAAGGAAGCCAGAATGCAGCGGCCCCTCGATATCACCAGGAACTGCTACAGGAGGAGGCGTTCTGGCACGGGTAACTAGGGTAAGTATGGCTAATGACCGTTAGCAGTTATTTTGGCCTCCCCGAGGCAGCGCTGAGGACTAAGTAACCTGCGGGGCTCTGGCCTGGGTTGGGGCAGAAGTGCAGGCAGGCGGGATCAGGCATTTTCCTCTCAGCTCTCCGAGCTGAATCCTAGCCCTGAAGGAAAAAGCACTGGGGGGAGGCTACTCGGACACCTGCCATGTCGAGGGCAGGGGCAGGAGCTGACCCTTCCCCGACGGACAGACGTACGGACAGACGCTGGTGCGGCGGTGACTCTTTGGATATCGTAGGTAAGGGGAGGCACGCTGGTGCCGAGCTCCAGGGCGGTTTGCCTGAACACGATGCCTGAGGCAGGAGGTTATGCATTGTGTCCGGGGCTGGGAGCTGGTCCCCGAGTCCCATGTACTTGGGAGTGCCTGCGCTTGCCAGGGAGCCCGGTGCTGTTCCCAGAGCTGCGGGGAATTTCCCTTGCGTTGCCTGGACCCTCGGGGCTCTTGGGGGTGTTTCCCCTCATCGCGAGGGCTGCCAGAGCCCCTCCAGGGCTGCGTGAGGTCCCCGAACCGCTCCCGGATTTGCTTTTGGCACTCCGCAGTGTCGCTCGTGTGCCTGGGGCAGCCTGCAGGCGCCATCCTGTCAGCCGCGTTGAGCCCTGCGGCGTGCCTGGTGACCCCTCTGGTGTGCGCCAAGGCCCTTCCTCTGTATTTTGGTCTGCCCCAGAGCCCTGCACTTGCCCTCTGATGCCCTCAGGACCCCTCAGTTCACATTCTGGGTTGCCCCCGAGCCCTCTGCGTGCCTTTCGGTGCGCCCCGTGGCCCCGTGTGTGTTTTGCGGCACGCCGCAGAGGTCTCTGTTTAGCTTTTTCTCCTGTCCTGGAGTTTTCTGGGTGCTTCTGGGTGTGCCCCAGGGCCCTCCTTTTGGTGCCCCCCGAGTCACTCTGTTTGCTCTATCGTTGTTCTTTTTTTTTTTTTTTTTTTTTCCTTGACTTGTGTTGCACCCAGAGCTCTCGATTTGTTCTCTTGTGCTCCGCATACTCCCCTTTCCGCACTCTACACCCCAGGCAGGGCTCTCCCTTCAGCTCTCAGCAAGCTGCTGTCAGGAGAGTGGGGGTGCCTCTGCTGCCCTGGCAGCCCCAGCTGTCCCTGAAGGGGCTGATGGCCAGGCCCCCTGCCCAGTTCCTGCAGGCCCACAGCTGCGGGCCCTGGGGCTGGGATGAATGCCAGGGGGAGCTGGGTGGCAGGACAGGCCCCAGGTGGGGCTGATGGCAAGGGCAGGCCCACATTTGGGGGCTGGGGCTGCAGTTGGGGGGAGCTGGCGCTGGGGCAGGAGCTGGGCAGCGGAGCTGCCACGGAGCACGGCCCTTCGGGCCCAGCCCGGCGGCCGCCCCGCGGAGGAGGTGAGCGGGGCCGGGGGAGGCGCACTGCAGGCTGCGGGTCCCGCATGTGCCGGGGGTCCCGGCGGCTGGGAGCGTCCCGGGGCCACGGAGGCGGGGGGAGGAAGAGGGTGCGCCGGGGCTGTGGTGCGGTTTACTGCGCGGTCGGAGGAGCGCGGGGGGGGGTCTCCTGTGTCAGCTCGGGAGCGTGTCGGGGAGCGGGGGGAGGAGGGTCGTGGAGGGGCGGGGGCAGTGTCGGAGCTGAGGCGGGGCCGGTCGCGGGGGTGTCGGGGGAGCCCCGGGCCGGTGGTGGGGCCGGCGGGGCCGCGCTCGGGGCTCTGCGGCCGTTTCCGGGGGGACAGGGGGGAAGGGGAAGGGGGGCGGGACGGAAAGGAACGGAATGTGCCGAGGGTCAAAGGTGCCCCAGCGCTGCGGGTGGGGGGCGGGAGTTGGGGTGCGGGACTGCGGGGAGCCGTAGCTTTCGGCGCGGCATGCCGGGAGCAGTAGTCTTCCGGCACTGGGCTTCCGGTGGGGCATGTTCTGAGCGCGGCATGCTGGGAGCGGTAGTCTTCCGGCACTGGGCTTCCGGGCGGCCATGTTGCTTGGCATGGCATGCCGGGAGCAGTAGTCTTCCGGCACTGGGCTTCCGGGCCGCCCTTCTCGCGTGCACGGTATGCTGGGAGGTGTAGTCTTCTCAGGCGGGGCTACTGGGTGACCATGCTGCGCCTCTCGAGGTGGCCCCGCGGGGGGGGCGGCGGCGGCAGGTCCCTGCCAGCGGGGTTCCCAGCGGGTGGCCGCGTGGCAGGCCAGGAGCTGTAGTGCCCGCTGGGTCTGTTCCTTACTGGACGTGTGTCACTCACGCCTGAGTCCCCACAGGTCACGGGGGACAGTGGAATGCCCCTGTTTTTCCCCGGTACAGGGCAGGAAGTGTTTTCCATCTCCGATGGTGTTGCAAGACAACCTTGGAAGCTCAGAAAGAGTGTTCCTGCTGTTTAAACTAGGCAGATGAGGAGGAACCCCCCCCCCCCCCCCCATTTCCTGGGAGGAAATAATTCTTTAATCAAGGCCATGCTAGAAGTGCTAAAGCCTTAAAGAAATAGTAAATCAAAATGTTTTGTTTTCTATGTAGATGTTGCTGATTTAGCAAAGGAATTCGAGGTATCCCCGAACTGAACTGTCCTCATTATAATACAAGAAAATCACGCCCATAGGTCAGAAAGACCTGTGCCCGGGTGAAGACCCCTCCCCTGAGCATGCGTAGTTTTAAAATGGTGTGTAAGCAATATTAGAATTGTATATAAATCACTAACCAACCGGTGTAAGAGGGAAAGTTGCAAACCTTGCAACTTGTATAAATGCTACTTGGAAAGCCGGGGCGGGGGGGGGAAGTTGCGCTTGATTTGTGGGGAAAACACCGAGCAGCCAGGCTTGCACAACTCTGAAATAAATAAGCAAATGTCTCTCCTGAGCGTGTCATTATTGGCTTAGTGCACAGCGGGCAACGAATCCGCTTTTCGGACAGCAGCGTGACCAGGCAGGGTTGTCCCCGGGGGCTGGGGCTGTCCCTCTTGGAAATGGGGAGGGCGGGAAGAGTAGGAGGGGTGCTGCGGGCTCCTGGGGGTCGTAGCTTTGCTCAGGATTGGGGCCGGTTAGGCAGCTGCTGGGAGGAGTGGCGGTGCTGGGAGGGCACGGTGCGGAGCTGTCCTGCTGTGCAGCGCAAGGGAAAGTCGACCAGCACCGTTGCTGTCCGAGGACCCTGGAACAGCCCGAGAGACCCTGGAACAGCCACCCCACGGACACCGTGTCACTGCCTCGCAAGGCCACTGCGTTCAGGTACGTTTGACTACATCCGGCAGAAGAAATGTAAGCCGAAGGATCAGGGCAAATAGCTGCTTGTCTAGGTTTGTTACCTAGCGACGCACTGGCAAAGCTTTTTATGAACACCCGTACTCGATCGAGTGCATATTCATTCTGTGAATATTAATTACTGCCAGACCGCGTACGTCACTGATGCTTTAAAGCAAGTCCGTGGCGCTGGGGTAGCACGTGTAGTGGAGGCTAAATGCAATAATACCTCGTTTTGATGTTGTTCTCTTATACGAAAGCACTTGGAGCAGATTAAGACATTTCTCGTCCTATTTTGTTTATTGAGTGGACCCTGATACTGGGGAGAAGCTGCCGTGAAGCAGACCTAGTAGTCAGCTTCCTTAGAGAAGGCGTCTTGTCCTGTATTTGAGGGCTTCCGGTACGTTTTGACAGACAGTAGTGAGTGACGGGTTTCCTTTGGACCCCCCAGGGAGCAGAAAGTTCTGCCGGGAAGGCAAAATGTTTCTTGCGGCTGGGTTGGAAGAAGCTGGCTGCTGATGCAAGGCAGTGACAATTCTGGGGAGTCGCGGGAAGTTTTGAAAAGACGGTCGTTCCCTTTGCTAGAAGGCTATGCACTTCGGTTCCTAATAGCTGTAGTAATGAAGCCAGGTAAGCGTTCGGGAGGAGCCCAAGCCACTTTTGTCTAGCGAGTATTGTGCAAGGGGGGCAGGAAAGCGCTGCGCCCTGCTCCTTGCTGCCCTCGCGTGTCTGAAAGGCGGCACTGCACGCGGGAGGGGGGGCGCGCTCACGGCTGCCCTCGCGTGTCGACAAGGCAGCACTGCAGCCGCCGGCGGCCACCGCTGCGTACGGAGACCGTTGCGGGCAGCCGGCGCACACGTGCGCGCTGCCGGTCGCCGCGTTGGCCGCTACTCTGCGCTCTCTCGGGGACGGGTAAGCGCAGGGGCCGCGCTCGTGCCCCCTGCCCGGTGCTCACGGACCGGGAGCGCTTTTCCCGAGAGGGCTTTTCCTTCTCGGTGCTTCCTGGGGGCGCGGGGACGGGCAGTGCCGTCTCGGAGCTGCTCCGCGGCGCTCTCTCCCCGGGGCAGCCCCAGCGCCTGCTCGCTGATGCCCGCCGCTCTCTCGGGCGCGGGCAGAGCAGCCTCGGGGCGCTCGCTGCTCGGCCTGAGCGCCGGGGTGGCGCGGCGGGCTGCGGTTGGCGCGCGGGAGCCGGGCGGCTGCAGCGCGGCGCTGCGACCACGCGAGGGTGGGGCCATTGCGGGTCTGGGCTGCCTCGCGCTGCGCTCCCCCCGCCCCTCGCGCTGCGCTCCCCCCGCCCCTCGCGCTGCGCTCCCCCCGCCCCTCGCGCTGCGCTCCCCCCGCCCCTCGCGCTGCGCTCCCCCCGCCCCTCGCGCTGCGCTCCCCCCGCCCCTCGCGCTGCGCTCCCCCCGCCCCTCTCGCGCGGTCCTGGGCCGGCGCACGCGCGGTGCGGCGGCGCGAGCCCTGGGCGGCCGGCGCACGCGCGGTGCGGCGGCGCGAGCCCTGGGCGGCCGGCGCACGCGCGGTGCGGCGGCGCGAGCCCTGGGCGGCCGGCGCACGCGCGGTGCGGCGGCGCGAGCCCTGGGCGGCCGGCGCACGCGCGGTGCGGCGGCGCGAGCCCTGGGCGGCCGGCGCACGCGCGGTGCGGCGGCGCGAGCCCTGGGCGGCCGGCGCACGCGCGGTGCGGCGGCGCGAGCCCTGGGCGGCCGGCGCACGCGCGGTGCGGCGGCGCGAGCCCTGGGCGGCCGGCGCACGCGCGGTGCGGCGGCGCGAGCCCTGGGCGGCCGGCGCACGCGCGGTGCGGCGGCGCGAGCCCTGGGCGGCCGGCGCACGCGCGGTGCGGCGGCGCGAGCCCTGGGCGGCCGGCGCACGCGCGGTGCGGCGGCGCGAGCCCTGGGCGGCCGGCGCACGCGCGGTGCGGCGGCGCGAGCCCTGGGCGGCCGGCGCACGCGCGGTGCGGCGGCGGGCAAGATGGCGGCGAGCAGGGCGGGTGTTTTCGCTGGACGGCGGCGGGCGAGGGCAGAGGCAGGCTGGAGTCGAGCATGTGGGGGCCGCGGTGAGGCGAGGTGAGGCGAGCGTGCGCCTTCGGGTGGCCGCGGGTGTCGGGCTGTGTCCTGCCAGCCGGGGCCTTCGCTGCGTGGAGGGGGCGGGGCGGGGCGGGGGGGGGGAGTCGGGCCGGGGGCCGCGCGGCGCCGGGTCTGCGCGGCGCCGGGTCTGCCGGAGCGCGGCTCTGGCTCTCCCTTTTGCGTGTGTCGCCTGTAGGGCCCCGGTTCCTCCCCAGCGCGGGCCGGGGCGTGCTCTCGCCCCTGCGGACGCAGCCTGGAGGAGTGTGTGTGGGGTGTCTGCGCGGGGGTCTGGATGTCTCTAGCAGCGGCACGGCAGCCTGATGCCTCCTCTCGTCTGGGACGCGGGGTCCTTGGGGAGTTCCCTGCTGCCTCCTCTGGCGTTCTCTGCGAGCTCATAGATCCCTCCACCTCCTCTCCTCCCCCCCCACCCCGCCCCGCTCCCCTGTCTGGTGGGGTGGGAGACCGGTGGCTGCTCCCGCCGAGCTGAGAGCCACGTAGGGCACCCCTGTGTGCTCACTACGCATCTGGGATGGCACCCCTGCCCTGAGGGCCCCGCAGAGTCCCACCCTTCCTGCAACCAGCCCCCCCCAGAGCCATTAAACCACCCACAAATCCTGCCCCAACACCCCCACAGGCCCCAAAATGCCTCCGAGCCCTGCCGCAATGTTGTCACTGACTCTAGACCTTCCCCTGCACTCTGTGCAAGGCCCCAAACATTCCTCAAACTGCTGCCAGACCCAGTGCCCGCAGCAGTGAGGCGTTCTAACAAAGATGGGGTGCGATCTGCGTCTCCACCTCGACTCAGTCCCGCTTTAGAGAAACAGGAACTTACAGCACTTCCTGGTGAAGAGTGTTGACGGGTGAATGTGCGGATGACAAAGAGACTTTTCTCTCTTTTCTTCTGAGCCGCCTCTCAGAAGCCTCTGTGTGTGCACGATGTGGCTGATCTGGGATAATCGTGCTGTGCGCAGTGCTTAAGGAGAACATTGCCCTAAAATGGAGGGCTAAGGAATAGCCTAAAAAACCTAAAAGGCTCGGGAAGAGCCAAAGAGAACACCGATGGGCTCTGGGAAGCCCCAGTGATGCTAGCGAAAACAGCGTGGCTTTTAGGCACCTCCTCAGAGCAGCAGCAATGTCTCGCTCCAGCCTATGGGGCAATGGGGACTCTTAATTACCGCCTTGAATTACCACAAGTGTTGCAAAAGCAGAAGGGACTAGGGAGCATGCAGAGCAGGTTATGGACTATATGTCAAGTTGAAACAAGCAACAAGCCCCTCTGCAAACAGAAACAGGTTTAGCCCTAAGTAATAGACGAAGGTAGCTGTGAGTAACGTGAAGCGAAGCGGTGACGTCAGTCACCCCGAAAGCCTCGGAGAAGCGGTCTGAAAATCTGGTACCCTCGCGGCCTCGGCAGTCTTTTTGGTTTGTTTGGCAGGGTAGCCCACCGAAGGGGGACATCTCGAAGAGAAGCAGCAAGACCTGGGGATCCGGTGGTTCATTTTGGTCGTCGCCTGTGAGGCCAGCATGCAAGAGTAAGAGGAAGCTAGGAGCAGTCTCAAAAAGGTAATAGG
This sequence comes from Dromaius novaehollandiae, assembly GCF_036370855.1. Classification (NCBI taxonomy): domain Eukaryota; kingdom Metazoa; phylum Chordata; class Aves; order Casuariiformes; family Dromaiidae; genus Dromaius; species Dromaius novaehollandiae. The sequence goes on along the minus strand of NC_088099.1, from coordinate 68,460 downwards.
TTTGAAAGGGAGACAGGCAAATCGAGGGCTGTCATTCCTCCACGTAGTTAAAGACCGAGAGAGTTGTGGGTTAAGCGCATGCATACGAGGGTTTGCGAACAGTAACAATAACACTGAAGCGGAATAAAAATAAGGTTTCGTGGAAGATGGCGTTAGGAAGGTATTAGGCGACGTGCCCGCCTGCCTAATAACCTAGCCCTAATTGCTGTGTGTAACGTTTCCAGACCGTTTACCCTGCAACGTATGGTGCAAAGTGCCGTATTAAGACCTTTCCCTTAAGGAAAAGAAGAAGAAAAAAAGAAAAAAAAGGGGGAAAAAGAAAACAGGGTAAAGAGAAAAAGATCATGCATAAACCTAAGCGTTTCACTGGAAGTAAAACGCGAGTTTATCGCTTCCTTACAGAGATGGAACCAAGGACAGCAAATGCTGACGAGGAGAAGAGACGGACGAGCGTTTGCTTGCGGTTAATACCGAAGGGACGGGATGAAACAAGGAAGCCAGAATGCAGCGGCCCCTCGATATCACCAGGAACTGCTACAGGAGGAGGCGTTCTGGCACGGGTAACTAGGGTAAGTATGGCTAATGACCGTTAGCAGTTATTTCGGCCTCCCCGAGGCAGCGCTGAGGACTGAGTAACCCGTTCCTGCCCTGTGGCTGCTGTTCCCTGTATCTGCCTTAGCTTTGCTTTGGCTGTTTCTCTTTTGTTTTGTTATCGTACACGCAGCTACGGAAAGGAATAGATGTCATACTTACTTTTTTAGATTAATTGCCACGGCTGAAGTTGAAGAGACCAAGAAACGTAAGCCGCGAAGGGGCACATCTTGAAGAGAGGGGGCTAGACCTAGCGATGCAGTTGTTCGTTTTGGTCGTCGCCTGTGAGGCCAGCATGCAAGAGTAAGAGGAAGCTAGGAGCAGTCTCAAAAAGGTAATAGGTCTGAAAGGGAGACAGGCAAATCGAGGGCTGTCGTTCCTCCACGTAGTTAAAGACCGAGAGAGTTGTGGGTTAAGCGCATGCATACGAGGGTTTGCGAACAGTAACAATAACACTGAAGCGGAATAAAAATAAGGTTTCGTGGAAGATGGCGTTAGGAAGGTATTAGGCGACGTGCCCGCCTGCCTAATAACCTAGCCCTAATTGCTGTGTGTAACGTTTCCAGACCGTTTACCCTGCAACGTATGGTGCAAAGTGCCGTATTAAGACCTTTCCCTTAAGGAAAAGAAGAAGAAAAAAAGAAAAAAAAGGGGGAAAAAGAAAACAGGGTAAAGAGAAAAAGATCATGCATAAACCTAAGCGTTTCACTGGAAGTAAAACGCGAGTTTATCGCTTCCTTACAGAGGTGGAACCAAGGACAGCAAATGCTGACGAGGAGAAGAGACGGACGAGCGTTTGCTTGCGGTTAATACCGAAGGGACGGGATGAAACAAGGAAGCCAGAATGCAGCGGCCCCTCGATATCACCAGGAACTGCTACAGGAGGAGGCGTTCTGGCACGGGTAACTAGGGTAAGTATGGCTAATGACCGTTAGCAGTTATTTCGGCCTCCCCGAGGCAGCGCTGAGGACTGAGTAACCCGTTCCTGCCCTGTGGCTGCTGTTCCCTGTATCTGCCTTAGCTTTGCTTTGGCTGTTTCTCTTTTGTTTTGTTATCGTACACGCAGCTACGGAAAGGAATAGATGTCATACTTACTTTTTTAGATTAATTGCCACGGCTGAAGTTGAAGAGACCAAGAAACGTAAGCCGCGAAGGGGCACATCTTGAAGAGAGGGGGCTAGACCTAGCGATGCAGTTGTTCGTTTTGGTCGTCGCCTGTGAGGCCAGCATGCAAGAGTAAGAGGAAGCTAGGAGCAGTCTCAAAAAGGTAATAGGTCTGAAAGGGAGACAGGCAAATCGAGGGCTGTCGTTCCTCCACGTAGTTAAAGACCGAGAGAGTTGTGGGTTAAGCGCATGCATACGAGGGTTTGCGAACAGTAACAATAACACTGAAGCGGAATAAAAATAAGGTTTCGTGGAAGATGGCGTTAGGAAGGTATTAGGCGACGTGCCCGCCTGCCTAATAACCTAGCCCTAATTGCTGTGTGTAACGTTTCCAGACCGTTTACCCTGCAACGTATGGTGCAAAGTGCCGTATTAAGACCTTTCCCTTAAGGAAAAGAAGAAGAAAAAAAGAAAAAAAAGGGGGAAAAAGAAAACAGGGTAAAGAGAAAAAGATCATGCATAAACCTAAGCGTTTCACTGGAAGTAAAACGCGAGTTTATCGCTTCCTTACAGAGGTGGAACCAAGGACAGCAAATGCTGACGAGGAGAAGAGACGGACGAGCGTTTGCTTGCGGTTAATACCGAAGGGACGGGATGAAACAAGGAAGCCAGAATGCAGCGGCCCCTCGATATCACCAGGAACTGCTACAGGAGGAGGCGTTCTGGCACGGGTAACTAGGGTAAGTATGGCTAATGACCGTTAGCAGTTATTTCGGCCTCCCCGAGGCAGCGCTGAGGACTGAGTAACCCGTTCCTGCCCTGTGGCTGCTGTTCCCTGTATCTGCCTTAGCTTTGCTTTGGCTGTTTCTCTTTTGTTTTGTTATCGTACACGCAGCTACGGAAAGGAATAGATGTCATACTTACTTTTTTAGATTAATTGCCACGGCTGAAGTTGAAGAGACCAAGAAACGTAAGCCGCAAAGGGACACATCTTGAAGAGAGGGGGCTAGACCTAGCGATGCAGTTGTTCGTTTTGGTCGTCGCCTGTGAGGCCAGCATGCAAGAGTAAGAGGAAGCTAGGAGCAGTCTCAAAAAGGTAATAGGTTTGAAAGGGAGACAGGCAAATCGAGGGCTGTCGTTCCTCCACGTAGTTAAAGACCGAGAGAGTTGTGGGTTAAGCGCATGCATACGAGGGTTTGCGAACAGTAACAATAACACTGAAGCGGAATAAAAATAAGGTTTCGTGGAAGATGGCGTTAGGAAGGTATTAGGCGACGTGCCCGCCTGCCTAATAACCTAGCCCTAATTGCTGTGTGTAACGTTTCCAGACCGTTTACCCTGCAACGTATGGTGCAAAGTGCCGTATTAAGACCTTTCCCTTAAGGAAAAGAAGAAGAAAAAAAGAAAACAGGGTAAAGAGAAAAAGATCATGCATAAACCTAAGCGTTTCACTGGAAGTAAAACGCGAGTTTATCGCTTCCTTACAGAGGTGGAACCAAGGACAGCAAATGCTGACGAGGAGAAGAGACGGACGAGCGTTTGCTTGCGGTTAATACCGAAGGGACGGGATGAAACAAGGAAGCCAGAATGCAGCGGCCCCTCGATATCACCAGGAACTGCTACAGGAGGAGGCGTTCTGGCACGGGTAACTAGGGTAAGTATGGCTAATGACCGTTAGCAGTTATTTCGGCCTCCCCGAGGCAGCGCTGAGGACTGAGTAACCCGTTCCTGCCCTGTGGCTGCTGTTGCCTGTATCTGCCTTAGCTTTGCTTTGGCTGTTTCTCTTTTGTTTTGTTATCGTACACGCAGCTACGGAAAGGAATAGATGTCATACTTACTTTTTTAGATTAATTGCCACGGCTGAAGTTGAAGAGACCAAGAAACGTAAGCCGCGAAGGGGCACATCTTGAAGAGAGGGGGCTAGACCTAGCGATGCAGTTGTTCGTTTTGGTCGTCGCCTGTGAGGCCAGCATGCAAGAGTAAGAGGAAGCTAGGAGCAGTCTCAAAAAGGTAATAGGTCTGAAAGGGAGACAGGCAAATCGAGGGCTGTCGTTCCTCCACGTAGTTAAAGACCGAGAGAGTTGTGGGTTAAGCGCATGCATACGAGGGTTTGCGAACAGTAACAATAACACTGAAGCGGAATAAAAATAAGGTTTCGTGGAAGATGGCGTTAGGAAGGTATTAGGCGACGTGCCCGCCTGCCTAATAACCTAGCCCTAATTGCTGTGTGTAACGTTTCCAGACCGTTTACCCTGCAACGTATGGTGCAAAGTGCCGTATTAAGACCTTTCCCTTAAGGAAAAGAAGAAGAAAAAAAGAAAAAAAAGGGGGGAAAAGAAAACAGGGTAAAGAGAAAAAGATCATGCATAAACCTAAGCGTTTCACTGGAAGTAAAACGCGAGTTTATCGCTTCCTTACAGAGATGGAACCAAGGACAGCAAATGCTGACGAGGAGAAGAGACGGACGAGCGTTTGCTTGCGGTTAATACCGAAGGGACGGGATGAAACAAGGAAGCCAGAATGCAGCGGCCCCTCGATATCACCAGGAACTGCTACAGGAGGAGGCGTTCTGGCACGGGTAACTAGGGTAAGTATGGCTAATGACCGTTAGCAGTTATTTTGGCCTCCCCGAGGCAGCGCTGAGGACTAAGTAACCTGAGGGGCTCTGGCCTGGGTTGGGGCAGAAGTGCAGGCAGGCGGGATCAGGCATTTTCCTCTCAGCTCTCCGAGCTGAATCCTAGCCCTGAAGGAAAAAGCACTGGGGGGAGGCTACTCGGACACCTGCCATGTCAAGGGCAGGGGCAGGGGCTGACCCTTCCCCGACGGACGGACGTACGGACAGACGCTGGTGCGGCGGTGACTCTTTGGATATCGTAGGTAAGGGGAGGCACACTGGTGCCGAGCTCCAGGGCGGTTTGCCTGAACACGATGCCTGAGGCAGGAGGTTATGCATTGTGTCCGGGGCTGGGAGCTGGTCCCCGAGTCCCATGTACTTGGGAGTGCCTGCACTTGCCAGGGAGCCCGGTGCTGTTCCCAGAGCTGCGGGGAATTTCCCTTGCGTTGCCTGGACCCTCGGGGCTCTTGGGGGTGTTTCCCCTCATCGCGAGGGCTGCCAGAGCCCCTCCAGGGCTGCGTGAGGTCCCCGAACCGCTCCCGGATTTGCTTTTGGCACTCCGCAGTGTCGCTCGTGTGCCTGGGGCAGCCTGCAGGCGCCATCCTGTCAGCCGCGTTGAGCCCTGCGGCGTGCCTGGTGACCCCTCTGGTGTGCGCCAAGGCCCTTCCTCTGTATTTTGGTCTGCCCCAGAGCCCTGCACTTGCCCTCTGATGCCCTCAGGACCCCTCAGTTCACATTCTGGGTTGCCCCCGAGCCCTCTGCGTGCCTTTCGGTGCGCCCCGTGGCCCCGTGTGTGTTTTGCGGCACGCCGCAGAGGTCTCTGTTTAGCTTTTTCTCCTGTCCTGGAGTTTTCTGGGTGCTTCTGGGTGTGCCCCAGGGCCCTCCTTTTGGTGCCCCCCGAGTCACTCTGTTTGCTCTATCGTTGTTCTTTTTTTTTTTTTTTTTTTTTCCTTGACTTGTGTTGCACCCAGAGCTCTCGATTTGTTCTCTTGTGCTCCGCATACTCCCCTTTCCGCACTCTACACCCCAGGCAGGGCTCTCCCTTCAGCTCTCAGCAAGCTGCTGTCAGGAGAGTGGGGGTGCCTCTGCTGCCCTGGCAGCCCCAGCTGTCCCTGAAGGGGCTGATGGCCAGGCCCCCTGCCCAGTTCCTGCAGGCCCACAGCTGCGGGCCCTGGGGCTGGGATGAATGCCAGGGGGAGCTGGGTGGCAGGACAGGCCCCAGGTGGGGCTGATGGCAAGGGCAGGCCCACATTTGGGGGCTGGGGCTGCAGTTGGGGGGAGCTGGCGCTGGGGCAGGAGCTGGGCAGCGGAGCTGCCACGGAGCACGGCCCTTCGGGCCCAGCCCGGCGGCCGCCCCGCGGAGGAGGTGAGCGGGGCCGGGGGAGGCGCACTGCAGGCTGCGGGTCCCGCATGTGCCGGGGGTCCCGGCGGCTGGGAGCGTCCCGGGGCCACGGAGGCGGGGGGAGGAAGAGGGTGCGCCGGGGCTGTGGTGCGGTTTACTGCGCGGTCGGAGGAGCGCGGGGGGGGGGTCTCCTGTGTCAGCTCGGGAGCGTGTCGGGGAGCGGGGGGAGGAGGGTCGTGGAGGGGCGGGGGCAGTGTCGGAGCTGAGGCGGGGCCGGTCGCGGGGGTGTCGGGGGAGCCCCGGGCCGGTGGTGGGGCCGGCGGGGCCGCGCTCGGGGCTCTGCGGCCGTTTCCGGGGGGACAGGGGGGAAGGGGAAGGGGGGCGGGACGGAAAGGAACGGAATGTGCCGAGGGTCAAAGGTGCCCCAGCGCTGCGGGTGGGGGGCGGGAGTTGGGGTGCGGGACTGCGGGGAGCCGTAGCTTTCGGCGCGGCATGCCGGGAGCAGTAGTCTTCCGGCACTGGGCTTCCGGTGGGGCATGTTCTGAGCGCGGCATGCTGGGAGCGGTAGTCTTCCGGCACTGGGCTTCCGGGCGGCCATGTTGCTTGGCATGGCATGCCGGGAGCAGTAGTCTTCCGGCACTGGGCTTCCGGGCCGCCCTTCTCGCGTGCACGGTATGCTGGGAGGTGTAGTCTTCTCAGGCGGGGCTACTGGGTGACCATGCTGCGCCTCTCGAGGTGGCCCCGCGGGGGGGGCGGCGGCGGCAGGTCCCTGCCAGCGGGGTTCCCAGCGGGTGGCCGCGTGGCAGGCCAGGAGCTGTAGTGCCCGCTGGGTCTGTTCCTTACTGGACATGTGTCACTCACGCCTGAGTCCCCACAGGTCACGGGGGACAGTGGAATGCCCCTGTTTTTCCCCGGTACAGGGCAGGAAGTGTTTTCCATCTCCGATGGTGTTGCAAGACAACCTTGGAAGCTCAGAAAGAGTGTTCCTGCTGTTTAAACTAGGCAGATGAGGAGGAACCCCCCCCCCCCCCATTTCCTGGGAGGAAATAATTCTTTAATCAAGGCCATGCTAGAAGTGCTAAAGCCTTAAAGAAATAGTAAATCAAAATGTTTTGTTTTCTATGTAGATGTTGCTGATTTAGCAAAGGAATTCGAGGTATCCCCGAACTGAACTGTCCTCATTATAATACAAGAAAATCACGCCCATAGGTCAGAAAGACCTGTGCCCGGGTGAAGACCCCTCCCCTGAGCATGCGTAGTTTTAAAATGGTGTGTAAGCAATATTAGAATTGTATATAAATCACTAACCAACCGGTGTAAGAGGGAAAGTTGCAAACCTTGCAACTTGTATAAATGCTACTTGGAAAGCCGGGGCGGGGGGGGGAAGTTGCGCTTGATTTGTGGGGAAAACACCGAGCAGCCAGGCTTGCACAACTCTGAAATAAATAAGCAAATGTCTCTCCTGAGCGTGTCATTATTGGCTTAGTGCACAGCGGGCAACGAATCCGCTTTTCGGACAGCAGCGTGACCAGGCAGGGTTGTCCCCGGGGGCTGGGGCTGTCCCTCTTGGAAATGGGGAGGGCGGGAAGAGTAGGAGGGGTGCTGCGGGCTCCTGGGGGTCGTAGCTTTGCTCAGGATTGGGGCCGGTTAGGCAGCTGCTGGGAGGAGTGGCGGTGCTGGGAGGGCACGGTGCGGAGCTGTCCTGCTGTGCAGCGCAAGGGAAAGTCGACCAGCACCGTTGCTGTCCGAGGACCCTGGAACAGCCCGAGAGACCCTGGAACAGCCACCCCACGGACACCGTGTCACTGCCTCGCAAGGCCACTGCGTTCAGGTACGTTTGACTACATCCGGCAGAAGAAATGTAAGCCGAAGGATCAGGGCAAATAGCTGCTTGTCTAGGTTTGTTACCTAGCGACGCACTGGCAAAGCTTTTTATGAACACCCGTACTCGATCGAGTGCATATTCATTCTGTGAATATTAATTACTGCCAGACCGCGTACGTCACTGATGCTTTAAAGCAAGTCCGTGGCGCTGGGGTAGCACGTGTAGTGGAGGCTAAATGCAATAATACCTCGTTTTGATGTTGTTCTCTTATACGAAAGCACTTGGAGCAGATTAAGACATTTCTCGTCCTATTTTGTTTATTGAGTGGACCCTGATACTGGGGAGAAGCTGCCGTGAAGCAGACCTAGTAGTCAGCTTCCTTAGAGAAGGCGTCTTGTCCTGTATTTGAGGGCTTCCGGTACGTTTTGACAGACAGTAGTGAGTGACGGGTTTCCTTTGGACCCCCCAGGGAGCAGAAAGTTCTGCCGGGAAGGCAAAATGTTTCTTGCGGCTGGGTTGGAAGAAGCTGGCTGCTGATGCAAGGCAGTGACAATTCTGGGGAGTCGCGGGAAGTTTTGAAAAGACGGTCGTTCCCTTTGCTAGAAGGCTATGCACTTCGGTTCCTAATAGCTGTAGTAATGAAGCCAGGTAAGCGTTCGGGAGGAGCCCAAGCCACTTTTGTCTAGCGAGTATTGTGCAAGGGGGGCAGGAAAGCGCTGCGCCCTGCTCCTTGCTGCCCTCGCGTGTCTGAAAGGCGGCACTGCACGCGGGAGGGGGGGCGCGCTCACGGCTGCCCTCGCGTGTCGACAAGGCAGCACTGCAGCCGCCGGCGGCCACCGCTGCGTACGGAGACCGTTGCGGGCAGCCGGCGCACACGTGCGCGCTGCCGGTCGCCGCGTTGGCCGCTACTCTGCGCTCTCTCGGGGACGGGTAAGCGCAGGGGCCGCGCTCGTGCCCCCTGCCCGGTGCTCACGGACCGGGAGCGCTTTTCCCGAGAGGGCTTTTCCTTCTCGGTGCTTCCTGGGGGCGCGGGGACGGGCAGTGCCGTCTCGGAGCTGCTCCGCGGCGCTCTCTCCCCGGGGCAGCCCCAGCGCCTGCTCGCTGATGCCCGCCGCTCTCTCGGGCGCGGGCAGAGCAGCCTCGGGGCGCTCGCTGCTCGGCCTGAGCGCCGGGGTGGCGCGGCGGGCTGCGGTTGGCGCGCGGGAGCCGGGCGGCTGCAGCGCGGCGCTGCGACCACGCGAGGGTGGGGCCATTGCGGGTCTGGGCTGCCTCGCGCTGCGCTCCCCCCGCCCCTCGCGCTGCGCTCCCCCCGCCCCTCGCGCTGCGCTCCCCCCGCCCCTCGCGCTGCGCTCCCCCCGCCCCTCGCGCTGCGCTCCCCCCGCCCCTCGCGCTGCGCTCCCCCCGCCCCTCGCGCTGCGCTCCCCCCGCCCCTCGCGCTGCGCTCCCCCCGCCCCTCGCGCTGCGCTCCCCCCGCCCCTCTCGCGCGGTCCTGGGCCGGCGCACGCGCGGTGCGGCGGCGCGAGCCCTGGGCGGCCGGCGCACGCGCGGTGCGGCGGCGCGAGCCCTGGGCGGCCGGCGCACGCGCGGTGCGGCGGCGCGAGCCCTGGGCGGCCGGCGCACGCGCGGTGCGGCGGCGCGAGCCCTGGGCGGCCGGCGCACGCGCGGTGCGGCGGCGCGAGCCCTGGGCGGCCGGCGCACGCGCGGTGCGGCGGCGCGAGCCCTGGGCGGCCGGCGCACGCGCGGTGCGGCGGCGCGAGCCCTGGGCGGCCGGCGCACGCGCGGTGCGGCGGCGCGAGCCCTGGGCGGCCGGCGCACGCGCGGTGCGGCGGCGCGAGCCCTGGGCGGCCGGCGCACGCGCGGTGCGGCGGCGCGAGCCCTGGGCGGCCGGCGCACGCGCGGTGCGGCGGCGCGAGCCCTGGGCGGCCGGCGCACGCGCGGTGCGGCGGCGGGCAAGATGGCGGCGAGCAGGGCGGGTGTTTTCGCTGGACGGCGGCGGGCGAGGGCAGAGGCAGGCTGGAGTCGAGCATGTGGGGGCCGCGGTGAGGCGAGGTGAGGCGAGCGTGCGCCTTCGGGTGGCCGCGGGTGTCGGGCTGTGTCCTGCCAGCCGGGGCCTTCGCTGCGTGGAGGGGGCGGGGCGGGGCGGGGGGGGGGAGTCGGGCCGGGGGCCGCGCGGCGCCGGGTCTGCGCGGCGCCGGGTCTGCCGGAGCGCGGCTCTGGCTCTCCCTTTTGCGTGTGTCGCCTGTAGGGCCCCGGTTCCTCCCCAGCGCGGGCCGGGGCGTGCTCTCGCCCCTGCGGACGCAGCCTGGAGGAGTGTGTGTGGGGTGTCTGCGCGGGGGTCTGGATGTCTCTAGCAGCGGCACGGCAGCCTGATGCCTCCTCTCGTCTGGGACGCGGGGTCCTTGGGGAGTTCCCTGCTGCCTCCTCTGGCGTTCTCTGCGAGCTCATAGATCCCTCCACCTCCTCTCCTCCCCCCCCACCCCGCCCCGCTCCCCTGTCTGGTGGGGTGGGAGACCGGTGGCTGCTCCCGCCGAGCTGAGAGCCACGTAGGGCACCCCTGTGTGCTCACTACGCATCTGGGATGGCACCCCTGCCCTGAGGGCCCCGCAGAGTCCCACCCTTCCTGCAACCAGCCCCCCCCAGAGCCATTAAACCACCCACAAATCCTGCCCCAACACCCCCACAGGCCCCAAAATGCCTCCGAGCCCTGCCGCAATGTTGTCACTGACTCCAGACCTTCCCCTGCACTCTGTGCAAGGCCCCAAACATTCCTCAAACTGCTGCCAGACCCAGTGCCCGCAGCAGTGAGGCGTTCTAACAAAGATGGGGTGCGATCTGCGTCTCCACCTCGACTCAGTCCCGCTTTAGAGAAACAGGAACTTACAGCACTTCCTGGTGAAGAGTGTTGACGGGTGAATGTGCGGATGACAAAGAGACTTTTCTCTCTTTTCTTCTGAGCCGCCTCTCAGAAGCCTCTGTGTGTGCACGATGTGGCTGATCTGGGATAATCGTGCTGTGCGCAGTGCTTAAGGAGAACATTGCCCTAAAATGGAGGGCTAAGGAATAGCCTAAAAAACCTAAAAGGCTCGGGAAGAGCCAAAGAGAACACCGATGGGCTCTGGGAAGCCCCAGTGATGCTAGCGAAAACAGCGTGGCTTTTAGGCACCTCCTCAGAGCAGCAGCAATGTCTCGCTCCAGCCTATGGGGCAATGGGGACTCTTAATTACCGCCTTGAATTACCACAAGTGTTGCAAAAGCAGAAGGGACTAGGGAGCATGCAGAGCAGGTTATGGACTATATGTCAAGTTGAAACAAGCAACAAGCCCCTCTGCAAACAGAAACAGGTTTAGCCCTAAGTAATAGACGAAGGTAGCTGTGAGTAACGTGAAGCGAAGCGGTGACGTCAGTCACCCCGAAAGCCTCGGAGAAGCGGTCTGAAAATCTGGTACCCTCGCGGCCTCGGCAGTCTTTTTGGTTTGTTTGGCAGGGTAGCCCACCGAAGGGGGACATCTCGAAGAGAAGCAGCAAGACCTGGGGATCCGGTGGTTCATTTTGGTCGTCGCCTGTGAGGCCAGCATGCAAGAGTAAGAGGAAGCTAGGAGCAGTCTCAAAAAGGTAATAGGTCTGAAAGGGAGACAGGCAAATCGAGGGCTGTCATTCCTCCACGTAGTTAAAGACCGAGAGAGTTGTGGGTTAAGCGCATGCATACGAGGGTTTGCGAACAGTAACAATAACACTGAAGCGGAATAAAAATAAGGTTTCGTGGAAGATGGCGTTAGGAAGGTATTAGGCGACGTGCCCGCCTGCCTAATAACCTAGCCCTAATTGCTGTGTGTAACGTTTCCAGACCGTTTACCCTGCAACGTATGGTGCAAAGTGCCGTATTAAGACCTTTCCCTTAAGGAAAAGAAGAAGAAAAAAAGAAAAAAAAGGGGGAAAAAGAAAACAGGGTAAAGAGAAAAAGATCATGCATAAACCTAAGCGTTTCACTGGAAGTAAAACGCGAGTTTATCGCTTCCTTACAGAGATGGAACCAAGGACAGCAAATGCTGACGAGGAGAAGAGACGGACGAGCGTTTGCTTGCGGTTAATACCGAAGGGACGGGATGAAACAAGGAAGCCAGAATGCAGCGGCCCCTCGATATCACCAGGAACTGCTACAGGAGGAGGCGTTCTGGCACGGGTAACTAGGGTAAGTATGGCTAATGACCGTTAGCAGTTATTTCGGCCTCCCCGAGGCAGCGCTGAGGACTGAGTAACCCGTTCCTGCCCTGTGGCTGCTGTTCCCTGTATCTGCCTTAGCTTTGCTTTGGCTGTTTCTCTTTTGTTTTGTTATCGTACACGCAGCTACGGAAAGGAATAGATGTCATACTTACTTTTTTAGATTAATTGCCACGGCTGAAGTTGAAGAGACCAAGAAACGTAAGCCGCGAAGGGGCACATCTTGAAGAGAGGGGGCTAGACCTAGCGATGCAGTTGTTCGTTTTGGTCGTCGCCTGTGAGGCCAGCATGCAAGAGTAAGAGGAAGCTAGGAGCAGTCTCAAAAAGGTAATAGGTCTGAAAGGGAGACAGGCAAATCGAGGGCTGTCGTTCCTCCACGTAGTTAAAGACCGAGAGAGTTGTGGGTTAAGCGCATGCATACGAGGGTTTGCGAACAGTAACAATAACACTGAAGCGGAATAAAAATAAGGTTTCGTGGAAGATGGCGTTAGGAAGGTATTAGGCGACGTGCCCGCCTGCCTAATAACCTAGCCCTAATTGCTGTGTGTAACGTTTCCAGACCGTTTACCCTGCAACGTATGGTGCAAAGTGCCGTATTAAGACCTTTCCCTTAAGGAAAAGAAGAAGAAAAAAAGAAAAAAAAGGGGGAAAAAGAAAACAGGGTAAAGAGAAAAAGATCATGCATAAACCTAAGCGTTTCACTGGAAGTAAAACGCGAGTTTATCGCTTCCTTACAGAGGTGGAACCAAGGACAGCAAATGCTGACGAGGAGAAGAGACGGACGAGCGTTTGCTTGCGGTTAATACCGAAGGGACGGGATGAAACAAGGAAGCCAGAATGCAGCGGCCCCTCGATATCACCAGGAACTGCTACAGGAGGAGGCGTTCTGGCACGGGTAACTAGGGTAAGTATGGCTAATGACCGTTAGCAGTTATTTCGGCCTCCCCGAGGCAGCGCTGAGGACTGAGTAACCCGTTCCTGCCCTGTGGCTGCTGTTCCCTGTATCTGCCTTAGCTTTGCTTTGGCTGTTTCTCTTTTGTTTTGTTATCGTACACGCAGCTACGGAAAGGAATAGATGTCATACTTACTTTTTTAGATTAATTGCCACGGCTGAAGTTGAAGAGACCAAGAAACGTAAGCCGCAAAGGGGCACATCTTGAAGAGAGGGGGCTAGACCTAGCGATGCAGTTGTTCGTTTTGGTCGTCGCCTGTGAGGCCAGCATGCAAGAGTAAGAGGAAGCTAGGAGCAGTCTCAAAAAGGTAATAGGTCTGAAAGGGAGACAGGCAAATCGAGGGCTGTCGTTCCTCCACGTAGTTAAAGACCGAGAGAGTTGTGGGTTAAGCGCATGCATACGAGGGTTTGCGAACAGTAACAATAACACTGAAGCGGAATAAAAATAAGGTTTCGTGGAAGATGGCGTTAGGAAGGTATTAGGCGACGTGCCCGCCTGCCTAATAACCTAGCCCTAATTGCTGTGTGTAACGTTTCCAGACCGTTTACCCTGCAACGTATGGTGCAAAGTGCCGTATTAAGACCTTTCCCTTAAGGAAAAGAAGAAGAAAAAAAGAAAAAAAAGGGGGAAAAAGAAAACAGGGTAAAGAGAAAAAGATCATGCATAAACCTAAGCGTTTCACTGGAAGTAAAACGCGAGTTTATCGCTTCCTTACAGAGGTGGAACCAAGGACAGCAAATGCTGACGAGGAGAAGAGACGGACGAGCGTTTGCTTGCGGTTAATACCGAAGGGACGGGATGAAACAAGGAAGCCAGAATGCAGCGGCCCCTCGATATCACCAGGAACTGCTACAGGAGGAGGCGTTCTGGCACGGGTAACTAGGGTAAGTATGGCTAATGACCGTTAGCAGTTATTTCGGCCTCCCCGAGGCAGCGCTGAGGACTGAGTAACCCGTTCCTGCCCTGTGGCTGCTGTTCCCTGTATCTGCCTTAGCTTTGCTTTGGCTGTTTCTCTTTTGTTTTGTTATCGTACACGCAGCTACGGAAAGGAATAGATGTCATACTTACTTTTTTAGATTAATTGCCACGGCTGAAGTTGAAGAGACCAAGAAACGTAAGCCGCAAAGGGACACATCTTGAAGAGAGGGGGCTAGACCTAGCGATGCAGTTGTTCGTTTTGGTCGTCGCCTGTGAGGCCAGCATGCAAGAGTAAGAGGAAGCTAGGAGCAGTCTCAAAAAGGTAATAGGTTTGAAAGGGAGACAGGCAAATCGAGGGCTGTCGTTCCTCCACGTAGTTAAAGACCGAGAGAGTTGTGGGTTAAGCGCATGCATACGAGGGTTTGCGAACAGTAACAATAACACTGAAGCGGAATAAAAATAAGGTTTCGTGGAAGATGGCGTTAGGAAGGTATTAGGCGACGTGCCCGCCTGCCTAATAACCTAGCCCTAATTGCTGTGTGTAACGTTTCCAGACCGTTTACCCTGCAACGTATGGTGCAAAGTGCCGTATTAAGACCTTTCCCTTAAGGAAAAGAAGAAGAAAAAAAGAAAACAGGGTAAAGAGAAAAAGATCATGCATAAACCTAAGCGTTTCACTGGAAGTAAAACGCGAGTTTATCGCTTCCTTACAGAGGTGGAACCAAGGACAGCAAATGCTGACGAGGAGAAGAGACGGACGAGCGTTTGCTTGCGGTTAATACCGAAGGGACGGGATGAAACAAGGAAGCCAGAATGCAGCGGCCCCTCGATATCACCAGGAACTGCTACAGGAGGAGGCGTTCTGGCACGGGTAACTAGGGTAAGTATGGCTAATGACCGTTAGCAGTTATTTCGGCCTCCCCGAGGCAGCGCTGAGGACTGAGTAACCCGTTCCTGCCCTGTGGCTGCTGTTGCCTGTATCTGCCTTAGCTTTGCTTTGGCTGTTTCTCTTTTGTTTTGTTATCGTACACGCAGCTACGGAAAGGAATAGATGTCATACTTACTTTTTTAGATTAATTGCCACGGCTGAAGTTGAAGAGACCAAGAAACGTAAGCCGCGAAGGGGCACATCTTGAAGAGAGGGGGCTAGACCTAGCGATGCAGTTGTTCGTTTTGGTCGTCGCCTGTGAGGCCAGCATGCAAGAGTAAGAGGAAGCTAGGAGCAGTCTCAAAAAGGTAATAGGTCTGAAAGGGAGACAGGCAAATCGAGGGCTGTCGTTCCTCCACGTAGTTAAAGACCGAGAGAGTTGTGGGTTAAGCGCATGCATACGAGGGTTTGCGAACAGTAACAATAACACTGAAGCGGAATAAAAATAAGGTTTCGTGGAAGATGGCGTTAGGAAGGTATTAGGCGACGTGCCCGCCTGCCTAATAACCTAGCCCTAATTGCTGTGTGTAACGTTTCCAGACCGTTTACCCTGCAACGTATGGTGCAAAGTGCCGTATTAAGACCTTTCCCTTAAGGAAAAGAAGAAGAAAAAAAGAAAAAAAAGGGGGAAAAAGAAAACAGGGTAAAGAGAAAAAGATCATGCATAAACCTAAGCGTTTCACTGGAAGTAAAACGCGAGTTTATCGCTTCCTTACAGAGGTGGAACCAAGGACAGCAAATGCTGACGAGGAGAAGAGACGGACGAGCGTTTGCTTGCGGTTAATACCGAAGGGACGGGATGAAACAAGGAAGCCAGAATGCAGCGGCCCCTCGATATCACCAGGAACTGCTACAGGAGGAGGCGTTCTGGCACGGGTAACTAGGGTAAGTATGGCTAATGACCGTTAGCAGTTATTTCGGCCTCCCCGAGGCAGCGCTGAGGACTGAGTAACCCGTTCCTGCCCTGTGGCTGCTGTTGCCTGTATCTGCCTTAGCTTTGCTTTGGCTGTTTCTCTTTTGTTTTGTTATCGTACACGCAGCTACGGAAAGGAATAGATGTCATACTTACTTTTTTAGATTAATTGCCACGGCTGAAGTTGAAGAGACCAAGAAACGTAAGCCGCGAAGGGGCACATCTTGAAGAGAGGGGGCTAGACCTAGCGATGCAGTTGTTCGTTTTGGTCGTCGCCTGTGAGGCCAGCATGCAAGAGTAAGAGGAAGCTAGGAGCAGTCTCAAAAAGGTAATAGGTCTGAAAGGGAGACAGGCAAATCGAGGGCTGTCGTTCCTCCACGTAGTTAAAGACCGAGAGAGTTGTGGGTTAAGCGCATGCATACGAGGGTTTGCGAACAGTAACAATAACACTGAAGCGGAATAAAAATAAGGTTTCGTGGAAGATGGCGTTAGGAAGGTATTAGGCGACGTGCCCGCCTGCCTAATAACCTAGCCCTAATTGCTGTGTGTAACGTTTCCAGACCGTTTACCCTGCAACGTATGGTGCAAAGTGCCGTATTAAGACCTTTCCCTTAAGGAAAAGAAGAAGAAAAAAAGAAAAAAAAGGGGGAAAAAGAAAACAGGGTAAAGAGAAAAAGATCATGCATAAACCTAAGCGTTTCACTGGAAGTAAAACGCGAGTTTATCGCTTCCTTACAGAGGTGGAACCAAGGACAGCAAATGCTGACGAGGAGAAGAGACGGACGAGCGTTTGCTTGCGGTTAATACCGAAGGGACGGGATGAAACAAGGAAGCCAGAATGCAGCGGCCCCTCGATATCACCAGGAACTGCTACAGGAGGAGGCGTTCTGGCACGGGTAACTAGGGTAAGTATGGCTAATGACCGTTAGCAGTTATTTCGGCCTCCCCGAGGCAGCGCTGAGGACTGAGTAACCCGTTCCTGCCCTGTGGCTGCTGTTCCCTGTATCTGCCTTAGCTTTGCTTTGGCTGTTTCTCTTTTGTTTTGTTATCGTACACGCAGCTACGGAAAGGAATAGATGTCATACTTACTTTTTTAGATTAATTGCCACGGCTGAAGTTGAAGAGACCAAGAAACGTAAGCCGCGAAGGGGCACATCTTGAAGAGAGGGGGCTAGACCTAGCGATGCAGTTGTTCGTTTTGGTCGTCGCCTGTGAGGCCAGCATGCAAGAGTAAGAGGAAGCTAGGAGCAGTCTCAAAAAGGTAATAGGTCTGAAAGGGAGACAGGCAAATCGAGGGCTGTCGTTCCTCCACGTAGTTAAAGACCGAGAGAGTTGTGGGTTAAGCGCATGCATACGAGGGTTTGCGAACAGTAACAATAACACTGAAGCGGAATAAAAATAAGGTTTCGTGGAAGATGGCGTTAGGAAGGTATTAGGCGACGTGCCCGCCTGCCTAATAACCTAGCCCTAATTGCTGTGTGTAACGTTTCCAGACCGTTTACCCTGCAACGTATGGTGCAAAGTGCCGTATTAAGACCTTTCCCTTAAGGAAAAGAAGAAGAAAAAAAGAAAACAGGGTAAAGAGAAAAAGATCATGCATAAACCTAAGCGTTTCACTGGAAGTAAAACGCGAGTTTATCGCTTCCTTACAGAGGTGGAACCAAGGACAGCAAATGCTGACGAGGAGAAGAGACGGACGAGCGTTTGCTTGCGGTTAATACCGAAGGGACAGGATGAAACAAGGAAGCCAGAATGCAGCGGCCCCTCGATATCACCAGGAACTGCTACAGGAGGAGGCGTTCTGGCACGGGTAACTAGGGTAAGTATGGCTAATGACCGTTAGCAGTTATTTCGGCCTCCCCGAGGCAGCGCTGAGGACTGAGTAACCCGTTCCTGCCCTGTGGCTGCTGTTGCCTGTATCTGCCTTAGCTTTGC
Source organism: Dromaius novaehollandiae (assembly GCF_036370855.1). Lineage (NCBI taxonomy): Eukaryota > Metazoa > Chordata > Aves > Casuariiformes > Dromaiidae > Dromaius > Dromaius novaehollandiae. The sequence continues at coordinate 51,119 of NC_088099.1, read as the reverse complement.
TTTGGCTGTTTCTCTTTTGTTTTGTTATCGTACACGCAGCTACGGAAAGGAATAGATGTCATACTTACTTTTTTAGATTAATTGCCACGGCTGAAGTTGAAGAGACCAAGAAACGTAAGCCGCGAAGGGGCACATCTTGAAGAGAGGGGGCTAGACCTAGCGATGCAGTTGTTCGTTTTGGTCGTCGCCTGTGAGGCCAGCATGCAAGAGTAAGAGGAAGCTAGGAGCAGTCTCAAAAAGGTAATAGGTCTGAAAGGGAGACAGGCAAATCGAGGGCTGTCGTTCCTCCACGTAGTTAAAGACCGAGAGAGTTGTGGGTTAAGCGCATGCATACGAGGGTTTGCGAACAGTAACAATAACACTGAAGCGGAATAAAAATAAGGTTTCGTGGAAGATGGCGTTAGGAAGGTATTAGGCGACGTGCCCGCCTGCCTAATAACCTAGCCCTAATTGCTGTGTGTAACGTTTCCAGACCGTTTACCCTGCAACGTATGGTGCAAAGTGCCGTATTAAGACCTTTCCCTTAAGGAAAAGAAGAAGAAAAAAAGAAAACAGGGTAAAGAGAAAAAGATCATGCATAAACCTAAGCGTTTCACTGGAAGTAAAACGCGAGTTTATCGCTTCCTTACAGAGGTGGAACCAAGGACAGCAAATGCTGACGAGGAGAAGAGACGGACGAGCGTTTGCTTGCGGTTAATACCGAAGGGACGGGATGAAACAAGGAAGCCAGAATGCAGCGGCCCCTCGATATCACCAGGAACTGCTACAGGAGGAGGCGTTCTGGCACGGGTAACTAGGGTAAGTATGGCTAATGACCGTTAGCAGTTATTTCGGCCTCCCCGAGGCAGCGCTGAGGACTGAGTAACCCGTTCCTGCCCTGTGGCTGCTGTTGCCTGTATCTGCCTTAGCTTTGCTTTGGCTGTTTCTCTTTTGTTTTGTTATCGTACACGCAGCTACGGAAAGGAATAGATGTCATACTTACTTTTTTAGATTAATTGCCACGGCTGAAGTTGAAGAGACCAAGAAACGTAAGCCGCGAAGGGGCACATCTTGAAGAGAGGGGGCTAGACCTAGCGATGCAGTTGTTCGTTTTGGTCGTCGCCTGTGAGGCCAGCATGCAAGAGTAAGAGGAAGCTAGGAGCAGTCTCAAAAAGGTAATAGGTCTGAAAGGGAGACAGGCAAATCGAGGGCTGTCGTTCCTCCACGTAGTTAAAGACCGAGAGAGTTGTGGGTTAAGCGCATGCATACGAGGGTTTGCGAACAGTAACAATAACACTGAAGCGGAATAAAAATAAGGTTTCGTGGAAGATGGCGTTAGGAAGGTATTAGGCGACGTGCCCGCCTGCCTAATAACCTAGCCCTAATTGCTGTGTGTAACGTTTCCAGACCGTTTACCCTGCAACGTATGGTGCAAAGTGCCGTATTAAGACCTTTCCCTTAAGGAAAAGAAGAAGAAAAAAAGAAAAAAAAGGGGGAAAAAGAAAACAGGGTAAAGAGAAAAAGATCATGCATAAACCTAAGCGTTTCACTGGAAGTAAAACGCGAGTTTATCGCTTCCTTACAGAGGTGGAACCAAGGACAGCAAATGCTGACGAGGAGAAGAGACGGACGAGCGTTTGCTTGCGGTTAATACCGAAGGGACGGGATGAAACAAGGAAGCCAGAATGCAGCGGCCCCTCGATATCACCAGGAACTGCTACAGGAGGAGGCGTTCTGGCACGGGTAACTAGGGTAAGTATGGCTAATGACCGTTAGCAGTTATTTCGGCCTCCCCGAGGCAGCGCTGAGGACTGAGTAACCCGTTCCTGCCCTGTGGCTGCTGTTCCCTGTATCTGCCTTAGCTTTGCTTTGGCTGTTTCTCTTTTGTTTTGTTATCGTACACGCAGCTACGGAAAGGAATAGATGTCATACTTACTTTTTTAGATTAATTGCCACGGCTGAAGTTGAAGAGACCAAGAAACGTAAGCCGCAAAGGGGCACATCTTGAAGAGAGGGGGCTAGACCTAGCGATGCAGTTGTTCGTTTTGGTCGTCGCCTGTGAGGCCAGCATGCAAGAGTAAGAGGAAGCTAGGAGCAGTCTCAAAAAGGTAATAGGTCTGAAAGGGAGACAGGCAAATCGAGGGCTGTCGTTCCTCCACGTAGTTAAAGACCGAGAGAGTTGTGGGTTAAGCGCATGCATACGAGGGTTTGCGAACAGTAACAATAACACTGAAGCGGAATAAAAATAAGGTTTCGTGGAAGATGGCGTTAGGAAGGTATTAGGCGACGTGCCCGCCTGCCTAATAACCTAGCCCTAATTGCTGTGTGTAACGTTTCCAGACCGTTTACCCTGCAACGTATGGTGCAAAGTGCCGTATTAAGACCTTTCCCTTAAGGAAAAGAAGAAGAAAAAAAGAAAAAAAAGGGGGAAAAAGAAAACAGGGTAAAGAGAAAAAGATCATGCATAAACCTAAGCGTTTCACTGGAAGTAAAACGCGAGTTTATCGCTTCCTTACAGAGGTGGAACCAAGGACAGCAAATGCTGACGAGGAGAAGAGACGGACGAGCGTTTGCTTGCGGTTAATACCGAAGGGACGGGATGAAACAAGGAAGCCAGAATGCAGCGGCCCCTCGATATCACCAGGAACTGCTACAGGAGGAGGCGTTCTGGCACGGGTAACTAGGGTAAGTATGGCTAATGACCGTTAGCAGTTATTTCGGCCTCCCCGAGGCAGCGCTGAGGACTGAGTAACCCGTTCCTGCCCTGTGGCTGCTGTTCCCTGTATCTGCCTTAGCTTTGCTTTGGCTGTTTCTCTTTTGTTTTGTTATCGTACACGCAGCTACGGAAAGGAATAGATGTCATACTTACTTTTTTAGATTAATTGCCACGGCTGAAGTTGAAGAGACCAAGAAACGTAAGCCGCAAAGGGACACATCTTGAAGAGAGGGGGCTAGACCTAGCGATGCAGTTGTTCGTTTTGGTCGTCGCCTGTGAGGCCAGCATGCAAGAGTAAGAGGAAGCTAGGAGCAGTCTCAAAAAGGTAATAGGTTTGAAAGGGAGACAGGCAAATCGAGGGCTGTCGTTCCTCCACGTAGTTAAAGACCGAGAGAGTTGTGGGTTAAGCGCATGCATACGAGGGTTTGCGAACAGTAACAATAACACTGAAGCGGAATAAAAATAAGGTTTCGTGGAAGATGGCGTTAGGAAGGTATTAGGCGACGTGCCCGCCTGCCTAATAACCTAGCCCTAATTGCTGTGTGTAACGTTTCCAGACCGTTTACCCTGCAACGTATGGTGCAAAGTGCCGTATTAAGACCTTTCCCTTAAGGAAAAGAAGAAGAAAAAAAGAAAACAGGGTAAAGAGAAAAAGATCATGCATAAACCTAAGCGTTTCACTGGAAGTAAAACGCGAGTTTATCGCTTCCTTACAGAGGTGGAACCAAGGACAGCAAATGCTGACGAGGAGAAGAGACGGACGAGCGTTTGCTTGCGGTTAATACCGAAGGGACGGGATGAAACAAGGAAGCCAGAATGCAGCGGCCCCTCGATATCACCAGGAACTGCTACAGGAGGAGGCGTTCTGGCACGGGTAACTAGGGTAAGTATGGCTAATGACCGTTAGCAGTTATTTCGGCCTCCCCGAGGCAGCGCTGAGGACTGAGTAACCCGTTCCTGCCCTGTGGCTGCTGTTGCCTGTATCTGCCTTAGCTTTGCTTTGGCTGTTTCTCTTTTGTTTTGTTATCGTACACGCAGCTACGGAAAGGAATAGATGTCATACTTACTTTTTTAGATTAATTGCCACGGCTGAAGTTGAAGAGACCAAGAAACGTAAGCCGCGAAGGGGCACATCTTGAAGAGAGGGGGCTAGACCTAGCGATGCAGTTGTTCGTTTTGGTCGTCGCCTGTGAGGCCAGCATGCAAGAGTAAGAGGAAGCTAGGAGCAGTCTCAAAAAGGTAATAGGTCTGAAAGGGAGACAGGCAAATCGAGGGCTGTCGTTCCTCCACGTAGTTAAAGACCGAGAGAGTTGTGGGTTAAGCGCATGCATACGAGGGTTTGCGAACAGTAACAATAACACTGAAGCGGAATAAAAATAAGGTTTCGTGGAAGATGGCGTTAGGAAGGTATTAGGCGACGTGCCCGCCTGCCTAATAACCTAGCCCTAATTGCTGTGTGTAACGTTTCCAGACCGTTTACCCTGCAACGTATGGTGCAAAGTGCCGTATTAAGACCTTTCCCTTAAGGAAAAGAAGAAGAAAAAAAGAAAAAAAAGGGGGAAAAAGAAAACAGGGTAAAGAGAAAAAGATCATGCATAAACCTAAGCGTTTCACTGGAAGTAAAACGCGAGTTTATCGCTTCCTTACAGAGGTGGAACCAAGGACAGCAAATGCTGACGAGGAGAAGAGACGGACGAGCGTTTGCTTGCGGTTAATACCGAAGGGACGGGATGAAACAAGGAAGCCAGAATGCAGCGGCCCCTCGATATCACCAGGAACTGCTACAGGAGGAGGCGTTCTGGCACGGGTAACTAGGGTAAGTATGGCTAATGACCGTTAGCAGTTATTTTGGCCTCCCCGAGGCAGCGCTGAGGACTAAGTAACCTGCGGGGCTCTGGCCTGGGTTGGGGCAGAAGTGCAGGCAGGCGGGATCAGGCATTTTCCTCTCAGCTCTCCGAGCTGAATCCTAGCCCTGAAGGAAAAAGCACTGGGGGGAGGCTACTCGGACACCTGCCATGTCGAGGGCAGGGGCAGGAGCTGACCCTTCCCCGACGGACAGACGTACGGACAGACGCTGGTGCGGCGGTGACTCTTTGGATATCGTAGGTAAGGGGAGGCACGCTGGTGCCGAGCTCCAGGGCGGTTTGCCTGAACACGATGCCTGAGGCAGGAGGTTATGCATTGTGTCCGGGGCTGGGAGCTGGTCCCCGAGTCCCATGTACTTGGGAGTGCCTGCGCTTGCCAGGGAGCCCGGTGCTGTTCCCAGAGCTGCGGGGAATTTCCCTTGCGTTGCCTGGACCCTCGGGGCTCTTGGGGGTGTTTCCCCTCATCGCGAGGGCTGCCAGAGCCCCTCCAGGGCTGCGTGAGGTCCCCGAACCGCTCCCGGATTTGCTTTTGGCACTCCGCAGTGTCGCTCGTGTGCCTGGGGCAGCCTGCAGGCGCCATCCTGTCAGCCGCGTTGAGCCCTGCGGCGTGCCTGGTGACCCCTCTGGTGTGCGCCAAGGCCCTTCCTCTGTATTTTGGTCTGCCCCAGAGCCCTGCACTTGCCCTCTGATGCCCTCAGGACCCCTCAGTTCACATTCTGGGTTGCCCCCGAGCCCTCTGCGTGCCTTTCGGTGCGCCCCGTGGCCCCGTGTGTGTTTTGCGGCACGCCGCAGAGGTCTCTGTTTAGCTTTTTCTCCTGTCCTGGAGTTTTCTGGGTGCTTCTGGGTGTGCCCCAGGGCCCTCCTTTTGGTGCCCCCCGAGTCACTCTGTTTGCTCTATCGTTGTTCTTTTTTTTTTTTTTTTTTTTTTTCTTGACTTGTGTTGCACCCAGAGCTCTCGATTTGTTCTCTTGTGCTCCGCATACTCCCCTTTCCGCACTCTACACCCCAGGCAGGGCTCTCCCTTCAGCTCTCAGCAAGCTGCTGTCAGGAGAGTGGGGGTGCCTCTGCTGCCCTGGCAGCCCCAGCTGTCCCTGAAGGGGCTGATGGCCAGGCCCCCTGCCCAGTTCCTGCAGGCCCACAGCTGCGGGCCCTGGGGCTGGGATGAATGCCAGGGGGAGCTGGGTGGCAGGACAGGCCCCAGGTGGGGCTGATGGCAAGGGCAGGCCCACATTTGGGGGCTGGGGCCGCAGTTGGGGGGAGCTGGCGCTGGGGCAGGAGCTGGGCAGCGGAGCTGCCACGGAGCACGGCCCTTCGGGCCCAGCCCGGCGGCCGCCCCGCGGAGGAGGTGAGCGGGGCCGGGGGAGGCGCACTGCAGGCTGCGGGTCCCGCATGTGCCGGGGGTCCCGGCGGCTGGGAGCGTCCCGGGGCCACGGAGGCGGGGGGAGGAAGAGGGTGCGCCGGGGCTGTGGTGCGGTTTACTGCGCGGTCGGAGGAGCGCGGGGGGGGGTCTCCTGTGTCAGCTCGGGAGCGTGTCGGGGAGCGGGGGGAGGAGGGTCGTGGAGGGGCGGGGGCAGTGTCGGAGCTGAGGCGGGGCCGGTCGCGGGGGTGTCGGGGGAGCCCCGGGCCGGTGGTGGGGCCGGCGGGGCCGCGCTCGGGGCTCTGCGGCCGTTTCCGGGGGGACAGGGGGGAAGGGGAAGGGGGGCGGGACGGAAAGGAACGGAATGTGCCGAGGGTCAAAGGTGCCCCAGCGCTGCGGGTGGGGGGCGGGAGTTGGGGTGCGGGACTGCGGGGAGCCGTAGCTTTCGGCGCGGCATGCCGGGAGCAGTAGTCTTCCGGCACTGGGCTTCCGGTGGGGCATGTTCTGAGCGCGGCATGCTGGGAGCGGTAGTCTTCCGGCACTGGGCTTCCGGGCGGCCATGTTGCTTGGCATGGCATGCCGGGAGCAGTAGTCTTCCGGCACTGGGCTTCCGGGCCGCCCTTCTCGCGTGCACGGTATGCTGGGAGGTGTAGTCTTCTCAGGCGGGGCTACTGGGTGACCATGCTGCGCCTCTCGAGGTGGCCCCGCGGGGGGGGCGGCGGCGGCAGGTCCCTGCCAGCGGGGTTCCCAGCGGGTGGCCGCGTGGCAGGCCAGGAGCTGTAGTGCCCGCTGGGTCTGTTCCTTACTGGACGTGTGTCACTCACGCCTGAGTCCCCACAGGTCACGGGGGACAGTGGAATGCCCCTGTTTTTCCCCGGTACAGGGCAGGAAGTGTTTTCCATCTCCGATGGTGTTGCAAGACAACCTTGGAAGCTCAGAAAGAGTGTTCCTGCTGTTTAAACTAGGCAGATGAGGAGGAACCCCCCCCCCCCCCCATTTCCTGGGAGGAAATAATTCTTTAATCAAGGCCATGCTAGAAGTGCTAAAGCCTTAAAGAAATAGTAAATCAAAATGTTTTGTTTTCTATGTAGATGTTGCTGATTTAGCAAAGGAATTCGAGGTATCCCCGAACTGAACTGTCCTCATTATAATACAAGAAAATCACGCCCATAGGTCAGAAAGACCTGTGCCCGGGTGAAGACCCCTCCCCTGAGCATGCGTAGTTTTAAAATGGTGTGTAAGCAATATTAGAATTGTATATAAATCACTAACCAACCGGTGTAAGAGGGAAAGTTGCAAACCTTGCAACTTGTATAAATGCTACTTGGAAAGCCGGGGCGGGGGGGGGAAGTTGCGCTTGATTTGTGGGGAAAACACCGAGCAGCCAGGCTTGCACAACTCTGAAATAAATAAGCAAATGTCTCTCCTGAGCGTGTCATTATTGGCTTAGTGCACAGCGGGCAACGAATCCGCTTTTCGGACAGCAGCGTGACCAGGCAGGGTTGTCCCCGGGGGCTGGGGCTGTCCCTCTTGGAAATGGGGAGGGCGGGAAGAGTAGGAGGGGTGCTGCGGGCTCCTGGGGGTCGTAGCTTTGCTCAGGATTGGGGCCGGTTAGGCAGCTGCTGGGAGGAGTGGCGGTGCTGGGAGGGCACGGCGCGGAGCTGTCCTGCTGTGCAGCGCAAGGGAAAGTCGACCAGCACCGTTGCTGTCCGAGGACCCTGGAACAGCCCGAGAGACCCTGGAACAGCCACCCCACGGACACCGTGTCACTGCCTCGCAAGGCCACTGCGTTCAGGTACGTTTGACTACATCCGGCAGAAGAAATGTAAGCCGAAGGATCAGGGCAAATAGCTGCTTGTCTAGGTTTGTTACCTAGCGACGCACTGGCAAAGCTTTTTATGAACACCCGTACTCGATCGAGTGCATATTCATTCTGTGAATATTAATTACTGCCAGACCGCGTACGTCACTGATGCTTTAAAGCAAGTCCGTGGCGCTGGGGTAGCACGTGTAGTGGAGGCTAAATGCAATAATACCTCGTTTTGATGTTGTTCTCTTATACGAAAGCACTTGGAGCAGATTAAGACATTTCTCGTCCTATTTTGTTTATTGAGTGGACCCTGATACTGGGGAGAAGCTGCCGTGAAGCAGACCTAGTAGTCAGCTTCCTTAGAGAAGGCGTCTTGTCCTGTATTTGAGGGCTTCCGGTACGTTTTGACAGACAGTAGTGAGTGACGGGTTTCCTTTGGACCCCCCAGGGAGCAGAAAGTTCTGCCGGGAAGGCAAAATGTTTCTTGCGGCTGGGTTGGAAGAAGCTGGCTGCTGATGCAAGGCAGTGACAATTCTGGGGAGTCGCGGGAAGTTTTGAAAAGACGGTCGTTCCCTTTGCTAGAAGGCTATGCACTTCGGTTCCTAATAGCTGTAGTAATGAAGCCAGGTAAGCGTTCGGGAGGAGCCCAAGCCACTTTTGTCTAGCGAGTATTGTGCAAGGGGGGCAGGAAAGCGCTGCGCCCTGCTCCTTGCTGCCCTCGCGTGTCTGAAAGGCGGCACTGCACGCGGGAGGGGGGGCGCGCTCACGGCTGCCCTCGCGTGTCGACAAGGCAGCACTGCAGCCGCCGGCGGCCACCGCTGCGTACGGAGACCGTTGCGGGCAGCCGGCGCACACGTGCGCGCTGCCGGTCGCCGCGTTGGCCGCTACTCTGCGCTCTCTCGGGGACGGGTAAGCGCAGGGGCCGCGCTCGTGCCCCCTGCCCGGTGCTCACGGACCGGGAGCGCTTTTCCCGAGAGGGCTTTTCCTTCTCGGTGCTTCCTGGGGGCGCGGGGACGGGCAGTGCCGTCTCGGAGCTGCTCCGCGGCGCTCTCTCCCCGGGGCAGCCCCAGCGCCTGCTCGCTGATGCCCGCCGCTCTCTCGGGCGCGGGCAGAGCAGCCTCGGGGCGCTCGCTGCTCGGCCTGAGCGCCGGGGTGGCGCGGCGGGCTGCGGTTGGCGCGCGGGAGCCGGGCGGCTGCAGCGCGGCGCTGCGACCACGCGAGGGTGGGGCCATTGCGGGTCTGGGCTGCCTCGCGCTGCGCTCCCCCCGCCCCTCGCGCTCCCCCCGCCCCTCGCGCTTCCCCCCCCGCCCCTCGCGCTCCCCCCGCCCCTCGCGCTCCGCTCCCCCCGCCCCTCGCGCTCCGCTCCCCCCGCCCCTCGCGCTCCGCTCCCCCCGCCCCTCTCGCGCGGTCCTGGGCCGGCGCACGCGCGGTGCGGCGGCGCGAGCCCTGGGCGGCCGGCGCACGCGCGGTGCGGCGGCGCGAGCCCTGGGCGGCCGGCGCACGCGCGGTGCGGCGGCGCGAGCCCTGGGCGGCCGGCGCACGCGCGGTGCGGCGGCGCGAGCCCTGGGCGGCCGGCGCACGCGCGGTGCGGCGGCGCGAGCCCTGGGCGGCCGGCGCACGCGCGGTGCGGCGGCGCGAGCCCTGGGCGGCCGGCGCACGCGCGGTGCGGCGGCGCGAGCCCTGGGCGGCCGGCGCACGCGCGGTGCGGCGGCGCGAGCCCTGGGCGGCCGGCGCACGCGCGGTGCGGCGGCGCGAGCCCTGGGCGGCCGGCGCACGCGCGGTGCGGCGGCGCGAGCCCTGGGCGGCCGGCGCACGCGCGGTGCGGCGGCGCGAGCCCTGGGCGGCCGGCGCACGCGCGGTGCGGCGGCGCGAGCCCTGGGCGGCCGGCGCACGCGCGGTGCGGCGGCGGGCAAGATGGCGGCGAGCAGGGCGGGTGTTTTCGCTGGACGGCGGCGGGCGAGGGCAGAGGCAGGCTGGAGTCGAGCATGTGGGGGCCGCGGTGAGGCGAGGTGAGGCGAGCGTGCGCCTTCGGGTGGCCGCGGGTGTCGGGCTGTGTCCTGCCAGCCGGGGCCTTCGCTGCGTGGAGGGGGCGGGGCGGGGGGGGGGAGTCGGGCCGGGGGCCGCGCGGCGCCGGGTCTGCGCGGCGCCGGGTCTGCCGGAGCGCGGCTCTGGCTCTCCCTTTTGCGTGTGTCGCCTGTAGGGCCCCGGTTCCTCCCCAGCGCGGGCCGGGGCGTGCTCTCGCCCCTGCGGACGCAGCCTGGAGGAGTGTGTGTGGGGTGTCTGCGCGGGGGTCTGGATGTCTCTAGCAGCGGCACGGCAGCCTGATGCCTCCTCTCGTCTGGGACGCGGGGTCCTTGGGGAGTTCCCTGCTGCCTCCTCTGGCGTTCTCTGCGAGCTCATAGATCCCTCCACCTCCTCTCCTCCCCCCCCCCCCCCCCCGCCCCGCTCCCCTGTCTGGTGGGGTGGGAGACCGGTGGCTGCTCCCGCCGAGCTGAGAGCCACGTAGGGCACCCCTGTGTGCTCACTACGCATCTGGGATGGCACCCCTGCCCTGAGGGCCCCGCAGAGTCCCACCCTTCCTGCAACCAGCCCCCCCCAGAGCCATTAAACCACCCACAAATCCTGCCCCAACACCCCCACAGGCCCCAAAACGCCTCCGAGCCCTGCCGCAATGTTGTCACTGACTCCAGACCTTCCCCTGCACTCTGTGCAAGGCCCCAAACATTCCTCAAACTGCTGCCAGACCCAGTGCCCGCAGCAGTGAGGCGTTCTAACAAAGATGGGGTGCGATGTGCGTCTCCGCCTCGACTCAGTCCCGCTTTAGAGAAACAGGAACTTACAGCACTTCCTGGTGAAGAGTGTTGACGGGTGAATGTGCGGATGACAAAGAGACTTTTCTCTCTTTTCTTCTGAGCCGCCTCTCAGAAGCCTCTGTGTGTGCACGATGTGGCTGATCTGGGATAATCGTGCTGTGCGCAGTGCTTAAGGAGAACATTGCCCTAAAATGGAGGGCTAAGGAATAGCCTAAAAAACCTAAAAGGCTCGGGAAGAGCCAAAGAGAACACCGATGGGCTCTGGGAAGCCCCAGTGATGCTAGCGAAAACAGCGTGGCTTTTAGGCACCTCCTCAGAGCAGCAGCAATGTCTCGCTCCAGCCTATGGGGCAATGGGGACTCTTAATTACCGCCTTGAATTACCACAAGTGTTGCAAAAGCAGAAGGGACTAGGGAGCATGCAGAGCAGGTTATGGACTATATGTCAAGTTGAAACAAGCAACAAGCCCCTCTGCAAACAGAAACAGGTTTAGCCCTAAGTAATAGACGAAGGTAGCTGTGAGTAACGTGAAGCGAAGCGGTGACGTCAGTCACCCCGAAAGCCTCGGAGAAGCGGTCTGAAAATCTGGTACCCTCGCGGCCTCGGCAGTCTTTTTGGTTTGTTTGGCAGGGTAGCCCACCGAAGGGGGACATCTCGAAGAGAAGCAGCAAGACCTGGGGATCCGGTGGTTCATTTTGGTCGTCGCCTGTGAGGCCAGCATGCAAGAGTAAGAGGAAGCTAGGAGCAGTCTCAAAAAGGTAATAGGTCTGAAAGGGAGACAGGCAAATCGAGGGCTGTCATTCCTCCACGTAGTTAAAGACCGAGAGAGTTGTGGGTTAAGCGCATGCATACGAGGGTTTGCGAACAGTAACAATAACACTGAAGCGGAATAAAAATAAGGTTTCGTGGAAGATGGCGTTAGGAAGGTATTAGGCGACGTGCCCGCCTGCCTAATAACCTAGCCCTAATTGCTGTGTGTAACGTTTCCAGACCGTTTACCCTGCAACGTATGGTGCAAAGTGCCGTATTAAGACCTTTCCCTTAAGGAAAAGAAGAAGAAAAAAAGAAAAAAAAGGGGGAAAAAGAAAACAGGGTAAAGAGAAAAAGATCATGCATAAACCTAAGCGTTTCACTGGAAGTAAAACGCGAGTTTATCGCTTCCTTACAGAGGTGGAACCAAGGACAGCAAATGCTGACGAGGAGAAGAGACGGACGAGCGTTTGCTTGCGGTTAATACCGAAGGGACGGGATGAAACAAGGAAGCCAGAATGCAGCGGCCCCTCGATATCACCAGGAACTGCTACAGGAGGAGGCGTTCTGGCACGGGTAACTAGGGTAAGTATGGCTAATGACCGTTAGCAGTTATTTCGGCCTCCCCGAGGCAGCGCTGAGGACTGAGTAACCCGTTCCTGCCCTGTGGCTGCTGTTGCCTGTATCTGCCTTAGCTTTGCTTTGGCTGTTTCTCTTTTGTTTTGTTATCGTACACGCAGCTACGGAAAGGAATAGATGTCATACTTACTTTTTTAGATTAATTGCCACGGCTGAAGTTGAAGAGACCAAGAAACGTAAGCCGCGAAGGGGCACATCTTGAAGAGAGGGGGCTAGACCTAGCGATGCAGTTGTTCGTTTTGGTCGTCGCCTGTGAGGCCAGCATGCAAGAGTAAGAGGAAGCTAGGAGCAGTCTCAAAAAGGTAATAGGTCTGAAAGGGAGACAGGCAAATCGAGGGCTGTCGTTCCTCCACGTAGTTAAAGACCGAGAGAGTTGTGGGTTAAGCGCATGCATACGAGGGTTTGCGAACAGTAACAATAACACTGAAGCGGAATAAAAATAAGGTTTCGTGGAAGATGGCGTTAGGAAGGTATTAGGCGACGTGCCCGCCTGCCTAATAGCCTAGCCCTAATTGCTGTGTGTAACGTTTCCAGACCGTTTACCCTGCAACGTATGGTGCAAAGTGCCGTATTAAGACCTTTCCCTTAAGGAAAAGAAGAAGAAAAAAAGAAAAAAAAGGGGGAAAAAGAAAACAGGGTAAAGAGAAAAAGATCATGCATAAACCTAAGCGTTTCACTGGAAGTAAAACGCGAGTTTATCGCTTCCTTACAGAGGTGGAACCAAGGACAGCAAATGCTGACGAGGAGAAGAGACGGACGAGCGTTTGCTTGCGGTTAATACCGAAGGGACGGGATGAAACAAGGAAGCCAGAATGCAGCGGCCCCTCGATATCACCAGGAACTGCTACAGGAGGAGGCGTTCTGGCACGGGTAACTAGGGTAAATATGGCTAATGACCGTTAGCAGTTATTTCGGCCTCCCCGAGGCAGCGCTGAGGACTGAGTAACCCGTTCCTGCCCTGTGGCTGCTGTTCCCTGTATCTGCCTTAGCTTTGCTTTGGCTGTTTCTCTTTTGTTTTGTTATCGTACACGCAGCTACGGAAAGGAATAGATGTCATACTTACTTTTTTAGATTAATTGCCACGGCTGAAGTTGAAGAGACCAAGAAACGTAAGCCGCGAAGGGGCACATCTTGAAGAGAGGGGGCTAGACCTAGCGATGCAGTTGTTCGTTTTGGTCGTCGCCTGTGAGGCCAGCATGCAAGAGTAAGAGGAAGCTAGGAGCAGTCTCAAAAAGGTAATAGGTCTGAAAGGGAGACAGGCAAATCGAGGGCTGTCGTTCCTCCACGTAGTTAAAGACCGAGAGAGTTGTGGGTTAAGCGCATGCATACGAGGGTTTGCGAACAGTAACAATAACACTGAAGCGGAATAAAAATAAGGTTTCGTGGAAGATGGCGTTAGGAAGGTATTAGGCGACGTGCCCGCCTGCCTAATAGCCTAGCCCTAATTGCTGTGTGTAACGTTTCCAGACCGTTTACCCTGCAACGTATGGTGCAAAGTGCCGTATTAAGACCTTTCCCTTAAGGAAAAGAAGAAGAAAAAAAGAAAAAAAAGGGGGAAAAAGAAAACAGGGTAAAGAGAAAAAGATCATGCATAAACCTAAGCGTTTCACTGGAAGTAAAACGCGAGTTTATCGCTTCCTTACAGAGGTGGAACCAAGGACAGCAAATGCTGACGAGGAGAAGAGACGGACGAGCGTTTGCTTGCGGTTAATACCGAAGGGACGGGATGAAACAAGGAAGCCAGAATGCAGCGGCCCCTCGATATCACCAGGAACTGCTACAGGAGGAGGCGTTCTGGCACGGGTAACTAGGGTAAGTATGGCTAATGACCGTTAGCAGTTATTTCGGCCTCCCCGAGGCAGCGCTGAGGACTGAGTAACCCGTTCCTGCCCTGTGGCTGCTGTTCCCTGTATCTGCCTTAGCTTTGCTTTGGCTGTTTCTCTTTTGTTTTGTTATCGTACACGCAGCTACGGAAAGGAATAGATGTCATACTTACTTTTTTAGATTAATTGCCACGGCTGAAGTTGAAGAGACCAAGAAACGTAAGCCGCGAAGGGGCACATCTTGAAGAGAGGGGGCTAGACCTAGCGATGCAGTTGTTCGTTTTGGTCGTCGCCTGTGAGGCCAGCATGCAAGAGTAAGAGGAAGCTAGGAGCAGTCTCAAAAAGGTAATAGGTCTGAAAGGGAGACAGGCAAATCGAGGGCTGTCGTTCCTCCACGTAGTTAAAGACCGAGAGAGTTGTGGGTTAAGCGCATGCATACGAGGGTTTGCGAACAGTAACAATAACACTGAAGCGGAATAAAAATAAGGTTTCGTGGAAGATGGCGTTAGGAAGGTATTAGGCGACGTGCCCGCCTGCCTAATAACCTAGCCCTAATTGCTGTGTGTAACGTTTCCAGACCGTTTACCCTGCAACGTATGGTGCAAAGTGCCGTATTAAGACCTTTCCCTTAAGGAAAAGAAGAAGAAAAAAAGAAAAAAAAGGGGGAAAAAGAAAACAGGGTAAAGAGAAAAAGATCATGCATAAACCTAAGCGTTTCACTGGAAGTAAAACGCGAGTTTATCGCTTCCTTACAGAGGTGGAACCAAGGACAGCAAATGCTGACGAGGAGAAGAGACGGACGAGCGTTTGCTTGCGGTTAATACCGAAGGGACGGGATGAAACAAGGAAGCCAGAATGCAGCGGCCCCTCGATATCACCAGGAACTGCTACAGGAGGAGGCGTTCTGGCACGGGTAACTAGGGTAAGTATGGCTAATGACCGTTAGCAGTTATTTCGGCCTCCCCGAGGCAGCGCTGAGGACTGAGTAACCCGTTCCTGCCCTGTGGCTGCTGTTCCCTGTATCTGCCTTAGCTTTGCTTTGGCTGTTTCTCTTTTGTTTTGTTATCGTACACGCAGCTACGGAAAGGAATAGATGTCATACTTACTTTTTTAGATTAATTGCCACGGCTGAAGTTGAAGAGACCAAGAAACGTAAGCCGCGAAGGGGCACATCTTGAAGAGAGGGGGCTAGACCTAGCGATGCAGTTGTTCGTTTTGGTCGTCGCCTGTGAGGCCAGCATGCAAGAGTAAGAGGAAGCTAGGAGCAGTCTCAAAAAGGTAATAGGTCTGAAAGGGAGACAGGCAAATCGAGGGCTGTCGTTCCTCCACGTAGTTAAAGACCGAGAGAGTTGTGGGTTAAGCGCATGCATACGAGGGTTTGCGAACAGTAACAATAACACTGAAGCGGAATAAAAATAAGGTTTCGTGGAAGATGGCGTTAGGAAGGTATTAGGCGACGTGCCCGCCTGCCTAATAGCCTAGCCCTAATTGCTGTGTGTAACGTTTCCAGACCGTTTACCCTGCAACGTATGGTGCAAAGTGCCGTATTAAGACCTTTCCCTTAAGGAAAAGAAGAAGAAAAAAAGAAAAAAAAGGGGGAAAAAGAAAACAGGGTAAAGAGAAAAAGATCATGCATAAACCTAAGCGTTTCACTGGAAGTAAAACGCGAGTTTATCGCTTCCTTACAGAGGTGGAACCAAGGACAGCAAATGCTGACGAGGAGAAGAGACGGACGAGCGTTTGCTTGCGGTTAATACCGAAGGGACGGGATGAAACAAGGAAGCCAGAATGCAGCGGCCCCTCGATATCACCAGGAACTGCTACAGGAGGAGGCGTTCTGGCACGGGTAACTAGGGTAAGTATGGCTAATGACCGTTAGCAGTTATTTCGGCCTCCCCGAGGCAGCGCTGAGGACTGAGTAACCCGTTCCTGCCCTGTGGCTGCTGTTCCCTGTATCTGCCTTAGCTTTGCTTTGGCTGTTTCTCTTTTGTTTTGTTATCGTACACGCAGCTACGGAAAGGAATAGATGTCATACTTACTTTTTTAGATTAATTGCCACGGCTGAAGTTGAAGAGACCAAGAAACGTAAGCCGCGAAGGGGCACATCTTGAAGAGAGGGGGCTAGACCTAGCGATGCAGTTGTTCGTTTTGGTCGTCGCCTGTGAGGCCAGCATGCAAGAGTAAGAGGAAGCTAGGAGCAGTCTCAAAAAGGTAATAGGTCTGAAAGGGAGACAGGCAAATCGAGGGCTGTCGTTCCTCCACGTAGTTAAAGACCGAGAGAGTTGTGGGTTAAGCGCATGCATACGAGGGTTTGCGAACAGTAACAATAACACTGAAGCGGAATAAAAATAAGGTTTCGTGGAAGATGGCGTTAGGAAGGTATTAGGCGACGTGCCCGCCTGCCTAATAACCTAGCCCTAATTGCTGTGTGTAACGTTTCCAGACCGTTTACCCTGCAACGTATGGTGCAAAGTGCCGTATTAAGACCTTTCCCTTAAGGAAAAGAAGAAGAAAAAAAGAAAAAAAAGGGGGAAAAAGAAAACAGGGTAAAGAGAAAAAGATCATGCATAAACCTAAGCGTTTCACTGGAAGTAAAACGCGAGTTTATCGCTTCCTTACAGAGGTGGAACCAAGGACAGCAAATGCTGACGAGGAGAAGAGACGGATGAGCGTTTGCTTGCGGTTAATACCGAAGGGACGGGATGAAACAAGGAAGCCAGAATGCAGCGGCCCCTCGATATCACCAGGAACTGCTACAGGAGGAGGCGTTCTGGCACGGGTAACTAGGGTAAGTATGGCTAATGACCGTTAGCAGTTATTTCGGCCTCCCCGAGGCAGCGCTGAGGACTGAGTAACCCGTTCCTGCCCTGTGGCTGCTGTTCCCTGTATCTGCCTTAGCTTTGCTTTGGCTGTTTCTCTTTTGTTTTGTTATCGTACACGCAGCTACGGAAAGGAATAGATGTCATACTTACTTTTTTAGATTAATTGCCACGGCTGAAGTTGAAGAGACCAAGAAACGTAAGCCGCGAAGGGGCACATCTTGAAGAGAGGGGGCTAGACCTAGCGATGCAGTTGTTCGTTTTGGTCGTCGCCTGTGAGGCCAGCATGCAAGAGTAAGAGGAAGCTAGGAGCAGTCTCAAAAAGGTAATAGGTTTGAAAGGGAGACAGGCAAATCGAGGGCTGTCGTTCCTCCACGTAGTTAAAGACCGAGAGAGTTGTGGGTTAAGCGCATGCATACGAGGGTTTGCGAACAGTAACAATAACACTGAAGCGGAATAAAAATAAGGTTTCGTGGAAGATGGCGTTAGGAAGGTATTAGGCGACGTGCCCGCCTGCCTAATAACCTAGCCCTAATTGCTGTGTGTAACGTTTCCAGACCGTTTACCCTGCAACGTATGGTGCAAAGTGCCGTATTAAGACCTTTCCCTTAAGGAAAAGAAGAAGAAAAAAAGAAAAAAAAGGGGGAAAAAGAAAACAGGGTAAAGAGAAAAAGATCATGCATAAACCTAAGCGTTTCACTGGAAGTAAAACGCGAGTTTATCGCTTCCTTACAGAGGTGGAACCAAGGACAGCAAATGCTGACGAGGAGAAGAGACGGACGAGCGTTTGCTTGCGGTTAATACCGAAGGGACGGGATGAAACAAGGAAGCCAGAATGCAGCGGCCCCTCGATATCACCAGGAACTGCTACAGGAGGAGGCGTTCTGGCACGGGTAACTAGGGTAAGTATGGCTAATGACCGTTAGCAGTTATTTTGGCCTCCCCGAGGCAGCGCTGAGGACTAAGTAACCTGCGGGGCTCTGGCCTGGGTTGGGGCAGAAGTGCAGGCAGGCGGGATCAGGCATTTTCCTCTCAGCTCTCCGAGCTGAATCCTAGCCCTGAAGGAAAAAGCACTGGGGGGAGGCTACTCGGACACCTGCCATGTCGAGGGCAGGGGCAGGAGCTGACCCTTCCCCGACGGACAGACGTACGGACAGACGCTGGTGCGGCGGTGACTCTTTGGATATCGTAGGTAAGGGGAGGCACGCTGGTGCCGAGCTCCAGGGCGGTTTGCCTGAACACGATGCCTGAGGCAGGAGGTTATGCATTGTGTCCGGGGCTGGGAGCTGGTCCCCGAGTCCCATGTACTTGGGAGTGCCTGCGCTTGCCAGGGAGCCCGGTGCTGTTCCCAGAGCTGCGGGGAATTTCCCTTGCGTTGCTTGGACCCTCGGGGCTCTTGGGGGTGTTTCCCCTCATCGCGAGGGCTGCCAGAGCCCCTCCAGGGCTGCGTGAGGTCCCCGAACCGCTCCCGGATTTGCTTTTGGCACTCCGCAGTGTCGCTCGTGTGCCTGGGGCAGCCTGCAGGCGCCATCCTGTCAGCCGCGTTGAGCCCTGCAGCGTGCCTGGTGACCCCTCTGGTGTGCGCCAAGGCCCTTCCTCTGTATTTTGGTCTGCCCCAGAGCCCTGCACTTGCCCTCTGATGCCCTCAGGACCCCTCAGTTCACATTCTGGGTTGCCCCCGAGCCCTCTGCGTGCCTTTCGGTGCGCCCCGTGGCCCCGTGTGTGTTTTGCGGCACGCCGCAGAGGTCTCTGTTTAGCTTTTTCTCCTGTCCTGGAGTTTTCTGGGTGCTTCTGGGTGTGCCCCAGGGCCCTCCTTTTGGTGCCCCCCGAGTCACTCTGTTTGCTCTATCGTTGTTCTTTTTTTTTTTTTTTTTTTTTCTTGACTTGTGTTGCACCCAGAGCTCTCGATTTGTTCTCTTGTGCTCCGCATACTCCCCTTTCCGCACTCTACACCCCAGGCAGGGCTCTCCCTTCAGCTCTTAGCAAGCTGCTGTCAGGAGAGTGGGGGTGCCTCTGCTGCCCTGGCAGCCCCAGCTGTCCCTGAAGGGGCTGATGGCCAGGCCCCCTGCCCAGTTCCTGCAGGCCCACAGCTGCGGGCCCTGGGGCTGGGATGAATGCCAGGGGGAGCTGGGTGGCAGGACAGGCCCCAGGTGGGGCTGATGGCAAGGGCAGGCCCACATTTGGGGGCTGGGGCCGCAGTTGGGGGGAGCTGGCGCTGGGGCAGGAGCTGGGCAGCGGAGCTGCCACGGAGCACGGCCCTTCGGGCCCAGCCCGGCGGCCGCCCCGCGGAGGAGGTGAGCGGGGCCGGGGGAGGCGCACTGCAGGCTGCGGGTCCCGCATGTGCCGGGGGTCCCGGCGGCTGGGAGCGTCCCGGGGCCACGGAGGCGGGGGGAGGAAGAGGGTGCGCCGGGGCTGTGGTGCGGTTTACTGCGCGGTCGGAGGAGCGCGGGGGGGGGTCTCCTGTGTCAGCTCGGGAGCGTGTCGGGGAGCGGGGGGAGGAGGGTCGTGGAGGGGCGGGGGCAGTGTCGGAGCTGAGGCGGGGCCGGTCGCGGGGGTGTCGGGGGAGCCCCGGGCCGGTGGTGGGGCCGGCGGGGCCGCGCTCGGGGCTCTGCGGCCGTTTCCGGGGGGACAGGGGGGAAGGGGAAGGGGGGCGGGACGGAAAGGAACGGAATGTGCCGAGGGTCAAAGGTGCCCCAGCGCTGCGGGTGGGGGGCGGGAGTTGGGGTGCGGGACTGCGGGGAGCCGTAGCTTTCGGCGCGGCATGCCGGGAGCAGTAGTCTTCCGGCACTGGGCTTCCGGTGGGGCATGTTCTGAGCGCGGCATGCTGGGAGCGGTAGTCTTCCGGCACTGGGCTTCCGGGCGGCCATGTTGCTTGGCATGGCATGCCGGGAGCAGTAGTCTTCCGGCACTGGGCTTCCGGGCCGCCCTTCTCGCGTGCACGGTATGCTGGGAGGTGTAGTCTTCTCAGGCGGGGCTACTGGGTGACCATGCTGCGCCTCTCGAGGTGGCCCCGCGGGGGGGGCGGCGGCGGCAGGTCCCTGCCAGCGGGGTTCCCAGCGGGTGGCCGCGTGGCAGGCCAGGAGCTGTAGTGCCCGCTGGGTCTGTTCCTTACTGGACATGTGTCACTCACGCCTGAGTCCCCACAGGTCACGGGGGACAGTGGAATGCCCCTGTTTTTCCCCGGTACAGGGCAGGAAGTGTTTTCCATCTCCGATGGTGTTGCAAGACAACCTTGGAAGCTCAGAAAGAGTGTTCCTGCTGTTTAAACTAGGCAGATGAGGAGGAACCCCCCCCCCCCCATTTCCTGGGAGGAAATAATTCTTTAATCAAGGCCATGCTAGAAGTGCTAAAGCCTTAAAGAAATAGTAAATCAAAATGTTTTGTTTTCTATGTAGATGTTGCTGATTTAGCAAAGGAATTCGAGGTATCCCCGAACTGAACTGTCCTCATTATAATACAAGAAAATCACGCCCATAGGTCAGAAAGACCTGTGCCCGGGTGAAGACCCCTCCCCTGAGCATGCGTAGTTTTAAAATGGTGTGTAAGCAATATTAGAATTGTATGTAAATCACTAACCAACCGGTGTAAGAGGGAAAGTTGCAAACCTTGCAACTTGTATAAATGCTACTTGGAAAGCCGGGGCGGGGGGGGGAAGTTGCGCTTGATTTGTGGGGAAAACACCGAGCAGCCAGGCTTGCACAACTCTGAAATAAATAAGCAAATGTCTCTCCTGAGCGTGTCATTATTGGCTTAGTGCACAGCGGGCAACGAATCCGCTTTTCGGACAGCAGCGTGACCAGGCAGGGTTGTCCCCGGGGGCTGGGGCTGTCCCTCTTGGAAATGGGGAGGGCGGGAAGAGTAGGAGGGGTGCTGCGGGCTCCTGGGGGTCGTAGCTTTGCTCAGGATTGGGGCCGGTTAGGCAGCTGCTGGGAGGAGTGGCGGTGCTGGGAGGGCACGGTGCGGAGCTGTCCTGCTGTGCAGCGCAAGGGAAAGTCGACCAGCACCGTTGCTGTCCGAGGACCCTGGAACAGCCCGAGAGACCCTGGAACAGCCACCCCACGGACACCGTGTCACTGCCTCGCAAGGCCACTGCGTTCAGGTACGTTTGACTACATCCGGCAGAAGAAATGTAAGCCGAAGGATCAGGGCAAATAGCTGCTTGTCTAGGTTTGTTACCTAGCGACGCACTGGCAAAGCTTTTTATGAACACCCGTACTCGATCGAGTGCATATTCATTCTGTGAATATTAATTACTGCCAGACCGCGTACGTCACTGATGCTTTAAAGCAAGTCCGTGGCGCTGGGGTAGCACGTGTAGTGGAGGCTAAATGCAATAATACCTCGTTTTGATGTTGTTCTCTTATACGAAAGCACTTGGAGCAGATTAAGACATTTCTCGTCCTATTTTGTTTATTGAGTGGACCCTGATACTGGGGAGAAGCTGCCGTGAAGCAGACCTAGTAGTCAGCTTCCTTAGAGAAGGCGTCTTGTCCTGTATTTGAGGGCTTCCGGTACGTTTTGACAGACAGTAGTGAGTGACGGGTTTCCTTTGGACCCCCCAGGGAGCAGAAAGTTCTGCCGGGAAGGCAAAATGTTTCTTGCGGCTGGGTTGGAAGAAGCTGGCTGCTGATGCAAGGCAGTGACAATTCTGGGGAGTCGCGGGAAGTTTTGAAAAGACGGTCGTTCCCTTTGCTAGAAGGCTATGCACTTCGGTTCCTAATAGCTGTAGTAATGAAGCCAGGTAAGCGTTCGGGAGGAGCCCAAGCCACTTTTGTCTAGCGAGTATTGTGCAAGGGGGGCAGGAAAGCGCTGCGCCCTGCTCCTTGCTGCCCTCGCGTGTCTGAAAGGCGGCACTGCACGCGGGAGGGGGGGCGCGCTCACGGCTGCCCTCGCGTGTCGACAAGGCAGCACTGCAGCCGCCGGCGGCCACCGCTGCGTACGGAGACCGTTGCGGGCAGCCGGCGCACACGTGCGCGCTGCCGGTCGCCGCGTTGGCCGCTACTCTGCGCTCTCTCGGGGACGGGTAAGCGCAGGGGCCGCGCTCGTGCCCCCTGCCCGGTGCTCACGGACCGGGAGCGCTTTTCCCGAGAGGGCTTTTCCTTCTCGGTGCTTCCTGGGGGCGCGGGGACGGGCAGTGCCGTCTCGGAGCTGCTCCGCGGCGCTCTCTCCCCGGGGCAGCCCCAGCGCCTGCTCGCTGATGCCCGCCGCTCTCTCGGGCGCGGGCAGAGCAGCCTCGGGGCGCTCGCTGCTCGGCCTGAGCGCCGGGGTGGCGCGGCGGGCTGCGGTTGGCGCGCGGGAGCCGGCCGGCTGCAGCGCGGCGCTGCGACCACGCGAGGGTGGGGCCATTGCGGGTCTGGGCTGCCTCGCGCTGCGCTCCCCCCGCCCCTCGCGCTGCGCTCCCCCCGCCCCTCGCGCTGCGCTCCCCCCGCCCCTCGCGCTCCCCCCGCCCCGCCCCTCGCGCTCCCCCCGCCCCTCGCGCTCCGCTCCCCCCGCCCCTCGCGCTCCGCTCCCCCCGCCCCTCGCGCGCGGTCCTGGGCCGGCGCACGCGCGGTGCGGCGGCGCGAGCCCTGGGCGGCCGGCGCACGCGCGGTGCGGCGGCGCGAGCCCTGGGCGGCCGGCGCACGCGCGGTGCGGCGGCGCGAGCCCTGGGCGGCCGGCGCACGCGCGGTGCGGCGGCGCGAGCCCTGGGCGGCCGGCGCACGCGCGGTGCGGCGGCGCGAGCCCTGGGCGGCCGGCGCACGCGCGGTGCGGCGGCGCGAGCCCTGGGCGGCCGGCGCACGCGCGGTGCGAGCCCTGGGCGGCCGGCGCACGCGCGGTGCGGCGGCGGGCAAGATGGCGGCGAGCAGGGCGGGTGTTTTCGCTGGACGGCGGCGGGCGAGGGCAGAGGTGGGCTGGAGTCGAGCATGTGGGGGCCGCGGTGAGGCGAGGTGAGGCGAGCGTGCGCCTTCGGGTGGCCGCGGGTGTCGGGCTGTGTCCTGCCAGCCGGGGCCTTCGCTGCGTGGAGGGGGCGGGGCGGGGGGGGGGAGTCGGGCCGGGGGCCGCGCGGCGCCGGGTCTGCGCGGCGCCGGGTCTGCCGGAGCGCGGCTCTGGCTCTCCCTTTTGCGTGTGTCGCCTGTAGGGCCCCGGTTCCTCCCCAGCGCGGGCCGGGGCGTGCTCTCGCCCCTGCGGACGCAGCCTGGAGGAGTGTGTGTGGGGTGTCTGCGCGGGGGTCTGGATGTCTCTAGCAGCGGCACGGCAGCCTGATGCCTCCTCTCGTCTGGGACGCGGGGTCCTTGGGGAGTTCCCTGCTGCCTCCTCTGGCGTTCTCTGCGAGCTCATAGATCCCTCCACCTCCTCTCCTCCCCCCCCACCCCGCCCCGCTCCCCTGTCTGGTGGGGTGGGAGACCGGTGGCTGCTCCCGCCGAGCTGAGAGCCACGTAGGGCACCCCTGTGTGCTCACTACGCATCTGGGATGGCACCCCTGCCCTGAGGGCCCCGCAGAGTCCCACCCTTCCTGCAACCAGCCCCCCCCAGAGCCATTAAACCACCCACAAATCCTGCCCCAACACCCCCACAGGCCCCAAAATGCCTCCGAGCCCTGCCGCAATGTTGTCACTGACTCCAGACCTTCCCCTGCACTCTGTGCAAGGCCCCAAACATTCCTCAAACTGCTGCCAGACCCAGTGCCCGCAGCAGTGAGGCGTTCTAACAAAGATGGGGTGCGATCTGCGTCTCCACCTCGACTCAGTCCCGCTTTAGAGAAACAGGAACTTACAGCACTTCCTGGTGAAGAGTGTTGACGGGTGAATGTGCGGATGACAAAGAGACTTTTCTCTCTTTTCTTCTGAGCCGCCTCTCAGAAGCCTCTGTGTGTGCACGATGTGGCTGATCTGGGATAATCGTGCTGTGCGCAGTGCTTAAGGAGAACATTGCCCTAAAATGGAGGGCTAAGGAATAGCCTAAAAAACCTAAAAGGCTCGGGAAGAGCCAAAGAGAACACCGATGGGCTCTGGGAAGCCCCAGTGATGCTAGCGAAAACAGCGTGGCTTTTAGGCACCTCCTCAGAGCAGCAGCAATGTCTCGCTCCAGCCTATGGGGCAATGGGGACTCTTAATTACCGCCTTGAATTACCACAAGTGTTGCAAAAGCAGAAGGGACTAGGGAGCATGCAGAGCAGGTTATGGACTATATGTCAAGTTGAAACAAGCAACAAGCCCCTCTGCAAACAGAAACAGGTTTAGCCCTAAGTAATAGACGAAGGTAGCTGTGAGTAACGTGAAGCGAAGCGGTGACGTCAGTCACCCCGAAAGCCTCGGAGAAGCGGTCTGAAAATCTGGTACCCTCGCGGCCTCGGCAGTCTTTTTGGTTTGTTTGGCAGGGTAGCCCACCGAAGGGGGACATCTCGAAGAGAAGCAGCAAGACCTGGGGATCCGGTGGTTCATTTTGGTCGTCGCCTGTGAGGCCAGCATGCAAGAGTAAGAGGAAGCTAGGAGCAGTCTCAAAAAGGTAATAGGTTTGAAAGGGAGACAGGCAAATCGAGGGCTGTCATTCCTCCACGTAGTTAAAGACCGAGAGAGTTGTGGGTTAAGCGCATGCATACGAGGGTTTGCGAACAGTAACAATAACACTGAAGCGGAATAAAAATAAGGTTTCGTGGAAGATGGCGTTAGGAAGGTATTAGGCGACGTGCCCGCCTGCCTAATAACCTAGCCCTAATTGCTGTGTGTAACGTTTCCAGACCGTTTACCCTGCAACGTATGGTGCAAAGTGCCGTATTAAGACCTTTCCCTTAAGGAAAAGAAGAAGAAAAAAAGAAAAAAAAGGGGGAAAAAGAAAACAGGGTAAAGAGAAAAAGATCATGCATAAACCTAAGCGTTTCACTGGAAGTAAAACGCGAGTTTATCGCTTCCTTACAGAGGTGGAACCAAGGACAGCAAATGCTGACGAGGAGAAGAGACGGACGAGCGTTTGCTTGCGGTTAATACCGAAGGGACGGGATGAAACAAGGAAGCCAGAATGCAGCGGCCCCTCGATATCACCAGGAACTGCTACAGGAGGAGGCGTTCTGGCACGGGTAACTAGGGTAAGTATGGCTAATGACCGTTAGCAGTTATTTCGGCCTCCCCGAGGCAGCGCTGAGGACTGAGTAACCCGTTCCTGCCCTGTGGCTGCTGTTCCCTGTATCTGCCTTAGCTTTGCTTTGGCTGTTTCTCTTTTGTTTTGTTATCGTACACGCAGCTACGGAAAGGAATAGATGTCATACTTACTTTTTTAGATTAATTGCCACGGCTGAAGTTGAAGAGACCAAGAAACGTAAGCCGCGAAGGGGCACATCTTGAAGAGAGGGGGCTAGACCTAGCGATGCAGTTGTTCGTTTTGGTCGTCGCCTGTGAGGCCAGCATGCAAGAGTAAGAGGAAGCTAGGAGCAGTCTCAAAAAGGTAATAGGTCTGAAAGGGAGACAGGCAAATCGAGGGCTGTCGTTCCTCCACGTAGTTAAAGACCGAGAGAGTTGTGGGTTAAGCGCATGCATACGAGGGTTTGCGAACAGTAACAATAACACTGAAGCGGAATAAAAATAAGGTTTCGTGGAAGATGGCGTTAGGAAGGTATTAGGCGACGTGCCCGCCTGCCTAATAACCTAGCCCTAATTGCTGTGTGTAACGTTTCCAGACCGTTTACCCTGCAACGTATGGTGCAAAGTGCCGTATTAAGACCTTTCCCTTAAGGAAAAGAAGAAGAAAAAAAGAAAAAAAAGGGGGAAAAAGAAAACAGGGTAAAGAGAAAAAGATCATGCATAAACCTAAGCGTTTCACTGGAAGTAAAACGCGAGTTTATCGCTTCCTTACAGAGGTGGAACCAAGGACAGCAAATGCTGACGAGGAGAAGAGACGGACGAGCGTTTGCTTGCGGTTAATACCGAAGGGACGGGATGAAACAAGGAAGCCAGAATGCAGCGGCCCCTCGATATCACCAGGAACTGCTACAGGAGGAGGCGTTCTGGCACGGGTAACTAGGGTAAGTATGGCTAATGACCGTTAGCAGTTATTTCGGCCTCCCCGAGGCAGCGCTGAGGACTGAGTAACCCGTTCCTGCCCTGTGGCTGCTGTTCCCTGTATCTGCCTTAGCTTTGCTTTGGCTGTTTCTCTTTTGTTTTGTTATCGTACACGCAGCTACGAAAAGGAATAGATGTCATACTTACTTTTTTAGATTAATTGCCACGGCTGAAGTTGAAGAGACCAAGAAACGTAAGCCGCGAAGGGGCACATCTTGAAGAGAGGGGGCTAGACCTAGCGATGCAGTTGTTCGTTTTGGTCGTCGCCTGTGAGGCCAGCATGCAAGAGTAAGAGGAAGCTAGGAGCAGTCTCAAAAAGGTAATAGGTCTGAAAGGGAGACAGGCAAATCGAGGGCTGTCGTTCCTCCACGTAGTTAAAGACCGAGAGAGTTGTGGGTTAAGCGCATGCATACGAGGGTTTGCGAACAGTAACAATAACACTGAAGCGGAATAAAAATAAGGTTTCGTGGAAGATGGCGTTAGGAAGGTATTAGGCGACGTGCCCGCCTGCCTAATAACCTAGCCCTAATTGCTGTGTGTAACGTTTCCAGACCGTTTACCCTGCAACGTATGGTGCAAAGTGCCGTATTAAGACCTTTCCCTTAAGGAAAAGAAGAAGAAAAAAAGAAAAAAAAGGGGGAAAAAGAAAACAGGGTAAAGAGAAAAAGATCATGCATAAACCTAAGCGTTTCACTGGAAGTAAAACGCGAGTTTATCGCTTCCTTACAGAGGTGGAACCAAGGACAGCAAATGCTGACGAGGAGAAGAGACGGACGAGCGTTTGCTTGCGGTTAATACCGAAGGGACGGGATGAAACAAGGAAGCCAGAATGCAGCGGCCCCTCGATATCACCAGGAACTGCTACAGGAGGAGGCGTTCTGGCACGGGTAACTAGGGTAAATATGGCTAATGACCGTTAGCAGTTATTTCGGCCTCCCCGAGGCAGCGCTGAGGACTGAGTAACCCGTTCCTGCCCTGTGGCTGCTGTTCCCTGTATCTGCCTTAGCTTTGCTTTGGCTGTTTCTCTTTTGTTTTGTTATCGTACACGCAGCTACGGAAAGGAATAGATGTCATACTTACTTTTTTAGATTAATTGCCACGGCTGAAGTTGAAGAGACCAAGAAACGTAAGCCGCGAAGGGGCACATCTTGAAGAGAGGGGGCTAGACCTAGCGATGCAGTTGTTCGTTTTGGTCGTCGCCTGTGAGGCCAGCATGCAAGAGTAAGAGGAAGCTAGGAGCAGTCTCAAAAAGGTAATAGGTCTGAAAGGGAGACAGGCAAATCGAGGGCTGTCGTTCCTCCACGTAGTTAAAGACCGAGAGAGTTGTGGGTTAAGCGCATGCATACGAGGGTTTGCGAACAGTAACAATAACACTGAAGCGGAATAAAAATAAGGTTTCGTGGAAGATGGCGTTAGGAAGGTATTAGGCGACGTGCCCGCCTGCCTAATAGCCTAGCCCTAATTGCTGTGTGTAACGTTTCCAGACCGTTTACCCTGCAACGTATGGTGCAAAGTGCCGTATTAAGACCTTTCCCTTAAGGAAAAGAAGAAGAAAAAAAGGAAAAAAAAGGGGGAAAAAGAAAACAGGGTAAAGAGAAAAAGATCATGCATAAACCTAAGCGTTTCACTGGAAGTAAAACGCGAGTTTATCGCTTCCTTACAGAGATGGAACCAAGGACAGCAAATGCTGACGAGGAGAAGAGACGGACGAGCGTTTGCTTGCGGTTAATACCGAAGGGACGGGATGAAACAAGGAAGCCAGAATGCAGCGGCCCCTCGATATCACCAGGAACTGCTACAGGAGGAGGCGTTCTGGCACGGGTAACTAGGGTAAGTATGGCTAATGACCGTTAGCAGTTATTTCGGCCTCCCCGAGGCAGCGCTGAGGACTGAGTAACCCGTTCCTGCCCTGTGGCTGCTGTTCCCTGTATCTGCCTTAGCTTTGCTTTGGCTGTTTCTCTTTTGTTTTGTTATCGTACACGCAGCTACGGAAAGGAATAGATGTCATACTTACTTTTTTAGATTAATTGCCACGGCTGAAGTTGAAGAGACCAAGAAACGTAAGCCGCGAAGGGGCACATCTTGAAGAGAGGGGGCTAGACCTAGCGATGCAGTTGTTCGTTTTGGTCGTCGCCTGTGAGGCCAGCATGCAAGAGTAAGAGGAAGCTAGGAGCAGTCTCAAAAAGGTAATAGGTCTGAAAGGGAGACAGGCAAATCGAGGGCTGTCGTTCCTCCACGTAGTTAAAGACCGAGAGAGTTGTGGGTTAAGCGCATGCATACGAGGGTTTGCGAACAGTAACAATAACACTGAAGCGGAATAAAAATAAGGTTTCGTGGAAGATGGCGTTAGGAAGGTATTAGGCGACGTGCCCGCCTGCCTAATAGCCTAGCCCTAATTGCTGTGTGTAACGTTTCCAGACCGTTTACCCTGCAACGTATGGTGCAAAGTGCCGTATTAAGACCTTTCCCTTAAGGAAAAGAAGAAGAAAAAAAGAAAAAAAAGGGGGAAAAAGAAAACAGGGTAAAGAGAAAAAGATCATGCATAAACCTAAGCGTTTCACTGGAAGTAAAACGCGAGTTTATCGCTTCCTTACAGAGGTGGAACCAAGGACAGCAAATGCTGACGAGGAGAAGAGACGGACGAGCGTTTGCTTGCGGTTAATACCGAAGGGACGGGATGAAACAAGGAAGCCAGAATGCAGCGGCCCCTCGATATCACCAGGAACTGCTACAGGAGGAGGCGTTCTGGCACGGGTAACTAGGGTAAATATGGCTAATGACCGTTAGCAGTTATTTCGGCCTCCCCGAGGCAGCGCTGAGGACTGAGTAACCCGTTCCTGCCCTGTGGCTGCTGTTCCCTGTATCTGCCTTAGCTTTGCTTTGGCTGTTTCTCTTTTGTTTTGTTATCGTACACGCAGCTACGGAAAGGAATAGATGTCATACTTACTTTTTTAGATTAATTGCCACGGCTGAAGTTGAAGAGACCAAGAAACGTAAGCCGCGAAGGGGCACATCTTGAAGAGAGGGGGCTAGACCTAGCGATGCAGTTGTTCGTTTTGGTCGTCGCCTGTGAGGCCAGCATGCAAGAGTAAGAGGAAGCTAGGAGCAGTCTCAAAAAGGTAATAGGTCTGAAAGGGAGACAGGCAAATCGAGGGCTGTCGTTCCTCCACGTAGTTAAAGACCGAGAGAGTTGTGGGTTAAGCGCATGCATACGAGGGTTTGCGAACAGTAACAATAACACTGAAGCGGAATAAAAATAAGGTTTCGTGGAAGATGGCGTTAGGAAGGTATTAGGCGACGTGCCCGCCTGCCTAATAGCCTAGCCCTAATTGCTGTGTGTAACGTTTCCAGACCGTTTACCCTGCAACGTATGGTGCAAAGTGCCGTATTAAGACCTTTCCCTTAAGGAAAAGAAGAAGAAAAAAAGAAAAAAAAGGGGGAAAAAGAAAACAGGGTAAAGAGAAAAAGATCATGCATAAACCTAAGCGTTTCACTGGAAGTAAAACGCGAGTTTATCGCTTCCTTACAGAGATGGAACCAAGGACAGCAAATGCTGACGAGGAGAAGAGACGGACGAGCGTTTGCTTGCGGTTAATACCGAAGGGACGGGATGAAACAAGGAAGCCAGAATGCAGCGGCCCCTCGATATCACCAGGAACTGCTACAGGAGGAGGCGTTCTGGCACGGGTAACTAGGGTAAGTATGGCTAATGACCGTTAGCAGTTATTTCGGCCTCTCCGAGGCAGCGCTGAGGACTGAGTAACCCGTTCCTGCCCTGTGGCTGCTGTTCCCTGTATCTGCCTTAGCTTTGCTTTGGCTGTTTCTCTTTTGTTTTGTTATCGTACACGCAGCTACGGAAAGGAATAGATGTCATACTTACTTTTTTAGATTAATTGCCACGGCTGAAGTTGAAGAGACCAAGAAACGTAAGCCGCGAAGGGGCACATCTTGAAGAGAGGGGGCTAGACCTAGCGATGCAGTTGTTCGTTTTGGTCGTCGCCTGTGAGGCCAGCATGCAAGAGTAAGAGGAAGCTAGGAGCAGTCTCAAAAAGGTAATAGGTCTGAAAGGGAGACAGGCAAATCGAGGGCTGTCGTTCCTCCACGTAGTTAAAGACCGAGAGAGTTGTGGGTTAAGCGCATGCATACGAGGGTTTGCGAACAGTAACAATAACACTGAAGCGGAATAAAAATAAGGTTTCGTGGAAGATGGCGTTAGGAAGGTATTAGGCGACGTGCCCGCCTGCCTAATAACCTAGCCCTAATTGCTGTGTGTAACGTTTCCAGACCGTTTACCCTGCAACGTATGGTGCAAAGTGCCGTATTAAGACCTTTCCCTTAAGGAAAAGAAGAAGAAAAAAAGAAAAAAAAGGGGGAAAAAGAAAACAGGGTAAAGAGAAAAAGATCATGCATAAACCTAAGCGTTTCACTGGAAGTAAAACGCGAGTTTATCGCTTCCTTACAGAGGTGGAACCAAGGACAGCAAATGCTGACGAGGAGAAGAGACGGACGAGCGTTTGCTTGCGGTTAATACCGAAGGGACGGGATGAAACAAGGAAGCCAGAATGCAGCGGCCCCTCGATATCACCAGGAACTGCTACAGGAGGAGGCGTTCTGGCACGGGTAACTAGGGTAAGTATGGCTAATGACCGTTAGCAGTTATTTCGGCCTCCCCGAGGCAGCGCTGAGGACTGAGTAACCCGTTCCTGCCCTGTGGCTGCTGTTCCCTGTATCTGCCTTAGCTTTGCTTTGGCTGTTTCTCTTTTGTTTTGTTATCGTACACGCAGCTACGGAAAGGAATAGATGTCATACTTACTTTTTTAGATTAATTGCCACGGCTGAAGTTGAAGAGACCAAGAAACGTAAGCCGCGAAGGGGCACATCTTGAAGAGAGGGGGCTAGACCTAGCGATGCAGTTGTTCGTTTTGGTCGTCGCCTGTGAGGCCAGCATGCAAGAGTAAGAGGAAGCTAGGAGCAGTCTCAAAAAGGTAATAGGTCTGAAAGGGAGACAGGCAAATCGAGGGCTGTCGTTCCTCCACGTAGTTAAAGACCGAGAGAGTTGTGGGTTAAGCGCATGCATACGAGGGTTTGCGAACAGTAACAATAACACTGAAGCGGAATAAAAATAAGGTTTCGTGGAAGATGGCGTTAGGAAGGTATTAGGCGACGTGCCCGCCTGCCTAATAGCCTAGCCCTAATTGCTGTGTGTAACGTTTCCAGACCGTTTACCCTGCAACGTATGGTGCAAAGTGCCGTATTAAGACCTTTCCCTTAAGGAAAAGAAGAAGAAAAAAAGGAAAAAAAAGGGGGAAAAAGAAAACAGGGTAAAGAGAAAAAGATCATGCATAAACCTAAGCGTTTCACTGGAAGTAAAACGCGAGTTTATCGCTTCCTTACAGAGGTGGAACCAAGGACAGCAAATGCTGACGAGGAGAAGAGACGGACGAGTGTTTGCTTGCGGTTAATACCGAAGGGACGGGATGAAACAAGGAAGCCAGAATGCAGCGGCCCCTCGATATCACCAGGAACTGCTACAGGAGGAGGCGTTCTGGCACGGGTAACTAGGGTAAATATGGCTAATGACCGTTAGCAGTTATTTCGGCCTCCCCGAGGCAGCGCTGAGGACTGAGTAACCCGTTCCTGCCCTGTGGCTGCTGTTCCCTGTATCTGCCTTAGCTTTGCTTTGGCTGTTTCTCTTTTGTTTTGTTATCGTACACGCAGCTACGGAAAGGAATAGATGTCATACTTACTTTTTTAGATTAATTGCCACGGCTGAAGTTGAAGAGACCAAGAAACGTAAGCCGCGAAGGGGCACATCTTGAAGAGAGGGGGCTAGACCTAGCGATGCAGTTGTTCGTTTTGGTCGTCGCCTGTGAGGCCAGCATGCAAGAGTAAGAGGAAGCTAGGAGCAGTCTCAAAAAGGTAATAGGTCTGAAAGGGAGACAGGCAAATCGAGGGCTGTCGTTCCTCCACGTAGTTAAAGACCGAGAGAGTTGTGGGTTAAGCGCATGCATACGAGGGTTTGCGAACAGTAACAATAACACTGAAGCGGAATAAAAATAAGGTTTCGTGGAAGATGGCGTTAGGAAGGTATTAGGCGACGTGCCCGCCTGCCTAATAGCCTAGCCCTAATTGCTGTGTGTAACGTTTCCAGACCGTTTACCCTGCAACGTATGGTGCAAAGTGCCGTATTAAGACCTTTCCCTTAAGGAAAAGAAGAAGAAAAAAAGGAAAAAAAAGGGGGAAAAAGAAAACAGGGTAAAGAGAAAAAGATCATGCATAAACCTAAGCGTTTCACTGGAAGTAAAACGCGAGTTTATCGCTTCCTTACAGAGATGGAACCAAGGACAGCAAATGCTGACGAGGAGAAGAGACGGACGAGCGTTTGCTTGCGGTTAATACCGAAGGGACGGGATGAAACAAGGAAGCCAGAATGCAGCGGCCCCTCGATATCACCAGGAACTGCTACAGGAGGAGGCGTTCTGGCACGGGTAACTAGGGTAAGTATGGCTAATGACCGTTAGCAGTTATTTCGGCCTCCCCGAGGCAGCGCTGAGGACTGAGTAACCCGTTCCTGCCCTGTGGCTGCTGTTCCCTGTATCTGCCTTAGCTTTGCTTTGGCTGTTTCTCTTTTGTTTTGTTATCGTACACGCAGCTACGGAAAGGAATAGATGTCATACTTACTTTTTTAGATTAATTGCCACGGCTGAAGTTGAAGAGACCAAGAAACGTAAGCCGCGAAGGGGCACATCTTGAAGAGAGGGGGCTAGACCTAGCGATGCAGTTGTTCGTTTTGGTCGTCGCCTGTGAGGCCAGCATGCAAGAGTAAGAGGAAGCTAGGAGCAGTCTCAAAAAGGTAATAGGTCTGAAAGGGAGACAGGCAAATCGAGGGCTGTCGTTCCTCCACGTAGTTAAAGACCGAGAGAGTTGTCGGTTAAGCGCATGCATACGAGGGTTTGCGAACAGTAACAATAACACTGAAGCGGAATAAAAATAAGGTTTCGTGGAAGATGGCGTTAGGAAGGTATTAGGCGACGTGCCCGCCTGCCTAATAACCTAGCCCTAATTGCTGTGTGTAACGTTTCCAGACCGTTTACCCTGCAACGTATGGTGCAAAGTGCCGTATTAAGACCTTTCCCTTAAGGAAAAGAAGAAGAAAAAAAGAAAAAAAAGGGGGAAAAAGAAAACAGGGTAAAGAGAAAAAGATCATGCATAAACCTAAGCGTTTCACTGGAAGTAAAACGCGAGTTTATCGCTTCCTTACAGAGGTGGAACCAAGGACAGCAAATGCTGACGAGGAGAAGAGACGGACGAGCGTTTGCTTGCGGTTAATACCGAAGGGACGGGATGAAACAAGGAAGCCAGAATGCAGCGGCCCCTCGATATCACCAGGAACTGCTACAGGAGGAGGCGTTCTGGCACGGGTAACTAGGGTAAGTATGGCTAATGACCGTTAGCAGTTATTTTGGCCTCCCCGAGGCAGCGCTGAGGACTAAGTAACCTGCGGGGCTCTGGCCTGGGTTGGGGCAGAAGTGCAGGCAGGCGGGATCAGGCATTTTCCTCTCAGCTCTCCGAGCTGAATCCTAGCCCTGAAGGAAAAAGCACTGGGGGGAGGCTACTCGGACACCTGCCATGTCGAGGGCAGGGGCAGGAGCTGACCCTTCCCCGACGGACAGACGTACGGACAGACGCTGGTGCGGCGGTGACTCTTTGGATATCGTAGGTAAGGGGAGGCACGCTGGTGCCGAGCTCCAGGGCGGTTTGCCTGAACACGATGCCTGAGGCAGGAGGTTATGCATTGTGTCCGGGGCTGGGAGCTGGTCCCCGAGTCCCATGTACTTGGGAGTGCCTGCGCTTGCCAGGGAGCCCGGTGCTGTTCCCAGAGCTGCGGGGAATTTCCCTTGCGTTGCCTGGACCCTCGGGGCTCTTGGGGGTGTTTCCCCTCATCGCGAGGGCTGCCAGAGCCCCTCCAGGGCTGCGTGAGGTCCCCGAACCGCTCCCGGATTTGCTTTTGGCACTCCGCAGTGTCGCTCGTGTGCCTGGGGCAGCCTGCAGGCGCCATCCTGTCAGCCGCGTTGAGCCCTGCGGCGTGCCTGGTGACCCCTCTGGTGTGCGCCAAGGCCCTTCCTCTGTATTTTGGTCTGCCCCAGAGCCCTGCACTTGCCCTCTGATGCCCTCAGGACCCCTCAGTTCACATTCTGGGTTGCCCCCGAGCCCTCTGCGTGCCTTTCGGTGCGCCCCGTGGCCCCGTGTGTGTTTTGCGGCACGCCGCAGAGGTCTCTGTTTAGCTTTTTCTCCTGTCCTGGAGTTTTCTGGGTGCTTCTGGGTGTGCCCCAGGGCCCTCCTTTTGGTGCCCCCCGAGTCACTCTGTTTGCTCTATCGTTGTTCTTTTTTTTTTTTTTTTTTTTTCTTGACTTGTGTTGCACCCAGAGCTCTCGATTTGTTCTCTTGTGCTCCGCATACTCCCCTTTCCGCACTCTACACCCCAGGCAGGGCTCTCCCTTCAGCTCTCAGCAAGCTGCTGTCAGGAGAGTGGGGGTGCCTCTGCTGCCCTGGCAGCCCCAGCTGTCCCTGAAGGGGCTGATGGCCAGGCCCCCTGCCCAGTTCCTGCAGGCCCACAGCTGCGGGCCCTGGGGCTGGGATGAATGCCAGGGGGAGCTGGGTGGCAGGACAGGCCCCAGGTGGGGCTGATGGCAAGGGCAGGCCCACATTTGGGGGCTGGGGCCGCAGTTGGGGGGAGCTGGCGCTGGGGCAGGAGCTGGGCAGCGGAGCTGCCACGGAGCACGGCCCTTCGGGCCCAGCCCGGCGGCCGCCCCGCGGAGGAGGTGAGCGGGGCCGGGGGAGGCGCACTGCAGGCTGCGGGTCCCGCATGTGCCGGGGGTCCCGGCGGCTGGGAGCGTCCCGGGGCCACGGAGGCGGGGGGAGGAAGAGGGTGCGCCGGGGCTGTGGTGCGGTTTACTGCGCGGTCGGAGGAGCGCGGGGGGGGGGTCTCCTGTGTCAGCTCGGGAGCGTGTCGGGGAGCGGGGGGAGGAGGGTCGTGGAGGGGCGGGGGCAGTGTCGGAGCTGAGGCGGGGCCGGTCGCGGGGGTGTCGGGGGAGCCCCGGGCCGGTGGTGGGGCCGGCGGGGCCGCGCTCGGGGCTCTGCGGCCGTTTCCGGGGGGACAGGGGGGAAGGGGAAGGGGGGCGGGACGGAAAGGAACGGAATGTGCCGAGGGTCAAAGGTGCCCCAGCGCTGCGGGTGGGGGGCGGGAGTTGGGGTGCGGGACTGCGGGGAGCCGTAGCTTTCGGCGCGGCATGCCGGGAGCAGTAGTCTTCCGGCACTGGGCTTCCGGTGGGGCATGTTTGTTCTGAGCGCGGCATGCTGGGAGCGGTAGTCTTCCGGCACTGGGCTTCCGGGCGGCCATGTTGCTTGGCATGGCATGCCGGGAGCAGTAGTCTTCCGGCACTGGGCTTCCGGGCCGCCCTTCTCGCGTGCACGGTATGCTGGGAGGTGTAGTCTTCTCAGGCGGGGCTACTGGGTGACCATGCTGCGCCTCTCGAGGTGGCCCCGCGGGGGGGGCGGCGGCGGCAGGTCCCTGCCAGCGGGGTTCCCAGCGGGTGGCCGCGTGGCAGGCCAGGAGCTGTAGTGCCCGCTGGGTCTGTTCCTTACTGGACGTGTGTCACTCACGCCTGAGTCCCCACAGGTCACGGGGGACAGTGGAATGCCCCTGTTTTTCCCCGGTACAGGGCAGGAAGTGTTTTCCATCTCCGATGGTGTTGCAAGACAACCTTGGAAGCTCAGAAAGAGTGTTCCTGCTGTTTAAACTAGGCAGATGAGGAGGAACCCCCCCCCCCCATTTCCTGGGAGGAAATAATTCTTTAATCAAGGCCATGCTAGAAGTGCTAAAGCCTTAAAGAAATAGTAAATCAAAATGTTTTGTTTTCTATGTAGATGTTGCTGATTTAGCAAAGGAATTCGAGGTATCCCCGAACTGAACTGTCCTCATTATAATACAAGAAAATCACGCCCATAGGTCAGAAAGACCTGTGCCCGGGTGAAGACCCCTCCCCTGAGCATGCGTAGTTTTAAAATGGTGTGTAAGCAATATTAGAATTGTATATAAATCACTAACCAACCGGTGTAAGAGGGAAAGTTGCAAACCTTGCAACTTGTATAAATGCTACTTGGAAAGCCGGGGCGGGGGGGGGAAGTTGCGCTTGATTTGTGGGGAAAACACCGAGCAGCCAGGCTTGCACAACTCTGAAATAAATAAGCAAATGTCTCTCCTGAGCGTGTCATTATTGGCTTAGTGCACAGCGGGCAACGAATCCGCTTTTCGGACAGCAGCGTGACCAGGCAGGGTTGTCCCCGGGGGCTGGGGCTGTCCCTCTTGGAAATGGGGAGGGCGGGAAGAGTAGGAGGGGTGCTGCGGGCTCCTGGGGGTCGTAGCTTTGCTCAGGATTGGGGCCGGTTAGGCAGCTGCTGGGAGGAGTGGCGGTGCTGGGAGGGCACGGTGCGGAGCTGTCCTGCTGTGCAGCGCAAGGGAAAGTCGACCAGCACCGTTGCTGTCCGAGGACCCTGGAACAGCCCGAGAGACCCTGGAACAGCCACCCCACGGACACCGTGTCACTGCCTCGCAAGGCCACTGCGTTCAGGTACGTTTGACTACATCCGGCAGAAGAAATGTAAGCCGAAGGATCAGGGCAAATAGCTGCTTGTCTAGGTTTGTTACCTAGCGACGCACTGGCAAAGCTTTTTATGAACACCCGTACTCGATCGAGTGCATATTCATTCTGTGAATATTAATTACTGCCAGACCGCGTACGTCACTGATGCTTTAAAGCAAGTCCGTGGCGCTGGGGTAGCACGTGTAGTGGAGGCTAAATGCAATAATACCTCGTTTTGATGTTGTTCTCTTATACGAAAGCACTTGGAGCAGATTAAGACATTTCTCGTCCTATTTTGTTTATTGAGTGGACCCTGATACTGGGGAGAAGCTGCCGTGAAGCAGACCTAGTAGTCAGCTTCCTTAGAGAAGGCGTCTTGTCCTGTATTTGAGGGCTTCCGGTACGTTTTGACAGACAGTAGTGAGTGACGGGTTTCCTTTGGACCCCCCCCGGGGAGCAGAAAGTTCTGCCGGGAAGGCAAAATGTTTCTTGCGGCTGGGTTGGAAGAAGCTGGCTGCTGATGCAAGGCAGTGACAATTCTGGGGAGTCGCGGGAAGTTTTGAAAAGACGGTCGTTCCCTTTGCTAGAAGGCTATGCACTTCGGTTCCTAATAGCTGTAGTAATGAAGCCAGGTAAGCGTTCGGGAGGAGCCCAAGCCACTTTTGTCTAGCGAGTATTGTGCAAGGGGGGCAGGAAAGCGCTGCGCCCTGCTCCTTGCTGCCCTCGCGTGTCTGAAAGGCGGCACTGCACGCGGGAGGGGGGGCGCGCTCACGGCTGCCCTCGCGTGTCGACAAGGCAGCACTGCAGCCGCCGGCGGCCACCGCTGCGTACGGAGACCGTTGCGGGCAGCCGGCGCACACGTGCGCGCTGCCGGTCGCCGCGTTGGCCGCTACTCTGCGCTCTCTCGGGGACGGGTAAGCGCAGGGGCCGCGCTCGTGCCCCCTGCCCGGTGCTCACGGACCGGGAGCGCTTTTCCCGAGAGGGCTTTTCCTTCTCGGTGCTTCCTGGGGGCGCGGGGACGGGCAGTGCCGTCTCGGAGCTGCTCCGCGGCGCTCTCTCCCCGGGGCAGCCCCAGCGCCTGCTCGCTGAAGCCCGCCGCTCTCTCGGGCGCGGGCAGAGCAGCCTCGGGGCGCTCGCTGCTCGGCCTGAGCGCCGGGGTGGCGCGGCGGGCTGCGGTTGGCGCGCGGGAGCCGGCCGGCTGCAGCGCGGCGCTGCGACCACGCGAGGGTGGGGCCATTGCGGGTCTGGGCTGCCTCGCGCTGCGCTCCCCCCGCCCCTCGCGCTGCGCTCCCCCCGCCCCTGGCGCTGCGCTCCCCCCGCCCCTCGCGCTGCGCTCCCCCCGCCCCTCGCGCTGCGCTCCCCCCCCCCCCGCCCCTCGCGCTCCCCCCGCCCCTCGCGCTGCGCTCCCCCCGCCCCTCGCGCTGCGCTCCCCCCGCCCCTCGCGCTGCGCTCCCCCCGCCCCTCGCGCTGCGCTCCCCCCGCCCCTCGCGCTCCGCTCCCCCCGCCCCTCGCGCTCCGCTCCCCCCGCCCCTCGCGCTCCGCTCCCCCCGCCCCTCGCGCGCGGTCCTGGGCCGGCGCACGCGCGGTGCGGCGGCGCGAGCCCTGGGCGGCCGGCGCACGCGCGGTGCGGCGGCGCGAGCCCTGGGCGGCCGGCGCACGCGCGGTGCGGCGGCGCGAGCCCTGGGCGGCCGGCGCACGCGCGGTGCGGCGGCGCGAGCCCTGGGCGGCCGGCGCACGCGCGGTGCGGCGGCGCGAGCCCTGGGCGGCCGGCGCACGCGCGGTGCGGCGGCGCGAGCCCT
Source organism: Dromaius novaehollandiae (assembly GCF_036370855.1). NCBI lineage: Eukaryota > Metazoa > Chordata > Aves > Casuariiformes > Dromaiidae > Dromaius > Dromaius novaehollandiae. The sequence continues at coordinate 13,074 of NC_088099.1, read as the reverse complement.
GGGCGGCCGGCGCACGCGCGGTGCGGCGGCGCGAGCCCTGGGCGGCCGGCGCACGCGCGGTGCGGCGGCGCGAGCCCTGGGCGGCCGGCGCACGCGCGGTGCGGCGGCGCGAGCCCTGGGCGGCCGGCGCACGCGCGGTGCGGCGGCGCGAGCCCTGGGCGGCCGGCGCACGCGCGGTGCGGCGGCGCGAGCCCTGGGCGGCCGGCGCACGCGCGGTGCGGCGGCGCGAGCCCTGGGCGGCCGGCGCACGCGCGGTGCGGCGGCGGGCAAGATGGCGGCGAGCAGGGCGGGTGTTTTCGCTGGACGGCGGCGGGCGAGGGCAGAGGTGGGCTGGAGTCGAGCATGTGGGGGCCGCGGTGAGGCGAGCGTGCGCCTTCGGGTGGCCGCGGGTGTCGGGCTGTGTCCTGCCAGCCGGGGCCTTCGCTGCGTGGAGGGGGCGGGGCGGGGGGGGGGAGTCGGGCCGGGGGCCGCGCGGCGCCGGGTCTGCGCGGCGCCGGGTCTGCCGGAGCGCGGCTCTGGCTCTCCCTTTTGCGTGTGTCGCCTGTAGGGCCCCGGTTCCTCCCCAGCGCGGGCCGGGGCGTGCTCTCGCCCCTGCGGACGCAGCCTGGAGGAGTGTGTGTGGGGTGTCTGCGCGGGGGTCTGGATGTCTCTAGCAGCGGCACGGCAGCCTGATGCCTCCTCTCGTCTGGGACGCGGGGTCCTTGGGGAGTTCCCTGCTGCCTCCTCTGGCGTTCTCTGCGAGCTCATAGATCCCTCCACCTCCTCTCCTCCCCCCCCCCCCCCCCCCCGCCCCGCTCCCCTGTCTGGTGGGGTGGGAGACCGGTGGCTGCTCCCGCCGAGCTGAGAGCCACGTAGGGCACCCCTGTGTGCTCACTACGCATCTGGGATGGCACCCCTGCCCTGAGGGCCCCGCAGAGTCCCACCCTTCCTGCAACCAGCCCCCCCCAGAGCCATTAAACCACCCACAAATCCTGCCCCAACACCCCCACAGGCCCCAAAACGCCTCCGAGCCCTGCCGCAATGTTGTCACTGACTCCAGACCTTCCCCTGCACTCTGTGCAAGGCCCCAAACATTCCTCAAACTGCTGCCAGACCCAGTGCCCGCAGCAGTGAGGCGTTCTAACAAAGATGGGGTGCGATGTGCGTCTCCGCCTCGACTCAGTCCCGCTTTAGAGAAACAGGAACTTACAGCACTTCCTGGTGAAGAGTGTTGACGGGTGAATGTGCGGATGACAAAGAGACTTTTCTCTCTTTTCTTCTGAGCCGCCTCTCAGAAGCCTCTGTGTGTGCACGATGTGGCTGATCTGGGATAATCGTGCTGTGCGCAGTGCTTAAGGAGAACATTGCCCTAAAATGGAGGGCTAAGGAATAGCCTAAAAAACCTAAAAGGCTCGGGAAGAGCCAAAGAGAACACCGATGGGCTCTGGGAAGCCCCAGTGATGCTAGCGAAAACAGCGTGGCTTTTAGGCACCTCCTCAGAGCAGCAGCAATGTCTCGCTCCAGCCTATGGGGCAATGGGGACTCTTAATTACCGCCTTGAATTACCACAAGTGTTGCAAAAGCAGAAGGGACTAGGGAGCATGCAGAGCAGGTTATGGACTATATGTCAAGTTGAAACAAGCAACAAGCCCCTCTGCAAACAGAAACAGGTTTAGCCCTAAGTAATAGACGAAGGTAGCTGTGAGTAACGTGAAGCGAAGCGGTGACGTCAGTCACCCCGAAAGCCTCGGAGAAGCGGTCTGAAAATCTGGTACCCTCGCGGCCTCGGCAGTCTTTTTGGTTTGTTTGGCAGGGTAGCCCACCGAAGGGGGACATCTCGAAGAGAAGCAGCAAGACCTGGGGATCCGGTGGTTCATTTTGGTCGTCGCCTGTGAGGCCAGCATGCAAGAGTAAGAGGAAGCTAGGAGCAGTCTCAAAAAGGTAATAGGTCTGAAAGGGAGACAGGCAAATCGAGGGCTGTCATTCCTCCACGTAGTTAAAGACCGAGAGAGTTGTGGGTTAAGCGCATGCATACGAGGGTTTGCGAACAGTAACAATAACACTGAAGCGGAATAAAAATAAGGTTTCGTGGAAGATGGCGTTAGGAAGGTATTAGGCGACGTGCCCGCCTGCCTAATAACCTAGCCCTAATTGCTGTGTGTAACGTTTCCAGACCGTTTACCCTGCAACGTATGGTGCAAAGTGCCGTATTAAGACCTTTCCCTTAAGGAAAAGAAGAAGAAAAAAAGAAAACAGGGTAAAGAGAAAAAGATCATGCATAAACCTAAGCGTTTCACTGGAAGTAAAACGCGAGTTTATCGCTTCCTTACAGAGGTGGAACCAAGGACAGCAAATGCTGACGAGGAGAAGAGACGGACGAGCGTTTGCTTGCGGTTAATACCGAAGGGACGGGATGAAACAAGGAAGCCAGAATGCAGCGGCCCCTCGATATCACCAGGAACTGCTACAGGAGGAGGCGTTCTGGCACGGGTAACTAGGGTAAGTATGGCTAATGACCGTTAGCAGTTATTTCGGCCTCCCCGAGGCAGCGCTGAGGACTGAGTAACCCGTTCCTGCCCTGTGGCTGCTGTTCCCTGTATCTGCCTTAGCTTTGCTTTGGCTGTTTCTCTTTTGTTTTGTTATCGTACACGCAGCTACGGAAAGGAATAGATGTCATACTTACTTTTTTAGATTAATTGCCACGGCTGAAGTTGAAGAGACCAAGAAACGTAAGCCGCGAAGGGGCACATCTTGAAGAGAGGGGGCTAGACCTAGCGATGCAGTTGTTCGTTTTGGTCGTCGCCTGTGAGGCCAGCATGCAAGAGTAAGAGGAAGCTAGGAGCAGTCTCAAAAAGGTAATAGGTCTGAAAGGGAGACAGGCAAATCGAGGGCTGTCGTTCCTCCACGTAGTTAAAGACCGAGAGAGTTGTGGGTTAAGCGCATGCATACGAGGGTTTGCGAACAGTAACAATAACACTGAAGTGGAATAAAAATAAGGTTTCGTGGAAGATGGCGTTAGGAAGGTATTAGGCGACGTGCCCGCCTGCCTAATAGCCTAGCCCTAATTGCTGTGTGTAACGTTTCCAGACCGTTTACCCTGCAACGTATGGTGCAAAGTGCCGTATTAAGACCTTTCCCTTAAGGAAAAGAAGAAGAAAAAAAGAAAAAAAAGGGGGAAAAAGAAAACAGGGTAAAGAGAAAAAGATCATGCATAAACCTAAGCGTTTCACTGGAAGTAAAACGCGAGTTTATCGCTTCCTTACAGAGGTGGAACCAAGGACAGCAAATGCTGACGAGGAGAAGAGACGGACGAGCGTTTGCTTGCGGTTAATACCGAAGGGACGGGATGAAACAAGGAAGCCAGAATGCAGCGGCCCCTCGATATCACCAGGAACTGCTACAGGAGGAGGCGTTCTGGCACGGGTAACTAGGGTAAGTATGGCTAATGACCGTTAGCAGTTATTTCGGCCTCTCCGAGGCAGCGCTGAGGACTGAGTAACCCGTTCCTGCCCTGTGGCTGCTGTTCCCTGTATCTGCCTTAGCTTTGCTTTGGCTGTTTCTCTTTTGTTTTGTTATCGTACACGCAGCTACGGAAAGGAATAGATGTCATACTTACTTTTTTAGATTAATTGCCACGGCTGAAGTTGAAGAGACCAAGAAACGTAAGCCGCGAAGGGGCACATCTTGAAGAGAGGGGGCTAGACCTAGCGATGCAGTTGTTCGTTTTGGTCGTCGCCTGTGAGGCCAGCATGCAAGAGTAAGAGGAAGCTAGGAGCAGTCTCAAAAAGGTAATAGGTCTGAAAGGGAGACAGGCAAATCGAGGGCTGTCGTTCCTCCACGTAGTTAAAGACCGAGAGAGTTGTGGGTTAAGCGCATGCATATGAGGGTTTGCGAACAGTAACAATAACACTGAAGCGGAATAAAAATAAGGTTTCGTGGAAGATGGCGTTAGGAAGGTATTAGGCGACGTGCCCGCCTGCCTAATAGCCTAGCCCTAATTGCTGTGTGTAACGTTTCCAGACCGTTTACCCTGCAACGTATGGTGCAAAGTGCCGTATTAAGACCTTTCCCTTAAGGAAAAGAAGAAGAAAAAAAGAAAAAAAAGGGGGAAAAAGAAAACAGGGTAAAGAGAAAAAGATCATGCATAAACCTAAGCGTTTCACTGGAAGTAAAACGCGAGTTTATCGCTTCCTTACAGAGGTGGAACCAAGGACAGCAAATGCTGACGAGGAGAAGAGACGGACGAGCGTTTGCTTGCGGTTAATACCGAAGGGACGGGATGAAACAAGGAAGCCAGAATGCAGCGGCCCCTCGATATCACCAGGAACTGCTACAGGAGGAGGCGTTCTGGCACGGGTAACTAGGGTAAGTATGGCTAATGACCGTTAGCAGTTATTTTGGCCTCCCCGAGGCAGCGCTGAGGACTAAGTAACCTGCGGGGCTCTGGCCTGGGTTGGGGCAGAAGTGCAGGCAGGCGGGATCAGGCATTTTCCTCTCAGCTCTCCGAGCTGAATCCTAGCCCTGAAGGAAAAAGCACTGGGGGGAGGCTACTCGGACACCTGCCATGTCGAGGGCAGGGGCAGGAGCTGACCCTTCCCCGACGGACGGACGGACGGACAGACGCTGGTGCGGCGGTGACTCTTTGGATATCGTAGGTAAGGGGAGGCACGCTGGTGCCGAGCTCCAGGGCGGTTTGCCTGAACACGATGCCTGAGGCAGGAGGTTATGCATTGTGTCCGGGGCTGGGAGCTGGTCCCCGAGTCCCATGTACTTGGGAGTGCCTGCGCTTGCCAGGGAGCCCGGTGCTGTTCCCAGAGCTGCGGGGAATTTCCCTTGCGTTGCCTGGACCCTCGGGGCTCTTGGGGGTGTTTCCCCTCATCGCGAGGGCTGCCAGAGCCCCTCCAGGGCTGCGTGAGGTCCCCGAACCGCTCCCGGATTTGCTTTTGGCACTCCGCAGTGTCGCTCGTGTGCCTGGGGCAGCCTGCAGGCGCCATCCTGTCAGCCGCGTTGAGCCCTGCGGCGTGCCTGGTGTCCCCTCTGGTGTGCGCCAAGGCCCTTCCTCTGTATTTTGGTCTGCCCCAGAGCCCTGCACTTGCCCTCTGATGCCCTCAGGACCCCTCAGTTCACATTCTGGGTTGCCCCCGAGCCCTCTGCGTGCCTTTCGGTGCGCCCCGTGGCCCCGTGTGTGTTTTGCGGCACGCCGCAGAGGTCTCTGTTTAGCTTTTTCTCCTGTCCTGGAGTTTTCTGGGTGCTTCTGGGTGTGCCCCAGGGCCCTCCTTTTGGTGCCCCCCGAGTCACTCTGTTTGCTCTATCGTTGTTCTTTTTTTTTTTTTTTTTTTTTCTTGACTTGTGTTGCACCCAGAGCTCTCGATTTGTTCTCTTGTGCTCCGCATACTCCCCTTTCCGCACTCTACACCCCAGGCAGGGCTCTCCCTTCAGCTCTCAGCAAGCTGCTGTCAGGAGAGTGGGGGTGCCTCTGCTGCCCTGGCAGCCCCAGCTGTCCCTGAAGGGGCTGATGGCCAGGCCCCCTGCCCAGTTCCTGCAGGCCCACAGCTGCGGGCCCTGGGGCTGGGATGAATGCCAGGGGGAGCTGGGTGGCAGGACAGGCCCCAGGTGGGGCTGATGGCAAGGGCAGGCCCACATTTGGGGGCTGGGGCCGCAGTTGGGGGGAGCTGGCGCTGGGGCAGGAGCTGGGCAGCGGAGCTGCCACGGAGCACGGCCCTTCGGGCCCAGCCCGGCGGCCGCCCCGCGGAGGAGGTGAGCGGGGCCGGGGGAGGCGCACTGCAGGCTGCGGGTCCCGCATGTGCCGGGGGTCCCGGCGGCTGGGAGCGTCCCGGGGCCACGGAGGCGGGGGGAGGAAGAGGGTGCGCCGGGGCTGTGGTGCGGTTTACTGCGCGGTCGGAGGAGCGCGGGGGGGGGTCTCCTGTGTCAGCTCGGGAGCGTGTCGGGGAGCGGGGGGAGGAGGGTCGTGGAGGGGCGGGGGCAGTGTCGGAGCTGAGGCGGGGCCGGTCGCGGGGGTGTCGGGGGAGCCCCGGGCCGGTGGTGGGGCCGGCGGGGCCGCGCTCGGGGCTCTGCGGCCGTTTCCGGGGGGACAGGGGGGAAGGGGAAGGGGGGCGGGACGGAAAGGAACGGAATGTGCCGAGGGTCAAAGGTGCCCCAGCGCTGCGGGTGGGGGGCGGGAGTTGGGGTGCGGGACTGTGGGGAGCCGTAGCTTTCGGCGCGGCATGCCGGGAGCAGTAGTCTTCCGGCACTGGGCTTCCGGTGGGGCATGTTCTGAGCGCGGCATGCTGGGAGCGGTAGTCTTCCGGCACTGGGCTTCCGGGCGGCCATGTTGCTTGGCATGGCATGCCGGGAGCAGTAGTCTTCCGGCACTGGGCTTCCGGGCCGCCCTTCTCGCGTGCACGGTATGCTGGGAGGTGTAGTCTTCTCAGGCGGGGCTACTGGGTGACCATGCTGCGCCTCTCGAGGTGGCCCCGCGGGGGGGGCGGCGGCGGCAGGTCCCTGCCAGCGGGGTTCCCAGCGGGTGGCCGCGTGGCAGGCCAGGAGCTGTAGTGCCCGCTGGGTCTGTTCCTTACTGGACGTGTGTCACTCACGCCTGAGTCCCCACAGGTCACGGGGGACAGTGGAATGCCCCTGTTTTTCCCCGGTACAGGGCAGGAAGTGTTTTCCATCTCCGATGGTGTTGCAAGACAACCTTGGAAGCTCAGAAAGAGTGTTCCTGCTGTTTGAACTAGGCAGATGAGGAGGAACCCCCCCCCCCCCCCCCATTTCCTGGGAGGAAATAATTCTTTAATCAAGGCCATGCTAGAAGTGCTAAAGCCTTAAAGAAATAGTAAATCAAAATGTTTTGTTTTCTATGTAGACGTTGCCGATTTAGCAAAGGAATTCGAGGTATTCCCGAACTGAACTGTCCTCATTATAATACAAGAAAATCACGCCCATAGGTCAGAAAGACCTGTGCCCGGGTGAAGACCCCTCCCCTGAGCATGCGTAGTTTTAAAATGGTGTGTAAGCAATATTAGAATTGTATGTAAATCACTAACCAACCGGTGTAAGAGGGAAAGTTGCAAACCTTGCAACTTGTATAAATGCTACTTGGAAAGCCGGGGCGGGGGGGGGAAGTTGCGCTTGATTTGTGGGGAAAACACCGAGCAGCCAGGCTTGCACAACTCTGAAATAAATAAGCAAATGTCTCTCCTGAGCGTGTCATTATTGGCTTAGTGCACAGCGGGCAACGAATCCGCTTTTCGGACAGCAGCGTGACCAGGCAGGGTTGTCCCCGGGGGCTGGGGCTGTCCCTCTTGGAAATGGGGAGGGCGGGAAGAGTAGGAGGGGTGCTGCGGGCTCCTGGGGGTCGTAGCTTTGCTCAGGATTGGGGCCGGTTAGGCAGCTGCTGGGAGGAGTGGCGGTGCTGGGAGGGCACGGTGCGGAGCTGTCCTGCTGTGCAGCGCAAGGGAAAGTCGACCAGCACCGTTGCTGTCCGAGGACCCTGGAACAGCCCGAGAGACCCTGGAACAGCCACCCCACGGACACCGTGTCACTGCCTCGCAAGGCCACTGCGTTCAGGTACGTTTGACTACATCCGGCAGAAGAAATGTAAGCCGAAGGATCAGGGCAAATAGCTGCTTGTCTAGGTTTGTTACCTAGCGACGCACTGGCAAAGCTTTTTATGAACACCCGTACTCGATCGAGTGCATATTCATTCTGTGAATATTAATTACTGCCAGACCGCGTACGTCACTGATGCTTTAAAGCAAGTCCGTGGCGCTGGGGTAGCACGTGTAGTGGAGGCTAAATGCAATAATACCTCGTTTTGATGTTGTTCTCTTATACGAAAGCACTTGGAGCAGATTAAGACATTTCTTGTCCTATTTTGTTTATTGAGTGGACCCTGATACTGGGGAGAAGCTGCCGTGAAGCAGACCTAGTAGTCAGCTTCCTTAGAGAAGGCGTCTTGTCCTGTATTTGAGGGCTTCCGGTACGTTTTGACAGACAGTAGTGAGTGACGGGTTTCCTTTGGACCCCCCAGGGAGCAGAAAGTTCTGCCGGGAAGGCAAAATGTTTCTTGCGGCTGGGTTGGAAGAAGCTGGCTGCTGATGCAAGGCAGTGACAATTCTGGGGAGTCGCGGGAAGTTTTGAAAAGACGGTCGTTCCCTTTTCTAGAAGGCTATGCACTTCGGTTCCTAATAGCTGTAGTAATGAAGCCAGGTAAGCGTTCGGGAGGAGCCCAAGCCACTTTTGCCTAGCGAGTATTTTGCAAGGGGGGCAGGAAAGCGCTGCGCCCTGCTCCTTGCTGCCCTCGCGTGTCTGAAAGGCGGCACTGCACGCGGGAGGGGGGGCGCGCTCACGGCTGCCCTCGCGTGTCGACAAGGCAGCACTGCAGCCGCCGGCGGCCACCGCTGCGTACGGAGACCGTTGCGGGCAGCCGGCGCACACGTGCGCGCTGCCGGTCGCCGCGTTGGCCGCTACTCTGCGCTCTCTCGGGGACGGGTAAGCGCAGGGGCCGCGCTCGTGCCCCCTGCCCGGTGCTCACGGACCGGGAGCGCTTTTCCCGAGAGGGCTTTTCCTTCTCGGTGCTTCCTGGGGGCGCGGGGACGGGCAGTGCCGTCTCGGAGCTGCTCCGCGGCGCTCTCTCCCCGGGGCAGCCCCAGCGCCTGCTCGCTGATGCCCGCCGCTCTCTCGGGCGCGGGCAGAGCAGCCTCGGGGCGCTCGCTGCTCGGCCTGAGCGCCGGGGTGGCGCGGCGGGCTGCGGTTGGCGCGCGGGAGCCGGCCGGCTGCAGCGCGGCGCTGCGACCACGCGAGGGTGGGGCCATTGCGGGTCTGGGCTGCCTCGCGCTCCGCTCCCCCCGCCCCTGGCGCTCCCCCCGCCCCGCCCCTGGCGCTCCCCCCGCCCCTCGCGCTGCGCTCCCCCCCCCCCCGCCCCTCGCGCTCCCCCCGCCCCTCGCGCTCCGCTCCCCCCGCCCCTCGCGCTTCCCCCGCCCCGCCCCTCGCGCTCCCCCCGCCCCTCGCGCTCCGCTCCCCCCGCCCCTCGCGCTCCGCTCCCCCCGCCCCTCGCGCTGCGCTCCCCCCGCCCCTCGCGCTCCCCCCGCCCCTCGCGCGCGGTCCTGGGCCGGCGCACGCGCGGTGCGGCGGCGCGAGCCCTGGGCGGCCGGCGCACGCGCGGTGCGGCGGCGCGAGCCCTGGGCGGCCGGCGCACGCGCGGTGCGGCGGCGCGAGCCCTGGGCGGCCGGCGCACGCGCGGTGCGGCGGCGCGAGCCCTGGGCGGCCGGCGCACGCGCGGTGCGGCGGCGCGAGCCCTGGGCGGCCGGCGCACGCGCGGTGCGGCGGCGCGAGCCCTGGGCGGCCGGCGCACGCGCGGTGCGGCGGCGCGAGCCCTGGGCGGCCGGCGCACGCGCGGTGCGGCGGCGCGAGCCCTGGGCGGCCGGCGCACGCGCGGTGCGGCGGCGCGAGCCCTGGGCGGCCGGCGCACGCGCGGTGCGGCGGCGCGAGCCCTGGGCGGCCGGCGCACGCGCGGTGCGGCGGCGGGCAAGATGGCGGCGAGCAGGGCGGGTGTTTTCGCTGGACGGCGGCGGGCGAGGGCAGAGGTGGGCTGGAGTCGAGCATGTGGGGGCCGCGGTGAGGCGAGCGTGCGCCTTCGGGTGGCCGCGGGTGTCGGGCTGTGTCCTGCCAGCCGGGGCCTTCGCTGCGTGGAGGGGGCGGGGCGGGGGGGGGGAGTCGGGCCGGGGGCCGCGCGGCGCCGGGTCTGCGCGGCGCCGGGTCTGCCGGAGCGCGGCTCTGGCTCTCCCTTTTGCGTGTGTCGCCTGTAGGGCCCCGGTTCCTCCCCAGCGCGGGCCGGGGCGTGCTCTCGCCCCTGCGGACGCAGCCTGGAGGAGTGTGTGTGGGGTGTCTGCGCGGGGGTCTGGATGTCTCTAGCAGCGGCACGGCAGCCTGATGCCTCCTCTCGTCTGGGACGCGGGGTCCTTGGGGAGTTCCCTGCTGCCTCCTCTGGCGTTCTCTGCGAGCTCATAGATCCCTCCACCTCCTCTCCTCCCCCCCCCCCCCCCCCCGCCCCGCTCCCCTGTCTGGTGGGGTGGGAGACCGGTGGCTGCTCCCGCCGAGCTGAGAGCCACGTAGGGCACCCCTGTGTGCTCACTACGCATCTGGGATGGCACCCCTGCCCTGAGGGCCCCGCAGAGTCCCACCCTTCCTGCAACCAGCCCCCCCCAGAGCCATTAAACCACCCACAAATCCTGCCCCAACACCCCCACAGGCCCCAAAACGCCTCCGAGCCCTGCCGCAATGTTGTCACTGACTCCAGACCTTCCCCTGCACTCTGTGCAAGGCCCCAAACATTCCTCAAACTGCTGCCAGACCCAGTGCCCGCAGCAGTGAGGCGTTCTAACAAAGATGGGGTGCGATGTGCGTCTCCGCCTCGACTCAGTCCCGCTTTAGAGAAACAGGAACTTACAGCACTTCCTGGTGAAGAGTGTTGACGGGTGAATGTGCGGATGACAAAGAGACTTTTCTCTCTTTTCTTCTGAGCCGCCTCTCAGAAGCCTCTGTGTGTGCACGATGTGGCTGATCTGGGATAATCGTGCTGTGCGCAGTGCTTAAGGAGAACATTGCCCTAAAATGGAGGGCTAAGGAATAGCCTAAAAAACCTAAAAGGCTCGGGAAGAGCCAAAGAGAACACCGATGGGCTCTGGGAAGCCCCAGTGATGCTAGCGAAAACAGCGTGGCTTTTAGGCACCTCCTCAGAGCAGCAGCAATGTCTCGCTCCAGCCTATGGGGCAATGGGGACTCTTAATTACCGCCTTGAATTACCACAAGTGTTGCAAAAGCAGAAGGGACTAGGGAGCATGCAGAGCAGGTTATGGACTATATGTCAAGTTGAAACAAGCAACAAGCCCCTCTGCAAACAGAAACAGGTTTAGCCCTAAGTAATAGACGAAGGTAGCTGTGAGTAACGTGAAGCGAAGCGGTGACGTCAGTCACCCCGAAAGCCTCGGAGAAGCGGTCTGAAAATCTGGTACCCTCGCGGCCTCGGCAGTCTTTTTGGTTTGTTTGGCAGGGTAGCCCACCGAAGGGGGACATCTCGAAGAGAAGCAGCAAGACCTGGGGATCCGGTGGTTCATTTTGGTCGTCGCCTGTGAGGCCAGCATGCAAGAGTAAGAGGAAGCTAGGAGCAGTCTCAAAAAGGTAATAGGTCTGAAAGGGAGACAGGCAAATCGAGGGCTGTCATTCCTCCACGTAGTTAAAGACCGAGAGAGTTGTGGGTTAAGCGCATGCATACGAGGGTTTGCGAACAGTAACAATAACACTGAAGCGGAATAAAAATAAGGTTTCGTGGAAGATGGCGTTAGGAAGGTATTAGGCGACGTGCCCGCCTGCCTAATAACCTAGCCCTAATTGCTGTGTGTAACGTTTCCAGACCGTTTACCCTGCAACGTATGGTGCAAAGTGCCGTATTAAGACCTTTCCCTTAAGGAAAAGAAGAAGAAAAAAAGAAAACAGGGTAAAGAGAAAAAGATCATGCATAAACCTAAGCGTTTCACTGGAAGTAAAACGCGAGTTTATCGCTTCCTTACAGAGGTGGAACCAAGGACAGCAAATGCTGACGAGGAGAAGAGACGGACGAGCGTTTGCTTGCGGTTAATACCGAAGGGACGGGATGAAACAAGGAAGCCAGAATGCAGCGGCCCCTCGATATCACCAGGAACTGCTACAGGAGGAGGCGTTCTGGCACGGGTAACTAGGGTAAGTATGGCTAATGACCGTTAGCAGTTATTTCGGCCTCCCCGAGGCAGCGCTGAGGACTGAGTAACCCGTTCCTGCCCTGTGGCTGCTGTTCCCTGTATCTGCCTTAGCTTTGCTTTGGCTGTTTCTCTTTTGTTTTGTTATCGTACACGCAGCTACGGAAAGGAATAGATGTCATACTTACTTTTTTAGATTAATTGCCACGGCTGAAGTTGAAGAGACCAAGAAACGTAAGCCGCGAAGGGGCACATCTTGAAGAGAGGGGGCTAGACCTAGCGATGCAGTTGTTCGTTTTGGTCGTCGCCTGTGAGGCCAGCATGCAAGAGTAAGAGGAAGCTAGGAGCAGTCTCAAAAAGGTAATAGGTCTGAAAGGGAGACAGGCAAATCGAGGGCTGTCGTTCCTCCACGTAGTTAAAGACCGAGAGAGTTGTGGGTTAAGCGCATGCATACGAGGGTTTGCGAACAGTAACAATAACACTGAAGTGGAATAAAAATAAGGTTTCGTGGAAGATGGCGTTAGGAAGGTATTAGGCGACGTGCCCGCCTGCCTAATAGCCTAGCCCTAATTGCTGTGTGTAACGTTTCCAGACCGTTTACCCTGCAACGTATGGTGCAAAGTGCCGTATTAAGACCTTTCCCTTAAGGAAAAGAAGAAGAAAAAAAGAAAAAAAAGGGGGAAAAAGAAAACAGGGTAAAGAGAAAAAGATCATGCATAAACCTAAGCGTTTCACTGGAAGTAAAACGCGAGTTTATCGCTTCCTTACAGAGGTGGAACCAAGGACAGCAAATGCTGACGAGGAGAAGAGACGGACGAGCGTTTGCTTGCGGTTAATACCGAAGGGACGGGATGAAACAAGGAAGCCAGAATGCAGCGGCCCCTCGATATCACCAGGAACTGCTACAGGAGGAGGCGTTCTGGCACGGGTAACTAGGGTAAGTATGGCTAATGACCGTTAGCAGTTATTTCGGCCTCTCCGAGGCAGCGCTGAGGACTGAGTAACCCGTTCCTGCCCTGTGGCTGCTGTTCCCTGTATCTGCCTTAGCTTTGCTTTGGCTGTTTCTCTTTTGTTTTGTTATCGTACACGCAGCTACGGAAAGGAATAGATGTCATACTTACTTTTTTAGATTAATTGCCACGGCTGAAGTTGAAGAGACCAAGAAACGTAAGCCGCGAAGGGGCACATCTTGAAGAGAGGGGGCTAGACCTAGCGATGCAGTTGTTCGTTTTGGTCGTCGCCTGTGAGGCCAGCATGCAAGAGTAAGAGGAAGCTAGGAGCAGTCTCAAAAAGGTAATAGGTCTGAAAGGGAGACAGGCAAATCGAGGGCTGTCGTTCCTCCACGTAGTTAAAGACCGAGAGA